>NW_027436126.1:0-353364 GCF_964199755.1 Larus michahellis | reverse complement strand
GATCTTAGTGTCTCCAGAAACGGCATTCAAGGAGCCAGGAACTTTTCTCCCTACACTGTCCATTGAGTTGTCCTCAAAACCAATATACATCCTGCTATATCTCCCACATGGAAAGTGCCAGGAGGGAGAAGTGGGGATTATGTTTAGACTTTCTCGGAACTGCTTCAAATCAACTAGATAGCTTTGTGCTGTAAATCTCCCAACAGCCAAACGCAAAAGCAGCAAACATCTCGCTGTATGTCCCACATCCAAAGTGCCAAGAGAGAGCTTGCTCGCCCTGTCTTTGAGTACTGTTTTCAGTGTCCCGGTTACCTCTTTGCTAACATTCTCTTCAGAGCTGCAGTGAAACCAGGAACCACGTGGAGAAGGCACCCACACTGAAAGTGCCTGGAGGGAACACTGGGGCTTCTTCTCAGTGTCTCTGACATAGGGTTTCACTGTCCCGGCAAAGTCTCTGCTAACACCCTGCAGAGCGCTGTGCCCAATATACAGAAACGTCTTGCGGTATCTCCTACAGGGAAAGTGCCAGGAGGGAATTGTCGAGCTTGGTCTCAGTGTCTCTGAGAATTGCTCTGATTATCCGTGCGACCTCTTTGCTAAGACTCTCCAGAGAGACGTCCTCAAAACCAACACACATCTTCACAAATCTCCCACATTGATCGCAGTGTCTCCAGGAACGGCATTCAAGGAGCCAGGAACTTTTCTCCCTACACTGTCCATTGAGTTGTCCTCAAAACCAATATACATCCTGCTATATCTCCCACATGGAAAGTGCCAGGAGGGAGAAGTGGGGATTATGTTTAGACTTTCTCGGAACTGCTTCAAATCAACTAGATAGCTTTGTGCTGTAAATCTCCCAACAGCCAAACGCAAAAGCAGCAAACATCTCGCTGTATGTCCCACATCCAAAGCGCCAAGAGAGAGCTTGCTCGCCCCGTCTTTGAGTACTGTTTTCAGTGTCCCGGTTACCTCTTTGCTAACATTCTCTTCAGAGCTGCAGTGAAACCAGGAACCACGTGGAGAAGGCACCCACACTGAAAGTGCCTGGAGGGAACATTGGGGCTTCTTCTCAGTGTCTCTGACATAGGGTTTCACTGTCCCGGCAAAGTCTCTGCTAACACCCTGCAGAGCGCAGTGCCCAATATACAGAAACGTCTTGCGGTATCTCCTACAGGGAAAGTGCCAGGAGGGAATTGTCGAGCTTGTTCTCAGTGTCTCTGAGAATTGCTCTGATTATCCGTGTGACCTCTTTGCTAAGACTCTCCAGAGAGACGTCCTCAAAACCAACACACATCTTGACATATCTCCCTCATTGATCTTAGTGTCTCCAGAAACGGCATTCAAGGAGCCAGGAACTTTTCTCCCTACACTGTCCATTGAGTTGTCCTCAAAACCAATATACATCCTGCTATATCTCCCACATGGAAAGTGCCAGGAGGGAGAAGTGGGGATTATGTTTAGACTTTCTCGGAACTGCTTCAAATCAACTAGATAGCTTTGTGCTGTAAATCTCCCAACAGCCAAACGCAAAAGCAGCAAACATCTCGCTGTATGTCCCACATCCAAAGTGCCAAGAGAGAGCTTGCTCGCCCTGTCTTTGCGTACTGTTTTCAGTGTCCCGGTTACCTCTTTGCTAACATTCTCTTCAGAGCTGCAGTGAAACCAGGAACCACGTGGAGAAGGCACCCACACTGAAAGTGCCTGGAGGGAACACTGGGGCTTCTTCTCAGTGTTTCACTGTCCCGGCAAAGTCTCTGCTAACACCCTGCAAGGCGCAGTGCCCAATATACAGAAACGTCTTGCGGTATCTCCTACAGGGAAAGTGCCAGGAGGGAATTGTCGATCTTGTTCTCAGTGTCTCTGAGAATTGCTCTGATTATCCGTGCGACCTCTTTGCTAAGACTCTCCAGAGAGACGTCCTCAAAACCAACACACATCTTGACATATGTCCCACATTGATCTTAGTGTCTCCAGGAACGGCATTCAAGGAGCCAGGAACTTTTCTGCCCACACTCTCCGGGGACAGTTCCTTAAAACCAATATACATCCTGCTATATCTCCCACATGGAAAATGCCAGGAGGGAGAAGTGGGGATTATGTTTAGACTTTCTCGGAACTGCTTCAAATCAACTAGATAGCTTTGTGCTGTAAATCTCCCAACAGCCAAACGCAAAAGCAGCAAACATCTCGCAGTATGTCCCACATCCAAAGTGCCAAGAGAGAGCTTGCTCGCCCTGTCTTTGAGTACTGTTTTCAGTGTCCCGATGACCTCTTTGCTAACATTCTCTTCAGAGCTGCAGTGAAACCAGGAACCACGTGGAGAAGGCACCCACACTGAAAGTGCCTGGAGGGAACATTGGGGCTTCTTCTCAGTGTCTCTGACATAGGGTTTCACTGTCCCGGCAAAGTCTCTGCTAACACCCTGCAGAGCGCTGTGCCCAATATACAGAAACGTCTTGCGGTATCTCCTACAGGGAAAGTGCCAGGAGGGAATTGTCGAGCTTGTTCTCAGTGTCTCTGAGAATTGCTCTGATTATCCCTGTGACCTCTTTGCTAAGACTCTCCAGAGAGACGTCCTCAAAACCAACACACATCTTGACATATCTCCCACATTGATCGCAGTGACTCCAGGAACGGCATTCAAGGAGCCAGGAACTTTTCTCCCTACACTGTCCATTGAGTTGTCCTCCAAACCAATATACATCCTGCTATATCTCCCACATCGAAAGTGCCAGGAGGGAGAAGTGGGGATTATGTTCAGACTTTCTCGGAACTGCTTCAAATCAACTAGATAGCTTTGTGCTGTAAATCTCCCAACAACCAAACGCAAAAGCAGCAAACATCTCGGTGTATGTCCCACATCCAAAGCGCCAAGAGAGAGCTTGCTCTCCCTGTCTTTGAGTACTGTTTTCAGTGTCCCGGTTACCTCTTTGCTAACATTCTCTTCAGAGCTGCAGTGAAACCAGGAACCACGTGGAGAAGGCACCCACACTGAAAGTGCCTGGAGGGAACATTGGGGCTTCTTCTCAGTGTCTCTGACATAGGGTTTCACTGTCCCGGCAAAGTCTCTGCTAACACCCTGCAAGGCGCAGTGCCCAATATACAGAAACGTCTTGCGGTATCTCCTACAGGGAAAGTGCCAGGAGGGAATTGTCGATCTTGTTCTCAGTGTCTCTGAGAATTGCTCTGATTATCCGTGCGACCTCTTTGCTAAGACTCTCCAGAGAGACGTCCTCAA
Source organism: Larus michahellis (assembly GCF_964199755.1). Classification (NCBI taxonomy): domain Eukaryota; kingdom Metazoa; phylum Chordata; class Aves; order Charadriiformes; family Laridae; genus Larus; species Larus michahellis. Next base: position 350,126 of record NW_027436126.1, on the reverse strand, counting down.
AACAAACACACATCTTGACATATCTCCCACATTGATCTTAGTGTCTCCAGGAACGGCATTCAAGGAGCCAGGAACTTTTCTGCCCACACTCTCCGGGGACAGTTCCTTAAAACCAATATACATCCTGCTATATCTCCCACATGGAAAGTGCCAGGAGGGAGAAGTGGGGATTATGTTTAGACTTTCTCGGAACTGCTTCAAATCAACTAGATAGCTTTGTGCTGTAAATCTCCCAACAGCCAAACGCAAAAGCAGCAAACATCTCGCTGTATGTCCCACATCCAAAGTGCCAAGAGAGAGCTTGCTCGCCCTGTCTTTGAGTACTGTTTTCAGTGTCCCGATGACCTCTTTGCTAACATTCTCTTCAGAGCTGCAGTGAAACCAGGAACCACGTGGAGAAGGCACCCACACTGAAAGTGCCTGGAGGGAACATTGGGGCTTCTTCTCAGTGTCTCTGATGTCGGGTTTCACTGTCCTGGGAAAGTCTCTGCTAACACCCTGCAGAGCGCAGTGCCCAATATACAGAAACGTCTTGCGGTATCTCCTACAGGGAAAGTGCCAGGAGGGAATTGTCGATCTTGTTCTCAGTGTCTCTGAGAATTGCTCTGATTATCCGTGCGACCTCTTTGCTAAGACTCTCCAGAGAGACGTCCTCAAAACCAACACACATCTTGACATATCTCCCACATTGATCGCAGTGTCTCCAGGAACGGCATTCAAGGAGCCAGGAACTTTTCTCCCTACACTGTCCATTGAGTTGTCCTCAAAACCAATATACATCCTGCTATATCTCCCACATGGAAAGTGCCAGGAGGGAGAAGTGGGGATTATGTTTAGACTTTCTCGGAACTGCTTCAAATCAACTAGATAGCTTTGTGCTGTAAATCTCCCAACAGCCAAACGCAAAAGCAGCAAACATCTCGCTGTATGTCCCACATCCAAAGTGCCAAGAGAGAGCTTGCTCGCCCCGTCTTTGAGTACTGTTCTCAGTGTCCCGGTTACCTCTTTGCTAACATTCTCTTCAGAGCTGCAGTGAAACCAGGAACCACGTGGAGAAGGCACCCACACTGAAAGTGCCTGGAGGGAACACTGGGGCTTCTTCTCAGTGTCTCTGACATAGGGTTTCACTGTCCCGGCAAACTCTCTGCTAACACCCTGCAAGGCGCAGTGCCCAATATACAGAAACGTCTTGCGGTATCTCCTACAGGGAAAGTGCCAGGAGGGAATTGTCGATCTTGTTCTCAGTGTCTCTGAGAATTGCTCTGATTATCCGTGCGACCTCTTTGCTAAGACTCTCCAGAGAGACGTCCTCAAAACAAACACACATCTTGACATATCTCCCACATTGATCGCAGTGTCTCCAGGAACGGCATTCAAGGAGCCAGGAACTTTTCTCCCTACACTGTCCATTGAGTTGTCCTCAAAACCAATATACATCCTGCTATATCTCCCACATGGAAAGTGCCAGGAGGGAGAAGTGGGGATTATGTTTAGACTTTCTCGGAACTGCTTCAAATCAACTAGATAGCTTTGTGCTGTAAATCTCCCAACAGCCAAACGCAAAAGCAGCAAACATCTCGCTGTATGTCCCACATCCAAAGTGCCAAGAGAGAGCTTGCTCGCCCCGTCTTTGAGTACTGTTCTCAGTGTCCCGGTTACCTCTTTGCTAACATTCTCTTCAGAGCTGCAGTGAAACCAGGAACCACGTGGAGAAGGCACCCACACTGAAAGTGCCTGGAGGGAACACTGGGGCTTCTTCTCAGTGTCTCTGACATAGGGTTTCACTGTCCCGGCAAAGTCTCTGCTAACACCCTGCAGAGCGCAGTGCCCAATATACAGAAACGTCTTGCGGTATCTCCTACAGGGAAAGTGCCAGGAGGGAATTGTCGAGCTTGTTCTCAGTGTCTCTGAGAATTGCTCTGATTATCCATGCGACCTCTTTGCTAAGACTCTCCAGAGAGACGTCCTCAAAACAAACACACATCTTGACATATGTCCCACATTGATCTTAGTGTCTCCAGGAACGGCATTCAAGGAGCCAGGAACTTTTCTGCCCACACTCTCCGGGGACAGTTCCTTAAAACCAATAGACATCCTGCTATATCTCCCACATGGAAAATGCCAGGAGGGAGAAGTGGGGATTATGTTTAGACTTTCTCGGAACTGCTTCAAATCAACTAGATATCTTTGTGCTGTAAATCTCCCAACAGCCAAACGCAAAAGCACCAAACATCTCGCTGTATGTCCCACATCCAAAGTGCCAAGAGAGAGCTTGCTCTCCCTGTCTTTGAGTACTGTTTTCACTGTCCCAGTTACCTCTTTGCTAACATTCTCTTCAGAGCTGCAGTGAAACCAGGAACCACGTGGAGAAGGCACCCACACTGAAAGTGCCTGGAGGGAACATTGGGGCTTCTTCTCAGTGTCTCTGACATAGGGTTTCACTGTCCCGGCAAAGTCTCTGCTAACACCCTGCAGAGCGCAGTGCCCAATATACAGAAACGTCTTGCGGTATCTCCTACAGGGAAAGTGCCAGGAGGGAATTGTCGATCTTGTTCTCAGTGTCTCTGAGAATTGCTCTGATTATCCCTGTGACCTCTTTGCTAAGACTCTCCAGAGAGACGTCCTCAAAACCAACACACATCTTGACATATCTCCCACATTGATCGCAGTGACTCCAGGAACGGCATTCAAGGAGCCAGGAACTTTTCTCCCTACACTGTCCATTGAGTTGTCCTCAAAACCAATATACATCCTGCTATATCTCCCACATGGAAAGTGCCAGGAGGGAGAAGTGGGGATTATGTTTAGACTTTCTCGGAACTGCTTCAAATCAACTAGATAGCTTTGTGCTGTAAATCTCCCAACAGCCAAACGCAAAAGCAGCAAACATCTCGCTGTATGTCCCACATCCAAAGTGCCAAGAGAGAGCTTGCTCGCCCTGTCTTTGAGTACTGTTTTCAGTGTCCCGATGACCTCTTTGCTAACATTCTCTTCAGAGCTGCAGTGAAACCAGGAACCACGTGGAGAAGGCACCCACACTGAAAGTGCCTGGAGGGAACACTGGGGCTTCTTCTCAGTGTCTCTGACATAGGGTTTCACTGTCCCGGCAAAGTCTCTGCTAACACCCTGCAGAGCGCAGTGCCCAATATACAGAAACGTCTTGCGGTATCTCCTACAGGGAAAGTGCCAGGAGGGAATTGTCGATCTTGTTCTCAGTGTCTCTGAGAATTGCTCTGATTATCCGTGCGACCTCTTTGCTAAGACTCTCCAGAGAGACGTCCTCAAAACCAACACACATCTTGACATATCTCCCACATTGATCGCAGTGTCTCCAGGAACGGCATTCAAGGAGCCAGGAACTTTTCTCCCTACACTGTCCATTGAGTTGTCCTCAAAACCAATATACATCCTGCTATATCTCCCACATGGAAAGTGCCAGGAGGGAGAAGTGGGGATTATGTTTAGACTTTCTCGGAACTGCTTCAAATCAACTAGATAGCTTTGTGCTGTAAATCTCCCAACAGCCAAATGTAAAAGCAGCAAACATCTCGCTGTATGTCCCACATCCAAAGTGCCAAGAGAGAGCTTGCTCTCCCTGTCTTTGAGTACTGTTTTCAGTGTCCCGGTTACCTCTTTGCTAACATTCTCTTCAGAGCTGCAGTGAAACCAGGAACCACGTGGAGAAGGCACCCACACTGAAAGTGCCTGGAGGGAACATTGGGGCTTCTTCTCAGTCTCTCTGACATAGGGTTTCACTGTCCCGGCAAACTCTCTGCTAACACCCTGCAGAGCGCAGTGCCCAATATACAGAAACGTCTTGCGGTATCTCCTACAGGGAAAGTGCCAGGAGGGAATTGTCGATCTTGTTCTCAGTGTCTCTGAGAATTGCTCTGATTATCCGTGCGACCTCTTTGCTAAGACTCTCCAGAGAGACGTCCTCAAAACAAACACACATCTTGACATATCTCCCACATTGATCGCAGTGTCTCCAGGAACGGCATTCAAGGAGCCAGGAACTTTTCTCCCTACACTGTCCATTGAGTTGTCCTCAAAACCAATATACATCCTGCTATATCTCCCACATGGAAAGTGCCAGGAGGGAGAAGTGGGGATTATGTTTAGACTTTCTCGGAACTGCTTCAAATCAACTAGATAGCTTTGTGCTGTAAATCTCCCAACAGCCAAACGCAAAAGCAGCAAACATCTCGCTGTATGTCCCACATCCAAAGTGCCAAGAGAGAGCTTGCTCGCCCCGTCTTTGAGTACTGTTCTCAGTGTCCCGGTTACCTCTTTGCTAACATTCTCTTCAGAGCTGCAGTGAAACCAGGAACCACGTGGAGAAGGCACCCACACTGAAAGTGCCTGGAGGGAACATTGGGGCTTCTTCTCAGTGTCTCTGACATAGGGTTTCACTGTCCCGGCAAAGTCTCTGCTAACACCCTGCAGAGCGCAGTGCCCAATATACAGAAACGTCTTGCGGTATCTCCTACAGGGAAAGTGCCAGGAGGGAATTGTCGATCTTGTTCTCAGTGTCTCTGAGAATTGCTCTGATTATCCCTGTGACCTCTTTGCTAAGACTCTCCAGAGAGACGTCCTCAAAACCAACACACATCTTGACATATCTCCCACATTGATCGCAGTGACTCCAGGAACGGCATTCAAGGAGCCAGGAACTTTTCTCCCTACACTGTCCATTGAGTTGTCCTCAAAACCAATATACATCCTGCTATATCTCCCACATGGAAAGTGCCAGGAGGGAGAAGTGGGGATTATGTTTAGACTTTCTCGGAACTGCTTCAAATCAACTAGATAGCTTTGTGCTGTAAATCTCCCAACAGCCAAACGCAAAAGCAGCAAACATCTCGCTGTATGTCCCACATCCAAAGTGCCAAGAGAGAGCTTGCTCGCCCTGTCTTTGAGTACTGTTTTCAGTGTCCCGATGACCTCTTTGCTAACATTCTCTTCAGAGCTGCAGTGAAACCAGGAACCACGTGGAGAAGGCACCCACACTGAAAGTGCCTGGAGGGAACACTGGGGCTTCTTCTCAGTGTCTCTGACATAGGGTTTCACTGTCCCGGCAAAGTCTCTGCTAACACCCTGCAGAGCGCAGTGCCCAATATACAGAAACGTCTTGCGGTATCTCCTACAGGGAAAGTGCCAGGAGGGAATTGTCGATCTTGTTCTCAGTGTCTCTGAGAATTGCTCTGATTATCCGTGCGACCTCTTTGCTAAGACTCTCCAGAGAGACGTCCTCAAAACCAACACACATCTTGACATATCTCCCACATTGATCGCAGTGTCTCCAGGAACGGCATTCAAGGAGCCAGGAACTTTTCTCCCTACACTGTCCATTGAGTTGTCCTCAAAACCAATATACATCCTGCTATATCTCCCACATGGAAAGTGCCAGGAGGGAGAAGTGGGGATTATGTTTAGACTTTCTCGGAACTGCTTCAAATCAACTAGATAGCTTTGTGCTGTAAATCTCCCAACAGCCAAACGCAAAAGCAGCAAACATCTCGCTGTATGTCCCACATCCAAAGTGCCAAGAGAGAGCTTGCTCGCCCCGTCTTTGAGTACTGTTCTCAGTGTCCCGGTTACCTCTTTGCTAACATTCTCTTCAGAGCTGCAGTGAAACCAGGAACCACGTGGAGAAGGCACCCACACTGAAAGTGCCTGGAGGGTACACTGGGGCTTCTTCTCAGTGTCTCTGACATACGGTTTCACTGTCCCGGCAAAGTCTCTGCTAACACCCTGCAGAGCGCAGTGCCCAATATACAGAAACGTCTTGCGGTATCTCCTACAGGGAAAGTGCCAGGAGGGAATTGTCGATCTTGTTCTCAGTGTCTCTGAGAATTGCTCTGATTATCCGTGCGACCTCTTTGCTAAGACTCTCCAGAGAGACGTCCTCAAAACAAACACACATCTTGACATATCTCCCACATTGATCGCAGTGTCTCCAGGAACGGCATTCAAGGAGCCAGGAACTTTTCTCCCTACACTGTCCATTGAGTTGTCCTCAAAACCAATATACATCCTGCTATATCTCCCACATGGAAAGTGCCAGGAGGGAGAAGTGGGGATTATGTTTAGACTTTCTCGGAACTGCTTCAAATCAACTAGATAGCTTTGTGCTGTAAATCTCCCAACAGCCAAACGCAAAAGCAGCAAACATCTCGCTGTATGTCCCACATCCAAAGTGCCAAGAGAGAGCTTGCTCGCCCCGTCTTTGAGTACTGTTCTCAGTGTCCCGGTTACCTCTTTGCTAACATTCTCTTCAGAGCTGCAGTGAAACCAGGAACCACGTGGAGAAGGCACCCACACTGAAAGTGCCTGGAGGGAACACTGGGGCTTCTTCTCAGTGTCTCTGACATAGGGTTTCACTGTCCCGGGAAAGTCTCTGCTAACACCCTGCAGAGCGCAGTGCCCAATATACAGAAACGTCTTGCGGTATCTCCTACAGGGAAAGTGCCAGGAGGGAATTGTCGAGCTTGTTCTCAGTGTCTCTGAGAATTGCTCTGATTATCCGTGCGACCTCTTTGCTAAGACTCTCCAGAGAGACGTCCTCAAAACAAACACACATCTTGACATATCTCCCACATTGATCGCAGTGTCTCCAGAAACGGCATTCAAGGAGCCAGGAACTTTTCTGCCCACACTCTCCGGGGACAGTTCCTTAAAACCAATAGACATCCTGCTATATCTCCCACATGGAAAGTGCCAGGAGGGAGAAGTGGGGATTATGTTTAGACTTTCTCGGAACTGCTTCAAATCAACTAGATATCTTTGTGCTGTAAATCTCCCAACAGCCAAACGCAAAAGCAGCAAACATCTCGCTGTATGTCCCACATCCAAAGTGCCAAGAGAGAGCTTGCTCTCCCCGTCTTTGAGTACTGTTTTCAGTGTCCCGATGACCTCTTTGCTAACATTCTCTTCAGAGCTGCAGTGAAACCAGGAACCACGTGGAGAAGGCACCCACACTGAAAGTGCCTGGAGGGAACATTGGGGCTTCTTCTCAGTGTCTCTGACATAGGGTTTCACTGTCCCGGGAAAGTCTCTGCTAACACCCTGCAGAGCGCAGTGCCCAATATACAGAAACGTCTTGCGGTATCTCCTACAGGGAAAGTGCCAGGAGGGAATTGTCGAGCTTGTTCTCAGTGTCTCTGAGAATTGCTCTGATTATCCGTGCGACCTCTTTGCTAAGACTCTCCAGAGAGACGTCCTCAAAACCAACACACATCTTGACATATCTCCCACATTGATCGCAGTGTCTCCAGGAACGGCATTCAAGGAGCCAGGAACTTTTCTCCCTACACTGTCCATTGAGTTGTCCTCAAAACCAATATACATCCTGCTATATCTCCCACATGGAAAGTGCCAGGAGGGAAAAGTGAGGATTATGTTTATACTTTCTCGGAACTGCTTCAAATCAACTAGATATCTTTGTGCTGTAAATCTCCCAACAGCCAAATGTAAAAGCAGCAAACATCTCGCTGTATGTCCCACATCCAAAGTGCCAAGAGAGAGCTTGCTCTCCCTGTCTTTGAGTACTGTTTTCAGTGTCCCGGTTACCTCTTTGCTAACATTCTCTTCAGAGCTGCAGTGAAACCAGGAACCACGTGGAGAAGGCACCCACACTGAAAGTGCCTGGAGGGAACATTGGGGCTTCTTCTCAGTGTCTCTGACATAGGGTTTCACTGTCCCGGCAAAGTCTCTGCTAACACCCTGCAGAGCGCAGTGCCCAATATACAGAAACGTCTTGCGGTATCTCCTACAGGGAAAGTGCCAGGAGGGAATTGTCGATCTTGTTCTCAGTGTCTCTGAGAATTGCTCTGATTATCCGTGCGACCTCTTTTCTAAGACTCTCCAGAGAGACGTCCTCAAAACCAACACACATCTTGACATATCTCCCACATTGATCGCAGTGACTCCAGGAACGGCATTCAAGGAGCCAGGAACTTTTCTCCCTACACTGTCCATTGAGTTGTCCTCAAAACCAATATACATCCTGCTATATCTCCCACATGGAAAGTGCCAGGAGGGAAAAGTGAGGATTATGTTTAGACTTTCTCGGAACTGCTTCAAATCAACTAGATATCTTTGTGCTGTAAATCTCCCAACAGCCAAATGTAAAAGCAGCAAACATCTCGCTGTATGTCCCACATCCAAAGTGCCAAGAGAGAGCTTGCTCGCCCTGTCTTTGAGTACTGTTTTCAGTGTCCCGGTTACCTCTTTGCTAACATTCTCTTCAGAGCTGCAGTGAAACCAGGAACCACGTGGAGAAGGCACCCACACTGAAAATGACTGGAAGGAACATTGGGGCTTCTTCTCAGTTTCTCTGACATAGGGTTTCACTGTCCCGGCAAAGTCTCTGCTAACACCCTGCAGAGCGCACTGCCCAGTATACAGAAACGTCTTGCGGTACCTCCTACAGGGAAAGTGCCAGGAGGGAATTGTTGATCTTGTTCTCAGTGTCTCTGAGAATTGCTCTGATTATCCCTGTGACCTCTTTGCTAAGACTCTCCAGAGAGACGTCCTCAAAACCAACACACATCTTGACATATCTCCCACATTGATCGCAGTGTCTCCAGGAACGGCATTCAAGGAGCCAGGAACTTTTCTCCCTACACTGTCCATTGAGTTGTCCTCCAAACCAATATACATCCTGCTATATCTCCCACATGGAAAGTGCCAGGAGGGAGAAGTGGGGATTATGTTTAGACTTTCTCGGAACTGCTTCAAATCAACTAGATAGCTTTGTGCTGTAAATCTCCCAACAGCCAAATGTAAAAGCAGCAAACATCTCGCTGTATGTCCCACATCCAAAGTGCCAAGAGAGAGCTTGCTCTCCCTGTCTTTGAGTACTGTTTTCAGTGTCCCGGTTACCTCTTTGCTAACATTCTCTTCAGAGCTGCAGTGAAACCAGGAACCACGTGGAGAAGGCACCCACACTGAAAGTGCCTGGAGGGAACATTGGGGCTTCTTCTCAGTGTCTCTGACATAGGGTTTCACTGTCCCGGCAAAGTCTCTGCTAACACCCTGCAGAGCGCAGTGCCCAATATACAGAAACGTCTTGCGGTATCTCCTACAGGGAAAGTGCCAGGAGGGAATTGTGGAGCTTGTTCTCAGTGTCTCTGAGAATTGCTCTGATTATCCATGTGACCTCTTTGCTAAGACTCTCCAGAGAGACGTCCTCAAAACCAACACACATCTTGACATATGTCCCACATTGATCTTAGTGTCTCCAGGAACGGCATTCAAGGAGCCAGGAACTTTTCTCCCTACACTGTCCATTGAGTTGTCCTCAAAACCAATATACATCCTGCTATATCTCCCACATGGAAAGTGCCAGGAGGGAAAAGTGAGGATTATGTTTAGACTTTCTCGGAACTGCTTCAAATCAACTAGATATCTTTGTGCTGTAAATCTCCCAACAGCCAAATGTAAAAGCAGCAAACATCTCGCTGTATGTCCCACATCCAAAGTGCCAAGAGAGAGCTTGCTCTCCCTGTCTTTGAGTACTGTTTTCAGTGTCCCGGTTACCTCTTTGCTAACATTCTCTTCAGAGCTGCAGTGAAACCAGGAACCACGTGGAGAAGGCACCCACACTGAAAGTGCCTGGAGGGAACATTGGGGCTTCTTCTCAGTGTCTCTGACATAGGGTTTCACTGTCCCGGGAAAGTCTCTGCTAACACCCTGCAGAGCGCAGTGCCCAATATACAGAAACGTCTTGCGGTATCTCCTACAGGGAAAGTGCCAGGAGGGAATTGTCGATCTTGTTCTCAGTGTCTCTGAGAATTGCTCTGATTATCCGTGCGACCTCTTTGCTAAGACTCTCCAGAGAGACGTCCTCAAAACCAACACACATCTTGACATATCTCCCACATTGATCGCAGTGACTCCAGGAACGGCATTCAAGGAGCCAGGAACTTTTCTCCCTACACTGTCCATTGAGTTGTCCTCCAAACCAATATACATCCTGCTATATCTCCCACATGGAAAGTGCCAGGAGGGAAAAGTGAGGATTATGTTTAGACTTTCTCGGAACTGCTTCAAATCAACTAGATATCTTTGTGCTGTAAATCTCCCAACAGCCAAATGTAAAAGCAGCAAACATCTCGCTGTATGTCCCACATCCAAAGTGCCAAGAGAGAGCTTGCTCTCCCTGTCTTTGAGTACTGTTTTCAGTGTCCCGGTTACCTCTTTGCTAACATTCTCTTCAGAGCTGCAGTGAAACCAGGAACCACGTGGAGAAGGCACCCACACTGAAAATGACTGGAAGGAACATTGGGGCTTCTTCTCAGTTTCTCTGACATAGGGTTTCACTGTCCCGGCAAAGTCTCTGCTAACACCCTGCAGAGCGCAGTGCCCAGTATACAGAAACGTCTTGCGGTACCTCCTACAGGGAAAGTGCCAGGAGGGAATTGTTGATCTTGTTCTCAGTGTCTCTGAGAATTGCTCTGATTATCCCTGTGACCTCTTTGCTAAGACTCTCCAGAGAGACGTCCTCAAAACCAACACACATCTTGACATATCTCCCACATTGATCGCAGTGTCTCCAGGAACGGCATTCAAGGAGCCAGGAACTTTTCTCCCTACACTGTCCATTGAGTTGTCCTCAAAACCAATATACATCCTGCTATATCTCCCACATGGAAAGTGCCAGGAGGGAAAAGTGAGGATTATGTTTACACTTTCTCGGAACTGCTTCAAATCAACTAGATAGCTTTGTGCTGTAAATCTCCCAACAGCCAAATGTAAAAGCAGCAAACATCTCGCTGTATGTCCCACATCCAAAGTGCCAAGAGAGAGCTTGCTCTCCCTGTCTTTGAGTACTGTTTTCAGTGTCCCGGTTACCTCTTTGCTAACATTCTCTTCAGAGCTGCAGTGAAACCAGGAACCACGTGGAGAAGGCACCCACACTGAAAGTGCCTGGAGGGAACATTGGGGCTTCTTCTCAGTGTCTCTGACATAGGGTTTCACTGTCCCGGCAAAGTCTCTGCTAACACCCTGCAGAGCGCAGTGCCCAATATACAGAAACGTCTTGCGGTATCTCCTACAGGGAAAGTGCCAGGAGGGAATTGTCGATCTTGTTCTCAGTGTCTCTGAGAATTGCTCTGATTATCCGTGCGACCTCTTTGCTAAGACTCTCCAGAGAGACGTCCTCAAAACCAACACACATCTTGACATATCTCCCACATTGATCGCAGTGACTCCAGGAACGGCATTCAAGGAGCCAGGAACTTTTCTCCCTACACTGTCCATTGAGTTGTCCTCAAAACCAATATACATCCTGCTATATCTCCCACATGGAAAGTGCCAGGAGGGAGAAGTGGGGATTATGTTTAGACTTTCTCGGAACTGCTTCAAATCAACTAGATAGCTTTGTGCTGTAAATCTCCCAACAGCCAAATGTAAAAGCAGCAAACATCTCGCTGTATGTCCCACATCCAAAGTGCCAAGAGAGAGCTTGCTCTCCCTGTCTTTGAGTACTGTTTTCAGTGTCCCGGTTACCTCTTTGCTAACATTCTCTTCAGAGCTGCAGTGAAACCAGGAACCACGTGGAGAAGGCACCCACACTGAAAGTGCCTGGAGGGAACATTGGGGCTTCTTCTCAGTGTCTCTGACATAGGGTTTCACTGTCCCGGCAAAGTCTCTGCTAACACCCTGCAGAGCGCAGTGCCCAATATACAGAAACGTCTTGCGGTATCTCCTACAGGGAAAGTGCCAGGAGGGAATTGTCGATCTTGTTCTCAGTGTCTCTGAGAATTGCTCTGATTATCCGTGCGACCTCTTTGCTAAGACTCTCCAGAGAGACGTCCTCAAAACCAACACACATCTTGACATATCTCCCACATTGATCGCAGTGACTCCAGGAACGGCATTCAAGGAGCCAGGAACTTTTCTCCCTACACTGTCCATTGAGTTGTCCTCCAAACCAATATACATCCTGCTATATCTCCCACATGGAAAGTGCCAGGAGGGAAAAGTGAGGATTATGTTTAGACTTTCTCGGAACTGCTTCAAATCAACTAGATAGCTTTGTGCTGTAAATCTCCCAACAGCCAAATGTAAAAGCAGCAAACATCTCGCTGTATGTCCCACATCCAAAGTGCCAAGAGAGAGCTTGCTCTCCCTGTCTTTGAGTACTGTTTTCAGTGTCCCGGTTACCTCTTTGCTAACATTCTCTTCAGAGCTGCAGTGAAACCAGGAACCACGTGGAGAAGGCACCCACACTGAAAGTGCCTGGAGGGAACATTGGGGCTTCTTCTCAGTCTCTCTGACATAGGGTTTCACTGTCCCGGCAAAGTCTCTGCTAACACCCTGCAGAGCGCAGTGCCCAATATACAGAAACGTCTTGCGGTATCTCCTACAGGGAAAGTGCCAGGAGGGAATTGTCGATCTTGTTCTCAGTGTCTCTGAGAATTGCTCTGATTATCCGTGCGACCTCTTTGCTAAGACTCTCCAGAGAGACGTCCTCAAAACCAACACACATCTTGACATATCTCCCACATTGATCGCAGTGACTCCAGGAACGGCATTCAAGGAGCCAGGAACTTTTCTCCCTACACTGTCCATTGAGTTGTCCTCAAAACCAATATACATCCTGCTATATCTCCCACATGGAAAGTGCCAGGAGGGAAAAGTGAGGATTATGCTTAGACTTTTTCGGATCTGCTTCAAATCAACTAGATATCTTTGTGCTGTAAATCTCCCAACAGCCAAATGTAAAAGCAGCAAACATCTCGCTGTATGTCCCACATCCAAAGTGCCAAGAGAGAGCTTGCTCGCCCTGTCTTTGAGTACTGTTTTCAGTGTCCCGGTTACCTCTTTGCTAACATTCTCTTCAGAGCTGCAGTGAAACCAGGAACCACGTGGAGAAGGCACCCACACTGAAAGTGCCTGGAGGGAACATTGGGGCTTCTTCTCAGTGTCTCTGACATAGGGTTTCACTGTCCCGGCAAAGTCTCTGCTAACACCCTGCAGAGCGCAGTGCCCAATATACAGAAACGTCTTGCGGTATCTCCTACAGGGAAAGTGCCAGGAGGGAATTGTCGAGCTTGTTCTCAGTGTCTCTGAGAATTGCTCTGATTATCCCTGTGACCTCTTTCCTAAGACTCTCCAGAGAGACGTCCTCAAAACCAACACACATCTTGACATATCTCCCACATTGATCGCAGTGTCTCCAGAAACGGCATTCAAGGAGCCAGGAACTTTGCTCCCTACACTGTCCATTGAGTTGTCCTCAAAACCAATATACATCCTGCTATATCTCCCACATGGAAAGTGCCAGGAGGGAGAAGTGAGGATTATTCTTAGACTTTCTCAGAACTGCTTCAAATCAACTAGATATCTTTGTGCTGTAAATCTCCCAACAGCCAAACGCAAAAGCACCAAACATCTCGCTGTATGTCCCACATCCAAAGTGCCAAGAGAGAGCTTGCTCTCCCTGTCTTTGAGTACTGTTTTCACTGTCCCGGTTACCTCTTTGCTAACATTCTCTTCAGAGCTGCAGTGAAACCAGGAACCACATGGAGAAGGCACCCACACTGAAAATGACTGGAAGGAACATTGGGGCTTCTTCTCAGTGTCTCTGATGTCGGGTTTCACTGTCCCGGGAAAGTCTCTGCTAACACCCTGCAGAGCGCAGTGCCCAATATACAGAAACGTCTTGCGGTATCTCCTACAGGGAAAGTGCCAGGAGGGAATTGTCGATCTTGTTCTCAGTGTCTCTGAGAATTGCTCTGATTATCCCTGTGACCTCTTTGCTAAGACTCTCCAGAGAGACGTCCTCAAAACCAACACACATCTTGACATATCTCCCACATTGATCGCAGTGTCTCCAGGAACAGCATTCAAGGAGCCAGGAACTTTTCTCCCTACACTGTCCATTGAGTTGTCCTCAAAACCAATATACATCCTGCTATATCTCCCACATGGAAAGTGCCAGGAGGGAAAAGTGAGGATTATGCTTAGACTTTCTCAGAACTGCTTCAAATCAACTAGATAGCTTTGTGCTGTAAATCTCCCAACAGCCAAATGTAAAAGCAGCAAACATCTCGCTGTATGTCCCACATCCAAAGCGCCAAGAGAGAGCTTGCTCTCCCTGTCTTTGAGTACTGTTTTCAGTGTCCCGGTTACCTCTTTGCTAACATTCTCTTCAGAGCTGCAGTGAAACCAGGAACCACGTGGAGAAGGCACCCACACTGAAAATGACTGGAAGGAACATTGGGGCTTCTTCTCAGTGTCTCTGATGTCGGGTTTCACTGTCCCGGGAAAGTCTCTGCTAACACCCTGCAGAGCGCAGTGCCCAATATACAGAAACGTCTTGCGGTATCTCCTACAGGGAAAGTGCCAGGAGGGAATTGTCGATCTTGTTCTCAGTGTCTCTGAGAATTGCTCTGATTATCCCTGTGACCTCTTTGCTAAGACTCTCCAGAGAGACGTCCTCAAAACCAACACACATCTTGACATATCTCCCACATTGATCGCAGTGTCTCCAGGAACGGCATTCAAGGAGCCAGGAACTTTTCTCCCTACACTGTCCATTGAGTTGTCCTCAAAACCAATATACATCCTGCTATATCTCCCACATGGAAAGTGCCAGGAGGGAAAAGTGAGGATTATGCTTAGACTTTCTCAGAACTGCTTCAAATCAACTAGATATCTTTGTGCTGTAAATCTCCCAACAGCCAAACGCAAAAGCAGCAAACATCTCGCTGTATGTCCCACATCCAAAGTGCCAAGAGAGTAATGTAGAGCTTGCTCGCCCTGTCTTTGAGTACTGTTTTCACTGTCCCAGTTACCTCTTTGCTAACATTCTCTTCAGAGCTGCAGTGAAACCAGGAACCACGTGGAGAAGGCGCCCACACTGAAAATGACTGGAAGGAACATTGGGGCTTCTTCTCAGTGTCTCTGACATAGGGTTTCACTGTCCCGGGAAAGTCTCTGCTAACACCCTGCAGAGCGCTGTGCCCAATATACAGAAATGTCTTGCAGTATCTCCTACAGGGAAAGTGCCTGGAGGGAATTTTGGAGCTTGTTCTCAGTGTCTCTGAGAATTGCTCTGATTATCTGTGTGACCTCTTTGCTAAGACTCTCCAGAGAGACGTCCTCAAAACCAACACACATCTTGACATATCTCCCACATTGATCGCAGTGACTCCAGGAACGGCATTCAAGGAGCCAGGAACTTTTCTCCCTACACTGTCCATTGAGTTGTCCTCCAAACCAATATACATCCTGCTATATCTCCCACATGGAAAGTTCCAGGAGGGAAAAGTGAGGATTATGCTTAGACTTTTTCGGATCTGCTTCAAATCAACTAGATATCTTTGTGCTGTAAATCTCCCAACAGCCAAATGTAAAAGCAGCAAACATCTCGCTGTATGTCCCACATCCAAAGCGCCAAGAGAGAGCTTGCTCTCCCTGTCTTTGAGTACTGTTTTCAGTGTCCCGGTTACCTCTTTGCTAACATTCTCTTCAGAGCTGCAGTGAAACCAGGAACCACGTGGAGAAGGCACCCACACTGAAAATGACTGGAAGGAACATTGGGGCTTCTTCTCAGTTTCTCTGACATAGGGTTTCACTGTCCCGGCAAAGTCTCTGCTAACACCCTGCAGAGCGCAGTGCCCAGTATACAGAAACGTCTTGCGGTACCTCCTACAGGGAAAGTGCCAGGAGGGAATTGTTGATCTTGTTCTCAGTGTCTCTGAGAATTGCTCTGATTATCCGTGTGACCTCTTTGCTAAGACTCTCCAGAGAGACGTCCTCAAAACCAACACACATCTTGACATATCTCCCACATTGATCGCAGTGACTCCAGGAACGGCATTCAAGGAGCCAGGAACTTTTCTCCCTACACTGTCCATTGAGTTGTCCTCAAAACCAATATACATCCTGCTATATCTCCCACATGGAAAGTGCCAGGAGGGAGAAGTGGGGATTATGTTTAGACTTTCTCGGAACTGCTTCAAATCAACTAGATATCTTTGTGCTGTAAATCTCCCAACAGCCAAACGCAAAAGCAGCAAACATCTCGCTGTATGTCCCACATCCAAAGTGCCAAGAGAGAGCTTGCTCGCCCTGTCTTTGAGTACTGTTTTCAGTGTCCCGGTTACCTCTTTGCTAACATTCTCTTCAGAGCTGCAGTGAAACCAGGAACCACGTGGAGAAGGCACCCACACTGAAAGTGCCTGGAGGGAACATTGGGGCTTCTTCTCAGTGTCTCTGACATACGGTTTCACTGTCCCGGCAAAGTCTCTGCTAACACCCTGCAGAGCGCAGTGCCCAATATACAGAAACGTCTTGCGGTATCTCCTACAGGGAAAGTGCCAGGAGGGAATTGTCGATCTTGTTCTCAGTGTCTCTGAGAATTGCTCTGATTATCCCTGTGACCTCTTTGCTAAGACTCTCCAGAGAGACGTCCTCAAAACCAACACACATCTTGACATATCTCCCACATTGATCGCAGTGTCTCCAGAAACGGCATTCAAGGAGCCAGGAACTTTGCTCCCTACACTGTCCATTGAGTTGTCCTCAAAACCAATATACATCCTGCTATATCTCCCACATGGAAAGTGCCAGGAGGGAGAAGTGAGGATTATTCTTAGACTTTCTCAGAACTGCTTCAAATCAACTAGATATCTTTGTGCTGTAAATCTCCCAACAGCCAAACGCAAAAGCACCAAACATCTCGCTGTATGTCCCACATCCAAAGTGCCAAGAGAGAGCTTGCTCTCCCTGTCTTTGAGTACTGTTTTCAGTGTCCCGGTTACCTCTTTGCTAACATTCTCTTCAGAGCTGCAGTGAAACCAGGAACCACGTGGAGAAGGCACCCACACTGAAAATGACTGGAAGGAACATTGGGGCTTCTTCTCAGTGTCTCTGATGTCGGGTTTCACTGTCCCGGGAAAGTCTCTGCTAACACCCTGCAGAGCGCAGTGCCCAATATACAGAAACGTCTTGCGGTATCTCCTACAGGGAAAGTGCCAGGAGGGAATTGTCGATCTTGTTCTCAGTGTCTCTGAGAATTGCTCTGATTATCCCTGTGACCTCTTTGCTAAGACTCTCCAGAGAGACGTCCTCAAAACCAACACACATCTTGACATATCTCCCACATTGATCGCAGTGTCTCCAGGAACGGCATTCAAGGAGCCAGGAACTTTTCTCCCTACACTGTCCATTGAGTTGTCCTCAAAACCAATATACATCCTGCTATATCTCCCACATGGAAAGTGCCAGGAGGGAAAAGTGAGGATTATGCTTAGACTTTCTCAGAACTGCTTCAAATCAACTAGATATCTTTGTGCTGTAAATCTCCCAACAGCCAAACGCAAAAGCAGCAAACATCTCGCTGTATGTCCCACATCCAAAGTGCCAAGAGAGTAATGTAGAGCTTGCTCGCCCTGTCTTTGAGTACTGTTTTCACTGTCCCAGTTACCTCTTTGCTAACATTCTCTTCAGAGCTGCAGTGAAACCAGGAACCACGTGGAGAAGGCGCCCACACTGAAAATGACTGGAAGGAACATTGGGGCTTCTTCTCAGTGTCTCTGACATAGGGTTTCACTGTCCCGGGAAAGTCTCTGCTAACACCCTGCAGAGCGCAGTGCCCAATATACAGAAATGTCTTGCAGTATCTCCTACAGGGAAAGTGCCTGGAGGGAATTTTGGAGCTTGTTCTCAGTGTCTCTGAGAATTGCTCTGATTATCTGTGTGACCTCTTTGCTAAGACTCTCCAGAGAGACGTCCTCAAAACCAACACACATCTTGACATATCTCCCACATTGATCGCAGTGACTCCAGGAACGGCATTCAAGGAGCCAGGAACTTTTCTCCCTACACTGTCCATTGAGTTGTCCTCCAAACCAATATACATCCTGCTATATCTCCCACATGGAAAGTGCCAGGAGGGAAAAGTGAGGATTATGCTTAGACTTTTTCGGATCTGCTTCAAATCAACTAGATATCTTTGTGCTGTAAATCTCCCAACAGCCAAATGTAAAAGCAGCAAACATCTCGCTGTATGTCCCACATCCAAAGTGCCAAGAGAGAGCTTGCTCTCCCTGTCTTTGAGTACTGTTTTCAGTGTCCCGGTTACCTCTTTGCTAACATTCTCTTCAGAGCTGCAGTGAAACCAGGAACCACGTGGAGAAGGCACCCACACTGAAAATGACTGGAAGGAACATTGGGGCTTCTTCTCAGTTTCTCTGACATAGGGTTTCACTGTCCCGGCAAAGTCTCTGCTAACACCCTGCAGAGCGCAGTGCCCAGTATACAGAAACGTCTTGCGGTACCTCCTACAGGGAAAGTGCCAGGAGGGAATTGTTGATCTTGTTCTCAGTGTCTCTGAGAATTGCTCTGATTATCCGTGTGACCTCTTTGCTAAGACTCTCCAGAGAGACGTCCTCAAAACCAACACACATCTTGACATATCTCCCACATTGATCGCAGTGTCTCCAGGAACGGCATTCAAGGAGCCAGGAACTTTTCTCCCTACACTGTCCATTGAGTTGTCCTCAAAACCAATATACATCCTGCTATATCTCCCACATGGAAAGTGCCAGGAGGGAAAAGTGAGGATTATGTTTAGACTTTCTCGGAACTGCTTCAAATCAACTAGATAGCTTTGTGCTGTAAATCTCCCAACAGCCAAATGTAAAAGCAGCAAACATCTCGCTGTATGTCCCACATCCAAAGCGCCAAGAGAGAGCTTGCCCTCCCTGTCTTTGAGTACTGTTTTCAGTGTCCCGGTTACCTCTTTGCTAACATTCTCTTCAGAGCTGCAGTGAAACCAGGAACCACGTGGAGAAGGCACCCACACTGAAAGTGCCTGGAGGGAACATTGGGGCTTCTTCTCAGTGTCTCTGACATAGGGTTTCACTGTCCCGGGAAAGTCTCTGCTAACACCCTGCAGAGCGCAGTGCCCAATATACAGAAACGTCTTGCGGTATCTCCTACAGGGAAAGTGCCAGGAGGGAATTGTCGATCTTGTTCTCAGTGTCTCTGAGAATTGCTCTGATTATCCCTGTGACCTCTTTGCTAAGACTCTCCAGAGAGACGTCCTCAAAACCAACACACATCTTGACATATCTCCCACATTGATCGCAGTGACTCCAGGAACGGCATTCAAGGAGCCAGGAACTTTTCTCCCTACACTGTCCATTGAGTTGTCCTCAAAACCAATATACATCCTGCTATATCTCCCACATGGAAAGTGCCAGGAGGGAGAAGTGGGGATTATGTTTAGACTTTCTCGGAACTGCTTCAAATCAACTAGATATCTTTGTGCTGTAAATCTCCCAACAGCCAAACGCAAAAGCAGCAAACATCTCGCTGTATGTCCCACATCCAAAGTGCCAAGAGAGAGCTTGCTCGCCCTGTCTTTGAGTACTGTTTTCAGTGTCCCGATGACCTCTTTGCTAACATTCTCTTCAGAGCTGCAGTGAAACCAGGAACCACGTGGAGAAGGCACCCACACTGAAAGTGCCTGGAGGGAACACTGGGGCTTCTTCTCAGTGTCTCTGACATACGGTTTCACTGTCCCGGCAAAGTCTCTGCTAACACCCTGCAGAGCGCAGTGCCCAATATACAGAAACGTCTTGCGGTATCTCCTACAGGGAAAGTGCCAGGAGGGAATTGTCGATCTTGTTCTCAGTGTCTCTGAGAATTGCTCTGATTATCCCTGTGACCTCTTTGCTAAGACTCTCCAGAGAGACGTCCTCAAAACCAACACACATCTTGACATATCTCCCACATTGATCGCAGTGTCTCCAGAAACGGCATTCAAGGAGCCAGGAACTTTGCTCCCTACACTGTCCATTGAGTTGTCCTCAAAACCAATATACATCCTGCTATATCTCCCACATGGAAAGTGCCAGGAGGGAGAAGTGAGGATTATTCTTAGACTTTCTCAGAACTGCTTCAAATCAACTAGATATCTTTGTGCTGTAAATCTCCCAACAGCCAAACGCAAAAGCACCAAACATCTCGCTGTATGTCCCACATCCAAAGTGCCAAGAGAGAGCTTGCTCTCCCTGTCTTTGAGTACTGTTTTCACTGTCCCGGTTACCTCTTTGCTAACATTCTCTTCAGAGCTGCAGTGAAACCAGGAACCACGTGGAGAAGGCACCCACACTGAAAATGACTGGAAGGAACATTGGGGCTTCTTCTCAGTGTCTCTGATGTCGGGTTTCACTGTCCCGGGAAAGTCTCTGCTAACACCCTGCAGAGCGCAGTGCCCAATATACAGAAACGTCTTGCGGTATCTCCTACAGGGAAAGTGCCAGGAGGGAATTGTCGATCTTGTTCTCAGTGTCTCTGAGAATTGCTCTGATTATCCCTGTGACCTCTTTGCTAAGACTCTCCAGAGAGACGTCCTCAAAACCAACACACATCTTGACATATCTCCCACATTGATCGCAGTGTCTCCAGGAACGGCATTCAAGGAGCCAGGAACTTTTCTCCCTACACTGTCCATTGAGTTGTCCTCAAAACCAATATACATCCTGCTATATCTCCCACATGGAAAGTGCCAGGAGGGAAAAGTGAGGATTATGCTTAGACTTTCTCAGAACTGCTTCAAATCAACTAGATATCTTTGTGCTGTAAATCTCCCAACAGCCAAACGCAAAAGCAGCAAACATCTCGCTGTATGTCCCACATCCAAAGTGCCAAGAGAGTAATGTAGAGCTTGCTCGCCCTGTCTTTGAGTACTGTTTTCACTGTCCCAGTTACCTCTTTGCTAACATTCTCTTCAGAGCTGCAGTGAAACCAGGAACCACGTGGAGAAGGCGCCCACACTGAAAATGACTGGAAGGAACATTGGGGCTTCTTCTCAGTGTCTCTGACATAGGGTTTCACTGTCCCGGGAAAGTCTCTGCTAACACCCTGCAGAGCGCAGTGCCCAATATACAGAAATGTCTTGCAGTATCTCCTACAGGGAAAGTGCCTGGAGGGAATTTTGGAGCTTGTTCTCAGTGTCTCTGAGAATTGCTCTGATTATCTGTGTGACCTCTTTGCTAAGACTCTCCAGAGAGACGTCCTCAAAACCAACACACATCTTGACATATCTCCCACATTGATCGCAGTGACTCCAGGAACGGCATTCAAGGAGCCAGGAACTTTTCTCCCTACACTGTCCATTGAGTTGTCCTCCAAACCAATATACATCCTGCTATATCTCCCACATGGAAAGTGCCAGGAGGGAAAAGTGAGGATTATGCTTAGACTTTTTCGGATCTGCTTCAAATCAACTAGATATCTTTGTGCTGTAAATCTCCCAACAGCCAAATGTAAAAGCAGCAAACATCTCGCTGTATGTCCCACATCCAAAGTGCCAAGAGAGAGCTTGCTCTCCCTGTCTTTGAGTACTGTTTTCAGTGTCCCGGTTACCTCTTTGCTAACATTCTCTTCAGAGCTGCAGTGAAACCAGGAACCACGTGGAGAAGGCACCCACACTGAAAATGACTGGAAGGAACATTGGGGCTTCTTCTCAGTTTCTCTGACATAGGGTTTCACTGTCCCGGCAAAGTCTCTGCTAACACCCTGCAGAGCGCAGTGCCCAGTATACAGAAACGTCTTGCGGTACCTCCTACAGGGAAAGTGCCAGGAGGGAATTGTTGATCTTGTTCTCAGTGTCTCTGAGAATTGCTCTGATTATCCGTGTGACCTCTTTGCTAAGACTCTCCAGAGAGACGTCCTCAAAACCAACACACATCTTGACATATCTCCCACATTGATCGCAGTGTCTCCAGGAACGGCATTCAAGGAGCCAGGAACTTTTCTCCCTACACTGTCCATTGAGTTGTCCTCAAAACCAATATACATCCTGCTATATCTCCCACATGGAAAGTGCCAGGAGGGAGAAGTGAGGATTATGTTTAGACTTTCTCGGAACTGCTTCAAATCAACTAGATAGCTTTGTGCTGTAAATCTCCCAACAGCCAAATGTAAAAGCAGCAAACATCTCGCTGTATGTCCCACATCCAAAGTGCCAAGAGAGAGCTTGCTCTCCCTGTCTTTGAGTACTGTTTTCAGTGTCCCGGTTACCTCTTTGCTAACATTCTCTTCAGAGCTGCAGTGAAACCAGGAACCACGTGGAGAAGGCACCCACACTGAAAGTGCCTGGAGGGAACATTGGGGCTTCTTCTCAGTGTCTCTGACATAGGGTTTCACTGTCCCGGGAAAGTCTCTGCTAACACCCTGCAGAGCGCAGTGCCCAATATACAGAAACGTCTTGCGGTATCTCCTACAGGGAAAGTGCCAAGAGGGAATTCTCGATCTTGTTCTCAGTGTCTCTGAGAATTGCTCTGATTATCCGTGTGACCTCTTTGCTAAGACTCTCCAGAGAGACGTCCTCAAAACCAACACACATCTTGACATATCTCCCACATTGATCGCAGTGACTCCAGGAACGGCATTCAAGGAGCCAGGAACTTTTCTCCCTACACTGTCCATTGAGTTGTCCTCAAAACCAATATACATCCTGCTATATCTCCCACATGGAAAGTGCCAGGAGGGAGAAGTGGGGATTATGTTTAGACTTTCTCGGAACTGCTTCAAATCAACTAGATATCTTTGTGCTGTAAATCTCCCAACAGCCAAACGCAAAAGCAGCAAACATCTCGCTGTATGTCCCACATCCAAAGTGCCAAGAGAGAGCTTGCTCGCCCTGTCTTTGAGTACTGTTTTCAGTGTCCCGGTTACCTCTTTGCTAACATTCTCTTCAGAGCTGCAGTGAAACCAGGAACCACGTGGAGAAGGCACCCACACTGAAAGTGCCTGGAGGGAACACTGGGGCTTCTTCTCAGTGTCTCTGACATACGGTTTCACTGTCCCGGCAAAGTCTCTGCTAACACCCTGCAGAGCGCAGTGCCCAATATACAGAAACGTCTTGCGGTATCTCCTACAGGGAAAGTGCCAGGAGGGAATTGTAGATCTTGTTCTCAGTGTCTCTGAGAATTGCTCTGATTATCCCTGTGACCTCTTTGCTAAGACTCTCCAGAGAGACGTCCTCAAAACCAACACACATCTTGACATATCTCCCACATTGATCGCAGTGTCTCCAGAAACGGCATTCAAGGAGCCAGGAACTTTGCTCCCTACACTGTCCATTGAGTTGTCCTCAAAACCAATATACATCCTGCTATATCTCCCACATGGAAAGTGCCAGGAGGGAGAAGTGAGGATTATTCTTAGACTTTCTCAGAACTGCTTCAAATCAACTAGATATCTTTGTGCTGTAAATCTCCCAACAGCCAAACGCAAAAGCACCAAACATCTCGCTGTATGTCCCACATCCAAAGTGCCAAGAGAGAGCTTGCTCTCCCTGTCTTTGAGTACTGTTTTCACTGTCCCGGTTACCTCTTTGCTAACATTCTCTTCAGAGCTGCAGTGAAACCAGGAACCACATGGAGAAGGCACCCACACTGAAAATGACTGGAAGGAACATTGGGGCTTCTTCTCAGTGTCTCTGATGTCGGGTTTCACTCTCCCGGGAAAGTCTCTGCTAACACCCTGCAGAGCGCAGTGCCCAATATACAGAAACGTCTTGCGGTATCTCCTACAGGGAAAGTGCCAGGAGGGAATTGTCGATCTTGTTCTCAGTGTCTCTGAGAATTGCTCTGATTATCCCTGTGACCTCTTTGCTAAGACTCTCCAGAGAGACGTCCTCAAAACCAACACACATCTTGACATATCTCCCACATTGATCGCAGTGTCTCCAGGAACAGCATTCAAGGAGCCAGGAACTTTTCTCCCTACACTGTCCATTGAGTTGTCCTCAAAACCAATATACATCCTGCTATATCTCCCACATGGAAAGTGCCAGGAGGGAGAAGTGAGGATTATGCTTAGACTTTCTCAGAACTGCTTCAAATCAACTAGATATCTTTGTGCTGTAAATCTCCCAACAGCCAAATGTAAAAGCAGCAAACATCTCGCTGTATGTCCCACATCCAAAGTGCCAAGAGAGAGCTTGCTCTCCCTGTCTTTGAGTACTGTTTTCAGTGTCCCGGTTACCTCTTTGCTAACATTCTCTTCAGAGCTGCAGTGAAACCAGGAACCACGTGGAGAAGGCACCCACACTGAAAATGACTGGAAGGAACATTGGGGCTTCTTCTCAGTGTCTCTGATGTCGGGTTTCACTGTCCCGGGAAAGTCTCTGCTAACACCCTGCAGAGCGCAGTGCCCAATATACAGAAACGTCTTGCGGTATCTCCTACAGGGAAAGTGCCAGGAGGGAATTGTCGATCTTGTTCTCAGTGTCTCTGAGAATTGCTCTGATTATCCCTGTGACCTCTTTGCTAAGACTCTCCAGAGAGACGTCCTCAAAACCAACACACATCTTGACATATCTCCCACATTGATCGCAGTGTCTGCAGAAACGGCATTCAAGGAGCCAGGAACTTTTCTCCCTACACTGTCCATTGAGTTGTCCTCAAAACCAATATACATCCTGCTATATCTCCCACATGGAAAGTGCCAGGAGGGAAAAGTGAGGATTATGCTTAGACTTTCTCAGAACTGCTTCAAATCAACTAGATATCTTTGTGCTGTAAATCTCCCAACAGCCAAACGCAAAAGCAGCAAACATCTCGCTGTATGTCCCACATCCAAAGTGCCAAGAGAGTAATGTAGAGCTTGCTCGCCCTGTCTTTGAGTACTGTTTTCACTGTCCCAGTTACCTCTTTGCTAACATTCTCTTCAGAGCTGCAGTGAAACCAGGAACCACGTGGAGAAGGCGCCCACACTGAAAATGACTGGAAGGAACATTGGGGCTTCTTCTCAGTGTCTCTGACATAGGGTTTCACTGTCCCGGGAAAGTCTCTGCTAACACCCTGCAGAGCGCAGTGCCCAATATACAGAAATGTCTTGCAGTATCTCCTACAGGGAAAGTGCCTGGAGGGAATTTTGGAGCTTGTTCTCAGTGTCTCTGAGAATTGCTCTGATTATCTGTGTGACCTCTTTGCTAAGACTCTCCAGAGAGACGTCCTCAAAACAAACACACATCTTGACATATCTCCCACATTGATCGCAGTGACTCCAGGAACGGCATTCAAGGAGCCAGGAACTTTTCTCCCTACACTGTCCATTGAGTTGTCCTCCAAACCAATATACATCCTGCTATATCTCCCACATGGAAAGTGCCAGGAGGGAAAAGTGAGGATTATGCTTAGACTTTTTCGGATCTGCTTCAAATCAACTAGATATCTTTGTGCTGTAAATCTCCCAACAGCCAAATGTAAAAGCAGCAAACATCTCGCTGTATGTCCCACATCCAAAGTGCCAAGAGAGAGCTTGCTCTCCCTGTCTTTGAGTACTGTTTTCAGTGTCCCGGTTACCTCTTTGCTAACATTCTCTTCAGAGCTGCAGTGAAACCAGGAACCACGTGGAGAAGGCACCCACACTGAAAATGACTGGAAGGAACATTGGGGCTTCTTCTCAGTTTCTCTGACATAGGGTTTCACTGTCCCGGCAAAGTCTCTGCTAACACCCTGCAGAGCGCAGTGCCCAGTATACAGAAACGTCTTGCGGTACCTCCTACAGGGAAAGTGCCAGGAGGGAATTGTTGATCTTGTTCTCAGTGTCTCTGAGAATTGCTCTGATTATCCGTGTGACCTCTTTGCTAAGACTCTCCAGAGAGACGTCCTCAAAACCAACACACATCTTGACATATCTCCCACATTGATCGCAGTGTCTCCAGGAACGGCATTCAAGGAGCCAGGAACTTTTCTCCCTACACTGTCCATTGAGTTGTCCTCAAAACCAATATACATCCTGCTATATCTCCCACATGGAAAGTGCCAGGAGGGAAAAGTGAGGATTATGTTTAGACTTTCTCGGAACTGCTTCAAATCAACTAGATAGCTTTGTGCTGTAAATCTCCCAACAGCCAAATGTAAAAGCAGCAAACATCTCGCTGTATGTCCCACATCCAAAGTGCCAAGAGAGAGCTTGCTCTCCCTGTCTTTGAGTACTGTTTTCAGTGTCCCGGTTACCTCTTTGCTAACATTCTCTTCAGAGCTGCAGTGAAACCAGGAACCACGTGGAGAAGGCACCCACACTGAAAGTGCCTGGAGGGAACATTGGGGCTTCTTCTCAGTGTCTCTGACATAGGGTTTCACTGTCCCGGGAAAGTCTCTGCTAACACCCTGCAGAGCGCAGTGCCCAATATACAGAAACGTCTTGCGGTATCTCCTACAGGGAAAGTGCCAAGAGGGAATTCTCGATCTTGTTCTCAGTGTCTCTGAGAATTGCTCTGATTATCCGTGTGACCTCTTTGCTAAGACTCTCCAGAGAGACGTCCTCAAAACCAACACACATCTTGACATATCTCCCACATTGATCGCAGTGACTCCAGGAACGGCATTCAAGGAGCCAGGAACTTTTCTCCCTACACTGTCCATTGAGTTGTCCTCAAAACCAATATACATCCTGCTATATCTCCCACATGGAAAGTGCCAGGAGGGAGAAGTGGGGATTATGTTTAGACTTTCTCGGAACTGCTTCAAATCAACTAGATATCTTTGTGCTGTAAATCTCCCAACAGCCAAACGCAAAAGCAGCAAACATCTCGCTGTATGTCCCACATCCAAAGTGCCAAGAGAGAGCTTGCTCGCCCTGTCTTTGAGTACTGTTTTCAGTGTCCCGGTTACCTCTTTGCTAACATTCTCTTCAGAGCTGCAGTGAAACCAGGAACCACGTGGAGAAGGCACCCACACTGAAAGTGCCTGGAGGGAACACTGGGGCTTCTTCTCAGTGTCTCTGACATACGGTTTCACTGTCCCGGCAAAGTCTCTGCTAACACCCTGCAGAGCGCAGTGCCCAATATACAGAAACGTCTTGCGGTATCTCCTACAGGGAAAGTGCCAGGAGGGAATTGTAGATCTTGTTCTCAGTGTCTCTGAGAATTGCTCTGATTATCCCTGTGACCTCTTTGCTAAGACTCTCCAGAGAGACGTCCTCAAAACCAACACACATCTTGACATATCTCCCACATTGATCGCAGTGTCTCCAGAAACGGCATTCAAGGAGCCAGGAACTTTGCTCCCTACACTGTCCATTGAGTTGTCCTCAAAACCAATATACATCCTGCTATATCTCCCACATGGAAAGTGCCAGGAGGGAGAAGTGAGGATTATTCTTAGACTTTCTCAGAACTGCTTCAAATCAACTAGATATCTTTGTGCTGTAAATCTCCCAACAGCCAAACGCAAAAGCACCAAACATCTCGCTGTATGTCCCACATCCAAAGTGCCAAGAGAGAGCTTGCTCTCCCTGTCTTTGAGTACTGTTTTCACTGTCCCGGTTACCTCTTTGCTAACATTCTCTTCAGAGCTGCAGTGAAACCAGGAACCACATGGAGAAGGCACCCACACTGAAAATGACTGGAAGGAACATTGGGGCTTCTTCTCAGTGTCTCTGATGTCGGGTTTCACTCTCCCGGGAAAGTCTCTGCTAACACCCTGCAGAGCGCAGTGCCCAATATACAGAAACGTCTTGCGGTATCTCCTACAGGGAAAGTGCCAGGAGGGAATTGTCGATCTTGTTCTCAGTGTCTCTGAGAATTGCTCTGATTATCCCTGTGACCTCTTTGCTAAGACTCTCCAGAGAGACGTCCTCAAAACCAACACACATCTTGACATATCTCCCACATTGATCGCAGTGTCTCCAGGAACAGCATTCAAGGAGCCAGGAACTTTTCTCCCTACACTGTCCATTGAGTTGTCCTCAAAACCAATATACATCCTGCTATATCTCCCACATGGAAAGTGCCAGGAGGGAGAAGTGAGGATTATGCTTAGACTTTCTCAGAACTGCTTCAAATCAACTAGATATCTTTGTGCTGTAAATGTCCCAACAGCCAAATGTAAAAGCAGCAAACATCTCGCTGTATGTCCCACATCCAAAGTGCCAAGAGAGAGCTTGCTCTCCCTGTCTTTGAGTACTGTTTTCAGTGTCCCGGTTACCTCTTTGCTAACATTCTCTTCAGAGCTGCAGTGAAACCAGGAACCACGTGGAGAAGGCACCCACACTGAAAATGACTGGAAGGAACATTGGGGCTTCTTCTCAGTGTCTCTGATGTCGGGTTTCACTGTCCCGGGAAAGTCTCTGCTAACACCCTGCAGAGCGCAGTGCCCAATATACAGAAACGTCTTGCGGTATCTCCTACAGGGAAAGTGCCAGGAGGGAATTGTCGATCTTGTTCTCAGTGTCTCTGAGAATTGCTCTGATTATCCCTGTGACCTCTTTGCTAAGACTCTCCAGAGAGACGTCCTCAAAACCAACACACATCTTGACATATCTCCCACATTGATCGCAGTGTCTCCAGGAACAGCATTCAAGGAGCCAGGAACTTTTCTCCCTACACTGTCCATTGAGTTGTCCTCAAAACCAATATACATCCTGCTATATCTCCCACATGGAAAGTGCCAGGAGGGAGAAGTGAGGATTATGCTTAGACTTTCTCAGAACTGCTTCAAATCAACTAGATATCTTTGTGCTGTAAATGTCCCAACAGCCAAATGTAAAAGCAGCAAACATCTCGCTGTATGTCCCACATCCAAAGTGCCAAGAGAGAGCTTGCTCTCCCTGTCTTTGAGTACTGTTTTCAGTGTCCCGGTTACCTCTTTGCTAACATTCTCTTCAGAGCTGCAGTGAAACCAGGAACCACGTGGAGAAGGCACCCACACTGAAAATGACTGGAAGGAACATTGGGGCTTCTTCTCAGTGTCTCTGATGTCGGGTTTCACTGTCCCGGGAAAGTCTCTGCTAACACCCTGCAGAGCGCAGTGCCCAATATACAGAAACGTCTTGCGGTATCTCCTACAGGGAAAGTGCCAGGAGGGAATTGTCGATCTTGTTCTCAGTGTCTCTGAGAATTGCTCTGATTATCCCTGTGACCTCTTTGCTAAGACTCTCCAGAGAGACGTCCTCAAAACCAACACACATCTTGACATATCTCCCACATTGATCGCAGTGTCTGCAGAAACGGCATTCAAGGAGCCAGGAACTTTTCTCCCTACACTGTCCATTGAGTTGTCCTCAAAACCAATATACATCCTGCTATATCTCCCACATGGAAAGTGCCAGGAGGGAAAAGTGAGGATTATGCTTAGACTTTCTCAGAACTGCTTCAAATCAACTAGATATCTTTGTGCTGTAAATCTCCCAACAGCCAAACGCAAAAGCAGCAAACATCTCGCTGTATGTCCCACATCCAAAGTGCCAAGAGAGTAATGTAGAGCTTGCTCGCCCTGTCTTTGAGTACTGTTTTCACTGTCCCAGTTACCGCTTTGCTAACATTCTCTTCAGAGCTGCAGTGAAACCAGGAACCACGTGGAGAAGGCGCCCACACTGAAAATGACTGGAAGGAACATTGGGGCTTCTTCTCAGTGTCTCTGACATAGGGTTTCACTGTCCCGGGAAAGTCTCTGCTAACACCCTGCAGAGCGCTGTGCCCAATATACAGAAATGTCTTGCAGTATCTCCTACAGGGAAAGTGCCTGGAGGGAATTTTGGAGCTTGTTCTCAGTGTCTCTGAGAATTGCTCTGATTATCCGTGTGACCTCTTTGCTAAGACTCTCCAGAGAGCCGTCCTCAAAACCAACACACATCTTCACAAATCTCCCACATTGATCGCAGTGTCTCCAGGAACGGCATTCAAGGAGCCAGGAACTTTTCTCCCTACACTGTCCATTGAGTTGTCCTCAAAACCAATATACATCCTGCTATATCTCCCACATGGAAAGTGCCAGGAGGGAAAAGTGAGGATTATTCTTAGACTTTCTCAGAACTGCTTCAAATCAACTAGATATCTTTGTGCTGTAAATCTCCCAACAGCCAAATGTAAAAGCAGCAAACATCTCGCTGTATGTCCCACATCCAAAGTGCCAAGAGAGAGCTTGCTCTCCCTGTCTTTGAGTACTGTTTTCAGTGTCCCGGTTACCTCTTTGCAAACATTCTCTTCAGAGCTGCAGTGAAACCAGGAACCACGTGGAGAAGGCACCCACACTGAAAGTGCCTGGAGGGAACATTGGGGCTTCTTCTCAGTGTCTCTGACATAGGGTTTCAC
The DNA here is from genome assembly GCF_964199755.1 of Larus michahellis. Lineage (NCBI taxonomy): Eukaryota > Metazoa > Chordata > Aves > Charadriiformes > Laridae > Larus > Larus michahellis. The sequence continues at coordinate 320,050 of NW_027436126.1, read as the reverse complement.
TGTCCCGGGAAAGTCTCTGCTAACACCCTGCAGAGCGCAGTGCCCAATATACAGAAACGTCTTGCGGTATCTCCTACAGGGAAAGTGCCAGGAGGGAATTGTCGAGCTTGTTCTCAGTGTCTCTGAGAATTGCTCTGATTATCCCTGTGACCTCTTTGCTAAGACTCTCCAGAGAGACGTCCTCAAAACCAACACACATCTTGACATATCTCCCACATTGATCGCAGTGTCTCCAGGAACAGCATTCAAGGAGCCAGGAACTTTTCTCCCTACACTGTCCATTGAGTTGTCCTCAAAACCAATATACATCCTGCTATATCTCCCACATGGAAAGTGCCAGGAGGGAGAAGTGAGGATTATGCTTAGACTTTCTCGGAACTGCTTCAAATCAACTAGATATCTTTGTGCTGTAAATCTCCCAACAGCCAAACGCAAAAGCAGCAAACATCTCGCTGTATGTCCCACATCCAAAGTGCCAAGAGAGTAATGTAGAGCTTGCTCGCCCTGTCTTTGAGTACTGTTTTCACTGTCCCAGTTACCTCTTTGCTAACATTCTCTTCAGAGCTGCAGTGAAACCAGGAACCACGTGGAGAAGGCGCCCACACTGAAAATGACTGGAAGGAACATTGGGGCTTCTTCTCAGTGTCTCTGACATAGGGTTTCACTGTCCCGGGAAAGTCTCTGCTAACACCCTGCAGAGCGCTGTGCCCAATATACAGAAACGTCTTGCGGTATCTCCTACAGGGAAAGTGCCAGGAGGGAATTGTCGAGCTTGGTCTCAGTGTCTCTGAGAATTGCTCTGATTATCCGTGTGACCTCTTTGCTAAGACTCTCCAGAGAGACGTCCTCAAAACAAACACACATCTTCACAAATCTCCCACATTGATCGCAGTGTCTCCAGGAACGGCATTCAAGGAGCCAGGAACTTTTCTCCCTACACTGTCCATTGAGTTGTCCTCAAAACCAATATACATCCTGCTATATCTCCCACATGGAATGTGCCAGGAGGGAAAAGTGGGGATTATGTTTAGACTTTCTCGGAACTGCTTCAAATCAACTAGATATCTTTGTGCTGTAAATCTCCCAACAGCCAAATGTAAAAGCAGCAAACATCTCGCTGTATGTCCCACATCCAAAGCGCCAAGAGAGAGATTGCTCGCCCTGTCTTTGAGTACTGTTTTCAGTGTCCCGGTTACCTCTTTGCTAACATTCTCTTCAGAGCTGCAGTGAAACCAGGAACCACGTGGAGAAGGCACCCACACTGAAAATGACTGGAAGGAACATTGGGGCTTCTTCTCAGTGTCTCTGATGTCGGGTTTTACTCTCCCGGGAAAGTCTCTGCTAACACCCTGCAGAGCGCAGTGCCCAATATACAGAAACGTCTTGCGGTATCTCCTACAAGGAAAGTGCCAAGAGGGAATTGTCGAGCTTGTTCTCAGTGTCTCTCACCCTGCAGAGCGCTGTGCCCTACATACACAAAAATCTTGCGCTATCTCCAACATATAAAGTGCCAAGAGAGAATTGCAGGAATTCATCGCAGTGCTCCAAGAATGGCATTCAATGTGCCAGAAACTTTCCTGCCTACAGTCTCCAGGGAGATTTCCTCAAAACCAATAAGCATCCCGCTATATGTCCTAAATGGAAAGTGTCAGGAGGGAAATATAGGACTTGCTCTGCCTATCTTTGAATACTGCTTTCTACTCTCCTGGTTAACTCTTTGCTAATATTCTCTCCAGGGAGTTGCCCTCAAAACCAACACACATCTTGACATATCTCCCACATGGAAAGTGCCAGCAGGGAAAAATGGGGACTGTTCTTAGACTCGATAGGATCTGCTTCAAGTCACCTAGTTATCTCCTTGGCTACATTCTTCAAAGAGATAGGTGCAAAACAATAAAAAAATCATCTTGCTGTGTCTCCAACATGGAAAGTGCCAGGAGGGAATTCTAGGGCTTGTTCCCAGTGTCTCTCAGAATTGTTCTCATGACCCTGGATACATCTCTGCTAAGACGCTTGCATTGCCCAGAGACCTACGACATCTTTGGGTGTGGGACCAATCTCCAGACATATGGCCATTTTTGTGCCTGGCGCGGCGCCAAGTGGGAAAGGGTGGTTTTGAGGCTGAAGGCAGCAGGAAAGCCCGCAACGCCAAGGTCTGTGGGGCTACGCAAGCGGTTCCCAAAGAGCTTTAGCACAAGGCATAGTTTTCCCTGCTGGCTCTTTGGGCGTCGGACCCATCTCCAGCCATATGGCCATTTTTGTGCCTGGCGTGGTGCCAAGTGGGAAAGGGTGGTTTTGAGGCTGAAGGCAGCAGGAAAGCCTGCAGCCCCCAGGTCTGTGGGGCTACGCAGGCGGTTCCCAAAGAGCTTTAGAACAAGGCATAAGTTTTCCTCCTGGCTCTTTGGGCGTGGGACCAGTCTCCACTCATATGGAGTGTTGGAGGCTGGCGCTGCGCCAAGTGGGAATGGGTGGTTTTGAGGCTGAAGGCTCTAGAAAAGCCTGCAGCCCCCAGGTCTGTGGGGCTACGCAAGTGGTTTACAAAGAGCTTTAGAACAAGGCAGTATTTGGCTCACCTCCCGGGACAGCCTCAACTCAGCTCCTGGGATGCCTCCGGAAGGCTCCCGGCCTGGCTCCGCATTGCTCCTAGGCCACACTCCATTCAGCTCCTTGGACCAACTCAACTTGCCCCCATGTGTCGCCTCAGCTTGCCTTTTGGAGCCCGCTCAGCTCGGCTCCTTGCACCAACCTACCTTGACTGCTGGTGGCAGCTCAGCTCGGATCCTGAACAGCAAAGCTCGATTTTTGGGGCCGCCTCCACTCAGTTCTTGGGAACGACACAGCTCAGCTCCAGGGGCTGGCTGCGCTCAGCATGCTCAGCATCTCGGCCCGACTACTGAGCTGTCTCCGCTCGGCCCTCGCCAGAGACTTGCCTGGTCTTTTGACACAAAGTCAGATGGACTCTTGTGGCCAGCTCTGCCCAACTCCTTGGCCAGCTCATCTTGGCTCCTGGGACGGCTCATGGAGGCTCCTACGTTGGCTCCGCAGGGTTCCTAGGGCCAGCTCAGCTCCTGGCGCTATCTCCGCATCCTTCCTTGTCCCCGCTGAGCTCGACTCTTTGGTCCAGCTGTGCTCTGCTCTGCTCCTAGACCTGCATCAGCGTCACTCCTGTGACGGACTTGCCTGGGCGTTTGTGGCCAGCGCAGCTTGATATTTGGGCTCTGTTTGGCTCCGTTCCCGCGACCGCCTCACCTCGGCTCCTGGCACGTTGCCATAAGGCTCCTGGCCTGGCTCCGCATGGCTCCTAGGCCACACTCCACTCAGCTCCTTGGACCAACTCAAATTGCTTCCATGGGCCGCCTTGGCTTGCCTATTGGAGCCGGCTCAGCTTGACTACTTGGTCCAGTGCTGCTCTGCTCCTAGGCCTGCATCAGCTTCACTCCTGTGACGAACTTGCCTGGGTCTTTGTCACCAGTGCGGCTCGACCTAAGGCCTCTCTTTGGCTCACCTCCTGGGACCGTCTCCACTCGGCTCATGGGAAACCTCTGTAAGGCTCCTGGCCTGGCTCCACATGCCTCCTAGGGAACTCTCAACTCAGCTCCGTGGACCAACTCAACGTGCTTCTATGTGTTGCCTCGGCTTGCCTTTTGGAACCAGGTCAGCTTGATTCCTTGGACTAACCTATCTTGACTCCTGGTGGCAGCACACCTCGGAACCTGAGGCCAGTGAAGCTCAACTTTGGGGCTGCCTCCCCTCGTTTCCTGGGACCAACGCAGCTCAGCTCCGGGGGCTTGCTCGTCCCAGCATCTGTTGCATATCGGCCCGAATCCTTAGCTTACACAGCTCAGCCCTCGCCGCAGCCTTGCCTGGTCTTATGGCACAAAGTCAGATGGGCTCCTGCGGCCAGCTCTGCCCAACTCCTTGGCCAGCTCATCTTGGCTCCTGGGACGGCTCATGGAGGCTCCTACGTTGGCTCCGCAGGGTTCCTAGGGCCGGCTCAGCTCCTGGCACTATCTCAGCCTCGTTCCGTGTGCCGGCTCGACACGGCTCCTTGGTACAGCTCTGCTTTGCTCCTGGGCCTGCATCAGCTTAGCTCCTGTGATGGACTCGCCTCGGCGTTTGTTGCCAGTGTGGCTCAACCTTGCTGCTGTTGTTGCGTGAAAAGGGGCAAAGCGGTTTTAGCAGAAGATAAACGCCCTTGCGTTCTAACACTCCTCACCGAGGTGGGAGGTTACGTGCGGCTAGGTTTAAATTCTGAGTGGTGCCCAATTCAGCACTATCAGTCCAATCGCGTTTAATATGTGTTAAACTATTACGATTTGGATACACTAATAGTGGACTGCACCTTCAGTCTAGTCGTGCTCATGAACTGGCACGGCCACTCTGCAGTCTTTGGTCGCGTTCAGTGAGAAACCAAAACGACTAGCTACTTAAAAAAGTGCAGTTTATTTAAACAACAGAGATATAGATTCTTAGGATCGCCGGTGATAAATACACTGTCTGCAAAGCACGTGCAAATGAAAGTATTGTTACATATACAAAACGCGCGACAAACTTATAAACGATACAGCCTGGCTTTAAATGTAGAAAAAGAGAGTCTCTAGAGAAATTTCTAAGTTTCCCGAGGAAGCACTCAGTATAATCTAAGTCTTACCCAAAGGCGTCCCTATGGGGGGGAAGAGAGGCTCAGCCCGTCGACTGATCCCAGAAGTCAGTGATGTAATTCTTTATGATGGTGTCTTCCCTGGGTATCCCCCCTCTCTTGGGCTATTTTTATACTATTTGTTATCTTCAAGGTGGAGTTTGAGTGACTTTAGTCATACATACTTTTATCATGATTGGTGTAAATTTCTCTCGCTTCACAATTAAAGGTATAGTTTACGAGAAATTCAGGGCGCAGACTCAAGAAGGAGTGGTCGCACCTTGGAGGCGGGTAGCCTTCGGGATGGAGGTGTGTTTTGGTATTATAATGACATTATAATGAGCAAAGTTCGCACAAAGGACAGCATTTCATCAACATTTGACAAAAAGTTGGCTCTGAGCATCTAGCGGGCAGCTAATTGGCAGCTTATCTGTTTCATGGTATCATCCCATTCCTGTATCCGCTATACATCATAAGGTAAAGCCACGGAATAATTGCATCCCGTCCCGTACCTCATGTAGCTTATCAGGGAACCACAGATGTTGTGTCCTTCATGCCAGCTGCGGCTATTTTCTACCTCAGAAGCCTCTTGATTTTATACTTTTCCTTAATGTGTGAACAATGCTGTACTTTTGTATTTTTTAGCCAATTTAGTATTTATTCCACAGAGGGTAGCAAATGTAGCGCCCATCTACAAAAAAGGCAGAAAGGAGGATCCAGGAAACTATAGGCCTGTCAGTCTGACCTCGGTAGCAGGGAAGGTCATGGAGCAGATCATCTTGAGTGCCATTACAACTCATATAATGGACAGGCAGGGGATCAGGCCTAGTCAGCATGGGTTTAGGAAAGGCAGGACCTGCCTGACGAACCTGATCTTCTTCTATGACAAGATGACCCAATTATTGGATGAGGGAAAGGCTGTGGACATTGTCTACCTAGGCTTTTGAAAAGCATTTGACACTGTCCCCCACAGAAATCTCATGGAAGAACTGGCGGCTCATGGCCTGCATGAGCATACGATCTGCTGGATCAAGCACTGGCTGGATGGGCGGTCCCAAAGAGTGGTGGTCAATGGAGTTAAATCCAGCCGGCGGCCGGTCACAAGTGGTGTCCCTCGGGGCTCGGTGTTGGGACCATTTCTGTTCAACATCTTTATTGATGACCTTGATAAGGACAGAGAGTGTATCACCAGCAAGTTTGCAGATGACACGAAGCTAGGCGGGAGTGTTGATCTACATGAGGATAGGGAGGCTCTACAGAGAGACTTGGACAGGTTGGACCGATGGGCCAATGCTAACGGTATGAGCTTCAACAAGGCCAAGTGCTGGGTCCTGCACTTGGGCCACAACAACCCCATGCATCGCTACAGGCTTGGGGAAGTGTGGCTGGAGAGCTGCCTGGCAGAAAAGGACCTGGGGGTTCACATTGACAAGCGGCTGAACATGAGCCAGCAGTGTGCCCAGGTGGCCAAGAGGGCCAATGCCATCCCGGCTTGTATTAGAACTAGTGTGACCAGCAGAAGGAGGGAGGTGATTGTCCCCCTGTACTCAGCACTGGTGAGGCCACACCTGGAGTATTGTGTCCAGTTCTGGGCACCTCAATCCGAGAGAGATATCGAGGTGCTGGAGCGAGTGCAGAGGAGGGCAACGAAGCTGGTGAAGGGCCTGGAGAATAAATCTTATGAGGAGCGATTGAAGGAGCTGGAACTGTTTAGTTTGAGGAAGAGGAGGCTGAGGGGAGACCTCATCGCTCTCTACAACTACTTGAAAGGCCATTGTAGAGAGGTTGGTGCTGGTCTCTTCTCACAGGTAATTAGCGATAGAACAAGAGGGAATGGCTTCAAGCTGCAACAGGGTAGGTTTAGGCTGGACATAAGGAAAAAATTCTTCACAGAAAGAGTGGTCAGACACTGGAACAGGCTGCCCAGGGAGGTGGTGGAGTCACCATCCCTGGATGTGTTTAAGACTCCTTTAGATGTGGTGTTAAGGGATATGGTGTAAGGGAGAACTTTGTAGAGTGGAGATGATGGTTGGATTCAATGATCCCAAGGGTCTTTTCCAACCTAAATGATTCTTTGATTCTATTCTATGACCCGGGGGTTTGGGGGGGACACAGGTGTTTGGGTAGTTGCGTTTTGGGGGGACGGAGGGGGTTGGGGACAGCGGTGGTTGGGGGGACTGAGGTGTTCAGGGGGGACTCAGGAGGTTTGGGAGGCCCGAGGAGATTGGTGAGTTGGATTGTGGCCCCTCCTGCACCATCCCCCACCCATCTCCACACCGTACACCCCACCTCTGCCCCCGCGCCCCCCCCAATTTTCCAGCCCTCCACAAACCCTCGTGCAAGACCTCACGTGAATCTTCATGTGAGTCTCTATGTGAGCCCTCGTGCAAGCCCCCTCGTGCACTGCCACCCATCCCCTCCGCACTCCCCCACCCCCAAGCCCAACCCTCCACCCCTCCCCAAAACCCCAACCACCCCCAGGGACCCTTGTGTGAATCCTTGTGGAAACCCTCGTGTGAATCCTTGTTCAGGACCCCCGCACGCACACCCCCCGGCACTCCCCCTCCCTCCAAATCCCCCCTCAACCCCCTCCTTCATCCCCCAAATCACTGCTCCCCCCCAGCCCCCTACAACAAGCCCTCGTGGAAACCCTTGTTGAAGGCCTCGTGCAAAAATGCCTCACGCGACATCCATTCCCTTCCCCACCCCCAAATACCCCCTCAAACCTGTCCCCCACACCCCAATCCCCCCACAAATCCTTGTGCAAACCCTTGTGTGAATCCTTGTGCAAGGCCTCGGTGCGACTCCTCCTGCCAGCCCCCTCCTGTACCACCCCCCCAAATCCCCCCTCGACCCCTTTCCCAAGACCTCTAACCCCCAGCCCTGCAGGATCCCTCGTGCGAGGCCTCGCGCAAATACTACCGCGAGCCCCCTCGTGCGCCACCGCCCCCTCCCTCACCTCCCAAATCTCTCTCCCCTCCCCCACCCCCACCCTTCCCCACTCCCTTATGAACCCTTTTCTGAACCCTCCTGCAAACTCCTGTGCAAACTTGTGGGAACACTCAGGTACCATCATCCACCCCTCCCCCACCTCCAAATCTCTGCCAGCCCCTCCCCCACCTTCCAACCCCTCCCAACCCCCCTGCAAACCCTTGTGACAGCCCCCACCCCGCCCACCTCCCTCTCCCCTCCCCCCAACAGCCCCTCCCCCACTTCCCTACTTCCCCTCTCCCAACCCCCGCAGCCCCCTGTGAACCCTTGTGCGAATCAGCATGCAAGGCCTCGTGCAAACCCCCTCCCCCCTTCCCAAATCCCCCCTCAACCCCGTCCCCCACATCCTCCAACACCCCCCGCTCTCCCTAACACAAGCCCTTGGGGAACTTGTCCTTCAAACCCTCGGGCAAAACCCCCTTGCACTACATCCACCGCCTCCCCTGCCCCCAAATGCCCCCTCATGCCCCTACCCCACCACCCCAGCCCTCCCTGCCAAACCTCATGCCAACCCTCACGCAAGCCTCCTCCTTCGCCACCCCCTATATCCCCCTTGAACCCCCCCCTTCACCCTCCAAATTGCCCTCAAACCCCTCCCCCACGCCCCTTCCCCCTACAGCACCCCATGAACTGTCGTGTGAACCCTCGTGCAGGGCCCCGTGCGAATCCTTGTGCAAAGCCTCGTTCCAGCCCCCTCATGCGCCACCACCCACCTCCTGCCCCCCCCCCTCCCAAAATGCCTCCCGTGAACCCTCGTGTGAGGCCTCGTGCAAAATCCCAACCCCACGCCATCATCCCCCTATGAGCCCTCGTGCAAGGTCTTGTGTGAGCCCCCTCCTGCCCCACCCCCCCCACCTACCCCCAACACACCCCAAATCCCCCCCCACTACCCACAACACCCCCAGACCCCTACGAACACTCATGCAAACCCTCGTGCAAAGTCCCCTTGTGTGACATCTACCTCCACTCCCCCAGCCCCTAAACCCCACCTCAGCCCCCTCCCCACACCCCAGTCTTCCACCCCCCACAAGCCCTCGTGCGAACGCTCACATACCATCACCCGCCCCCTCCCACACCCCCCAAATTCCCCCTCAAATCCCACCCCCCAAGCCCCCCCGACCCCTGTAAGCCCTTGTGCAAACACTCGTGTGAGCCCCCTCCCCTACCCCCCGACACCCCCAGCTCCTGGTGAACCCTGGTGCGAGGCCTCGTGCAAATCCTCCTGCAAAACCCCCTCATGGGCCACCGTCCATCCCACTCCCCCCTCCCCCACGCCCTAAGTCCCCCCTCAACCCCCTCCCCAGCCCCTACAAACCCCCGTGCGAATCTTTGTGCGAGCCCCCTCCTGCCTCACCCCCAGCTCCCACACCCCTCCCCCACACCCAAATCCACCCCACCCCGTCCCAATCCCCTCTAAGCCCCTCCCCCAACCCCCCCAGTCCCCTAGGAACCGCCATGTGAGTCCTTGTGCGAGGCCTCGAGCAGAATCCCAATCCCACGCCACCAGTCCTGCTACGAACCCTAGTGCAGGGTCTTGTGCAAGCCCCCCCGTACCCCACGTCCTACCCCTCCCACCCCAAATCTCCCCTTCCACCCTCTCCCCCACCCCTGAAACACCCCCAGCCCTACAAATCCTACAAACTCTTGTGCGAGTCCATGTGCAAAATACCCTAAATGCCACCATCCCCCCTCCCCAGCCTCTGAACCCCCCCAAACCCTTGTGCAAACCCACCACCCACACCCCCCAAATTCCATCCAAAAACCTCCCCCAGCCCCCTACAAACCCTCGTGAAAATCCTCCTGCGACCCCCTCATGTGCCAACCCCCAACCTCTCCCCCCACCCCCGAATCCACCGTGAACCCCCTGCCCCACCCCTTCAAACTCCTTACAAAGCCTCGTACAAATCCTCGTGCAAACGCTCATCTACCGTCATCCACCCCCTCCCCGACCCCCCAAAATCCCCCTCAAATCCCTCCCTCACCCCCTCAACCCCCCCAGCCCCCTATGAACTCTTGTGCAAACACTCGTGTGAGACCCCTCCCCTACCCCCCAACCTTCCAGCTCCCCACAAAACCTTGTGCAAACCCTCGTGCGAACCCTTGTGCAAGCCCCTCCTGTGCCACCCTCCCCAAATCCCCCCTCACCCCCTCCCCCACCCCACCACGAACACTTGTGCAAACCCTCGTGCAAACCCTTGTGCAAACGCTCCTGGGAATGCTCCCCCAGCCTCTCAACCCGCCCGAACCTTCGTGTGAACTCACCACCCCCCTCACACGTGTCCCCCCTCAACCCCCTCCCCCACCCTCTACAAACACTTGTGTGAATCCTGCAAGGGCTTGTGTGAATCCTCATGGGAGCCCTCCTCACGCACTTCCCCCCCCTACTCACCCCCACCCCCCGCCCCCTCCCAACCCCCCAAACCCCTCCCCCACCCCATCAAGTGCCCCCTCAGCCCCCGACGCACCCTCGTGCAAACCTTTGTGCAATACCCACCACGCATCAACGCCCACCCCACCCTGTGCCCCTGATCCCCCGCCACCCACCTCCCCCGCCCCCTCATTTCCCCCCAGCCCCTGAAGAGCCCTCGAACAAACCCTGGTGTGAGGCCTTGTGCAAATCCTCGTGCCAAGTCCTGGTGTAAGAAAGGCAGGTATTGCTTTTGCAGAGGAGAAAAGCCGTTTCCATCAGAGGTGACACGATAAGGGAATGACTAAGACAAAGAGGCTCCAGCAAAGGCTTGTAGAACATCTCTTATCACACAGACAGAAGGACAAACTGATTCCTCCTGGATTAGTGTCTAGAAGGGGAGTCAAACATTTAACCAGGGCTAATGACATTGAGCAATCTTTTACCAAAAAGGAAAGAAATAAACTAGTCAGATAATCCCTTTAGGTGTAGCATAAAGAGAAGTAAACAGAGGCAGGACATGTGGGAAGAATTTTAGGCACCTCGGACAGACTGTGAACCCTGGAGTACCCAACCAATGGGAAACAGGGGAGGGAAAAATTCGGCCGGGATTAGGGAATAAAAAGGTGTGTTTCAAGAACTGGAAGTGTGCCTACTTGCTAGGTCACCCGCTCTTGCAAGAACGTGAATAAAAATGTGCTTCACAGAGGATTCTGCCTGACCCTATTTCATTCGGACCGGAACTTGTTTCTCACAATCTGGGGGCTCATCCGGGAGCAGAAGTCATCTTCTTGGGAGTCCCTGTCGCCGAAGGACGGGAAGACGCGTCCCGTTGATTTCAACGGTCTCATGGATCGTCAGTGGGGATTCCGTGAGGAATCGACTAAGATCTCGAGACCCAGTTGGACGGCAGACTCTGTGAAGCACAGGGGGAGAAGGGGTAGGTGCAGTAGGCACAGAGAGTACGACCAGGCAACTCCATGCACGGACCAAGGTAAGGAAAATCGGACTGTTAAAGTATTGCCTTGGTGGTCGGGACGTTCTAAGAGACTTGTGTGTGAGTGACTGAGATGTACTGCGGTACGAAGTGAGTGTGGAGTCCGGATCCGCGGTTCTGTAGTCCCGCGAGGGGCGCAGCTGGAGAAGGACGAAGCGAAAGGAAGGGGTGTAAGAAAAGTCTGTGTTCAGAATGGGAAATAAGGATTCTAGGCCTAGGAATGAAAAAGGGGATACTACTAAAGACCCTGGGAACATTCCCCCAGACAGTCCTTTAGGGGAGAATGTTGAGGTTTCCGAATGATTCTTCTTGTACCAAGGGATAAAGGTAGAAAGAAAATGATTTGTTTTGCTCAGACCGCATCCTGGAGGGGCCGGGGGTGGATGGGGTGGCCGTGGACATTCTGGGAAGGGTCTCAGGGGTGTCCTAGGGGTCCTGTGTCTGTCTTAGAGGATCCCAGAGGTGTCCCAGGGGGGACATGTTTGCATTTGCATTTGAATTTGTTTGGACCAAAGAACCCATAACACCTCCTAGCATATTTTGGCCCAAATTTGGATCTGATGAAGACTGGGTCTGTCAGACTTTAAACACGTATGTGAATAATAAGGAATAATAAGGAATTAGAAGAAGGTGAATATGCTTTTTGCTGGGTCAAGATGAATAGATTCAGGATTCGGGGATGCCCAAATCCATTTTATATGTTCCCAGCCCAGACTGTCGGTGATGTTTCAATTGACAAAGAAACTGAATCCCCGAAGTGGGACCCCCTAGACTGTTACCTGGAGGCGAGGAAGAGGGGTGAATAACAGGGGACGAGGACTGCCCCGACCACTCCTACCAGCAGCTCGGGGTTCACCGGCAGGGTGTTATCATTGTGGGAAAATAGGCCATTTGAGGCGGGAGTGCCCTGACTTGAGAAGGGAGGAACGAGTGTTGTCGTTGATGGATTTTGATTATGTAGCATAGGGAAGTCAGGGGTTCCCCAGCTCGAGGTCCCACCGGGAACCCTTGATAAATTTAAAGGTGTGACCTCAGGAAGAGGAAGCAGTCGTCTTAGTCGATACTGGAGCTTCTAGAACTTCTTTGAATTTTATACCCCAAGGGGCAAAATTGTCTAATCAATGAATAGTTGTGTCAGGAATAAAGGGTGAAGGTCTCTCAGTCCCTGTTTTTGAACCCATGATTGTGGGAAGCGAAACTGAAAAAGTGATGGGAACTCTGTTATACATACCAGAAGCTGGGAGTAACCTCCTAGGTAGGGATCTTATCGCTGGTTTAGAATTAAAGATAGAAACTTTAAGAGAACAGGTAACGGTATCTATGAAGTTGCTAACAGAACAGGATGAGCAAAAGATAAGTCCTGAGGTATGGGTGAGTGAAGGGAACCGAGGAGGGTTAAAAATAGAACCCCTCAGGGTAAAACTCATTCTGCATTCAAATGTGATTCGACAAAAGCAGTACCCAGTTCCCCTTGAGGGAAGGCGAGGGCTCCAGCCAGTAATACAAGCACTAGACAAAGATGGGTTAATAGAACCCTGTATGTTCCCTTTTAACACTCCGATCCTGCCAGTACGAAAAACGGACGGTTCATATCGCTTAGTGCAAGACTTGAGAAAGGTTAATGAAATAGTGCAGGCACGACATCTGGTGGTCCTGAATCCCTATACCCGAATGAGTAAAATTTCTCATCGTCATAAATGGTTTAGTGTAGTGGATTTAAAAGATGCTTTTTGGGCTTGTCCTCTAGATGAAGGGAGCAGAGATCTATTTGCATTTGAATGTGAAGATCCAAATACAGGGAGAAAGCAACAATATAGATCGACAGTGCTACCACGGGGATTTACAGAATCTCCTAATTTGTTTGGGCAAGTGTTAGAACAAGTGCTCGAACAATTCAAACATCCGTCGGGAATAGCCCTGCTTCAGTATGTGGATGATTTTTTAATCTCGGGAGAAGAAGAAAACAAAGTAAAAGAAGCTACCAATGAGTTATTAAATTTTTTAGGTCAGCAGGGGTTAAGAGTCTCAAAAACAAAATTACAGTATGTAGAATCAGAAGTGAAATATTTAGGACATTTGATTAGTGAAGGAAGCCGCAAGATAAGTCCTGAAAGGATTAAAGGAATAGTGGAATTACCCTTGCCTGAGACCAAAAAGGAATTGAGAAAGTTTTTAGGATTAACCGGGTACTGCAGGCTGTGGATAGAAGGGTATGCACAAAGGACTAAAGGACCGTATTCTAAATTATTAGTAGATGAACCAAATATATTAAGATGGACAGAGGAAGAGAAAAATTTGATATGCGAATTAAAGCAAAGCCTAATAACTGCTCCAGTTTTAGCTTTACCATCCTTGGAGAAACCATTTCAGTTGTTTGTGACTGTAGAAAAAGGGGCTGCACTGGGAATATTATCTCAAGAATGGGGGGATAAATGACAGCCAGTAGCATATTTGTCAAAGCTTCTAGACCCAGTTTCTCGAGGATGGCCCGAATGTGTGCAGGCAGTAGCCGCTACTGCTTTATTAGTAGAAGAAAGCAGGAAGCTTACCTTTGGGGGAATGATAGAAGTTAGCACCTCCCACCAAGTCAAAACCATTTTAGCCCAAACCGTGGGAAAATGGCTAACTGATTCAAGAATACTGAAGTATGAAGGAATTTTAATTGAAAAGGATGATTTGATTTTAACTACCAGCCCTTGCCTTAACCCAGCGAGCTTTTTGTGAAAAAATAGAGGCAAAGGATGAAGAACTTACACACGAATGCATAGATGTAATTGAGTACCAGATGTAATTGAGTACCATACGATCTGACTTAAGGGAAGAACCCCTATCTGGGGGTCTTCATTTGTTCGTAGATGGTTCTTCAAGAGTGAAAGGAGGAAAGAGGTGTAATGGATATGCGGTGGTGCATGGAGTGAGTTAACTGTGGAATTTGGATAATGAGGTGAAGTCTCTGTGCTCAAAGAGCAATTCAGACTGGCTTTGCCATCTCTTGTGCAGCCCAGGGGAGTGAAGGCCTGTCTGGCTATCACAGGATTCATAAATGGTAGTCTTGGGGAGCCAGGACAGCCCTGCTTTTTGTCAGCAGAGACAGTAAAATCAAGATAACAGAGCCACCCCTGTCCCCTCTACGAACCCTCGTGCAAACACCTACCATCATCCATCCCGTCCCGCAACCCCCAAATTCCCCTCAAATCCCTCCCCCAACCCCCCATCCCCCATGAACCCTTGTGCAAACACTCGTGTGAGCCCCCTCCCCAGCCCCCCAACACTCCCAGCCCCTGACTCTTTGCACGAGGGTTTGCACGAACCCTGATGTGAATCCTCATGTGAGTCTCCTCACCCACCACCCCCCTCTCCCACCCCTAAATCCTCTGCAATTCCCCCCTGAAACCCCTCCCCCACCCTTTCAAACCACCTGCGAACCCTCCTGCAAATCCTCCTCCAAAAGCTCCTCATGTGCCACCCCCTCCCCACCTCCAAAATCCCAAACCCCCCTTCAAAGCCCTCCCCCACCCTTCAATCTCCCAGCCCCCCACAAACCCTTGTGCAAGCCCTTGTGCAAGGTCTCGTGCGAATCCTTGAGTGAATCTTTGTGCGAGCCCTTGTGCCAACACCCCCGTGCACCAGCACCCGTCCCCCTCTGCACTCCCCACCCGCCCAGCCCTTCCTCAACCCCTCCCCAACCACCCCCCAGCCCCCTACCACGAGCCCTCCTGGAAATCCTCATTCCAACCCTTGTGAAAAAAGCCCTCACAGGACACCTTCGCCCCTCCCCTTCTCCCAAATCCCCACTAAACCCCCTCCCCCACCACCCCAACCCCCTCCTACAAACCCTCCTGTAAATCCTTGTGCGAACTCCTGTGCAAGTCCTCGTGAAGGCCCTTCATGTGCCACCCCCAAATCCCCCCTTTTCCCACACCTCCAACCTCCCCCACCCGTACGAGCCCCTGTGCAAACCCTCGTGCAAATGCTCGCGTACCATCCTCCACTCCCTCCCCAACCCCTAAATCCCGCCTAACCCCTCCCCCACCCGCCTCCCATCCCTCCCCAGCCCCCTGCAAATCCTTGTGCAAATCCTCGTGTGAGCCCCCTTGTTCCCAACCCCTAGCTCCCCAACCCCAAAATCCTGTACCTCTCCCAACCTGCGGCCCCCCCAGCCCCCCGCAAACTCTTGTGCGAGTTGTCGTGCAAGGCCTTGCACAAATTCTCCTGCGAATCCTTGGGAAAGTCCCCTCATGTCCTGCCGTCCACCCCCATTCCCACCCCCGGAGCCCCCTTAACCCCTCTACTACATCCTCCCACCCCCCATGAATCCTCGTGCAAATCCTTGTGCGAGCCCCCTCCTGTGCCACCACTCACCCTGTCCCCCCTCTTCCTCCCCTCGAACCCACCCTCAAACCTCTCCCCCACACCCCCTGAAAAACCCTCATGTGAACCCCCATGCAAAACCTGCTCTTACGCTCTCCACACCCCTCCCCCACCCCTAAAATCCCCCCCAAACCCCTACCCACCCCCAAACCCCCCTCATTCCTCTACGAACCCTTGTTTGAAGCCTCATGCGAATCCTTGTGCAAAATGCCCTAAAGTCTCACCACCCCCTTCCCCCCTCCCCAGCCTCTCAACCCCCCCAAACCCTTGTTTGAACCCACCACCCACCCCCCCATTCCCCAAAGCCCCTCCCCTACCTCCAACCCCCTACAGACCCTTCTGTGAACCCTCGTGCAAATCCTTGTGCAAGCCCCCTCATGTGCCAACACCTGACCTCTCCCCTTCCCCACCCCCAAATCCCCCGTGAAACCCCTCCCCCACCCCTTCAAGCCCCCTGTGAAGCCTTGTGCGAACCCTCGTGCGAACCCTCACGTACCATCATCCACCCCCTCCCCAGGCCTCAAATCCCTGCCAGCCCCTCCCCCCCTCCACCTCCCCATGAACCCTCCTGCAAACCCCCATCCCAGCCCCCACCCCACCAGCCTCCCTGCCCCCTCCCTCCCACAGCCCCTCGCCCAACCCCCATCAACCCTCGTGCAAACCATGGTGGAAGGCCTTGTGTGAACCCCCGCACACCATCATCCACAGTCCTCCCCCTTCCCCCCACCCTCCAAATCGCCCGCAAACCCCTCCCCCAGCCCCCTGCAAGGCCTCGTGCGAATCCTCGTGTGAATCTTTGTGCAAATCCTCATGTGTAAATTGTAGTGCACCACACCCTATCCTCCTCTAAGGTCACGCCCCCCAAAACCCCCCCAACTCCTCCCCAAACCCCCCTGTCACCATGCACACCCCCCCACCCCACTCCCCAAATCCCCCTTCAACCCCCTCCCCCACATGCCCACCCCCATCCCCCTGTCCCCCCATCCCCCTGCAACAAGTCATCGTGGAGATCCTCGTGTAAACCCTCGTGCAAAACCCCCTCGTATGACCCCCCCCACCCCCAAATTTTCCCTCAGACCCCTCCGCCACCACCCACATGCCCAGCGAGCCCTCACACAAACCTCCATGTGAAGCATCTTGCAAGGCCTTGTGTGAATCATCGTGCAAATCCTCGTACAAGCCCCATCATGTGCTGCCACCCAACCCCCTCCCCCCTCCCCAATCCCTCTTCCGCCCCCCAAACCCTTCTGTGAATCCTGGTGGAAGGCCTTGTGCGAATCCTCATGCAATTTCTCGTGTGAAACCCCTCGTGTGCCATAATCCACCCCCCTCCCTCCTCCCCCACCCCCAAATCCAGCATCAATCCCTCCCCCACGCCCCCAGCCCTGTGAAACCCACGAGTGAGGCCTTGTGTGAATCCTCGTGCAAATCTTCATACGAGCCGCCTCGTGTGCCCCCGCCCCCTCCCGCACCTCCCAAATCCCCCCTCAACCCTCCAATCCTCCCCGCGCCCCACAAACCCTCGTGCGGCCCTCCTCGTGCACCACTACCCAAATAAAATCTCCGACACTCCACCTGAAATGCTGCAGCTCGTTATGGAGTCCGCCCGCACCGACACCGTGCTGGGCACGGCTGGCGATGTTCAGAGTCCAATGATTGCGGCAGAGCAGCTGAATGTCATGGGCATTGTCAGACCGTGCCACGAGTTCTTAGAATCCCAGCTGAGCTTGGAAAATTGCGTCGGCATCCGGAGACTCACAGATTATTATTAGTACTGCCCCAACCTGCGAGAAGCAGCCCAGGTGTTCACCCTCCGTGGCTTCGAGGAGACGACCAGGGTGTCTGCAGAGTTTCTGGAGCGTTCCGATGGGTGAGTGTGACAGGAGGAGAGATCCCCCGTGCACCCGGCGCTGGAAATAGACTAATGTCGGCTTTCTAAACTACAAACCTAGTTTGGAGAGTGATAGTTTTGTTACGGACTTTGGTAACATCATGAGGCGCCTGGTGCCTGCCCCGTGATGTCACAAAGGGGAGCTCTGACTGCCCCGTGATGTCACAAAGGGGGGTGTTTCTCCCTGCTGTACTGTGGCCAGCTCATCTTGGCTCCTGGGACGGCTCATGGAGGCTCCTACATTGGCTCCACAGGGTTCCTAGGGCCGGCTCAGCTCCTGGCGCTATCTCAGCCTCGTTCCGTGTGCCGGCTCGACACGGCTCCTTGGTACAGCTCTGCTTTGCTCCTGGGCCTGCACCAGCTTGGCTCCTGTGATGCACTCGCCTCGGCGTTTGTTGCCAGTGAGGCTCAACCTTGGCACTGTATTTGGCTCACCTCCCGGGACAGCCTCAACTCAGCTCCTGGGATGCCTCCGGAAGGCTCCTGGCCTGGCTCCACATGGCTCCTAGGCCACACTCCACTCAGCTCCTTGGACCAACTCAACTTGCCCCCATGTGCCGCCTCGGCTTGCCTTTTGGAGCCCGCTCAGCTTGGCTCCTTGCACCAACCTACCTTGACTGCTGGTGGCAGCTCAGCTCGGATCCTGAACAGCGCAGCTTGACTTTTGGGGATGCCTCCACTCGGTTCCTTGGACCGACACAGCTCAGCTCCAAGGGCTGGCTGCCCTCAGCATGCTCAGCATCTCAGCATGACTCTTGAGCTGACTCTGCTCAGCCCTCGCAGCAGCCTTGCCTGGTCTTCTGACACAAAGTCAGACGGACTCTTGTGGCCAGCTCTGCCCAACTCCTTGGCCAGCTCATCTTGGCTCCTGGGACGGCTCATGGAGGCTCCTACGTTGGCTCCGCAGGGTTCCTAGGGCCAGCTCAGCTCCTGGCGCTATCTCCGCATCCTTCCTTGTCCCCGCTGAGCTCGACTCTTTGGTCCAGCTGTGCTCTGCTCTGCTCCTAGACCTGCATCAGCGTCACTCCTGTGACGGACTTGCCTGGGCGTTTGTGGCCAGCGCAGCTTGATATTTGGGCTCTGTTTGGCTCCGTTCCCGCGACCGCCTCACCTCGGCTCCTGGCACGTTGCCATAAGGCTCCTGGCCTGGCTCCGCATGGCTCCTAGGCCACACTCCACTCAGCTCCTTGGACCAACTCAACTTGACCCCATGTGCCGCCTCAGCTCAGCTTTGCAACCAGCTCAGATTGGCTCCTTGGACTAAAACACCATGACAACTGGTGGAAGCTCAGCTCCCATCCTGAGGACAGCGAAGCTTGACTTTTGGGGACGCCTCCATGTGCTTCCTGGGACCGACACAGCTCAGCTCCAGGGGCTTGCTGCGCTCAGCATGCTCGGTATCTCGGCCCATCTCCTGAGCTGACTCCACTTGGCCCTCGCCACAGCCTTGCCTGGTCTTATGGCACAAAGTCAGATGGGCTCCTGCGGCCAGCTCTGCCCAACTCCTTGGCTACCTTGTGGAGGCTCCTAGCTTGGCTCCGCATATTTCCGAGGGCCAGCTCAGCTCCTGGCGCTATCTCAGCCTCGTTCCTTGTGGCAGCTGTGCTCTGCTCCTTGGTCCAGCTCTGCTTTGTTCCTGGGCCTGCGTCACCTTCTCTCCTGCGACAGACTCGCCTGGCAGTTTGTGGCCAGCGCAGCTTGATCTCTGGTCTGTATTCGGCTCAGCTCCTGGGACTGTCTTTACTCGGCTTCTGGGAAACCTCTGTATGGCTTCTAGTCTGGCTCTTCATGGCTCCTAGGCCACACTCCACTCAGCTCCTTGGACCAACTCAACTTGCCTTGATGTGCCGCATTGGCTTTCCTTTTGGAACCGGCTTGGCCTGCCTTTTGGAATCAGCTCGGCTTGGCTCCTTGGACCAACCTACGTTGAGTCCTGGTGCCAGGTCAGCTCTGATCCTGAGGCCAGTGAAGCTCCATTTTTGGGGACACCTCCACTCGGTTCCTGGGATTGACACAGCTCAGCTCCGGGGGCTGGCTGTGCTCAGCATGTGTGGCATCTCAGCCCAACTCCTGAGATGTCTCAGCGGGGCGTTTTTGGCTCAGCTCCTTGGACTAATTCACTTTAGTTTCTAGTTCTAGCTCAGCTCAGCTTTTAGGCAGCTTTGTTCAACTCTTTGGATCATCTCCCAACTTAAAGCAGTGAATACAAATCATAATACCTGAACATCAAATTGTTATATTCTAATAGCTAGTGAATGTGTAAATTCATTTGCATCCATAAACTGTCTTGGTACATTCAGTGCAACTAAAGAAACCCCCCGAAGTCACATTTCTACTTGGTCACAAATTCAGACTTACAGACACGGAACACAGTAGTGCAAGAGTAAATGATCAGATATTTTTTTTTATGCTATGTATGTTTCAATAATATGAAGTCTGTACTCCGTTTGTTTTCTTTACTAATTAACCACCAAAACTTGAAGGTAACTTTATCCAATCTGTTTATCCCTAGTATTACAGAGAGGTACCAGATAGAGCACTTGAGTTTATGAGAAAGAACAGTGATGGTCTAGACACTTCAAAGTGCAAGTTTACAGAAGTGCATTAAATCAGTCCTCTAATAAAGAAAACAAAAATGTCAGCAGCATAGTCTTTAGAACAGTGTTGCTTCATGGAAGCCCAAGCACCGTGTTCAGATATCTACCATACTTCGCCATGAAAGTGCCAAAATACTGTGTTACGTGTGCTACATTTACTAAACAACAGTAGAAATGTCACCTGAAAACAGTTCCTAGGATTTTGTGTGACTTAGGAGTCCAGGGACCTCCTAAAGAAGGTCTTACTTGCCAGAATTTTCTTTAAGATAATCTTGAAGATGCTACAATATTTTAGGAAATATTTATTACATTTGAAAACTTGCTGAGACTCCATATACTCATTGATCTATATCTCCATGCTACTCTTCAGGAATCAGACACGCCATCATGGATATAGTTTACAAACAATTCATACATCATCCAAAGTGTCCCATGAGCAGAGGCAATTCAAAGGCTGCTGTGGAACTGATGTACAAACAGAAAAGTTCCTGCATCCTGCCACTGCTAGACAACCACCAGGCTCGCAATTACAGCCATGCACCTCCTGTAGATGAGCAAGTAGAAGGAAATGACCACACAATGGTTTCTTCATCCATCTACCTTGAAGAACATACTACAAGGTGAGTAACGGATTTTGAAGGCCTCTCCACCATTACAGCATACATTCATCATTCCCAAACTTTAACCACTCTACCAGTTGTTTCTGCAATATTTCCGGCTAAAGGAATAGAAAGCTCACCCACCTGGTTAAATTTCAATGTTAGCACAGCAGTGCTGGTCTGTCCTTATCCCCAGGTACAGGTGTTTATTTGATCGCTGATGCTCATAACATCTATCCTCTCATTTTACAGCAGCATTACAATACGTGGGGAGGGTGTCATCCAACCAGAAATGGAGAATGCATTGACAAGGCAGCACAAAGCAGACATTTAAATTAACCCCCAAAGCACTGCCATGTTTATAAGCACAATGCTGTGGCATCTAGAATTACTAGGGAGTGCCTGAAAGCACTGCAACAACTACCTTCACGGGTACCAGGATGTTGCTGTGCTGGTGGTTCGAGACACACTTTAACTCCTCAGTCTACTTTATTTATTAAGAACCAACACTAGAAAGACATGGCAAACCCACAAGCTAATAATATCTACTAATTTTGTGGGAGAGGTGTATCTTTAAGAAGGCTGGAAAACATGACCAATCAAACAACACTGATGTAGCTGATATAGAACTGGACTCTATGAATACATAAGTGACAGCAATAGTCCTCTAGTCAGGATTGCATTTGAATAGCTGCGGTTTTAATCAATACACCCGATTCTCTGTCCTCCATAAATCTGAGGAATACCGAATTAAAACCTGGAGCACAGATACCAGTTTAGGGTAAAAACAGACTTAGAAAGATAACTAGTAACATTCGGTAAAGTGCTAAACTGCCTAGTGAGTTTCAAGTTTGGAAAGGAATAACTATTCCTTCACTATACTCGCACAAAAGGCAATACACTCCAGGATATTGTTGTTCTTCTCTTCTCTGAAACGGACATTACGTTTAGGAAACTAATAGGAATCACTTATGAAATAAACTTCTTGTTTGTATTGTTTGCCAGCTGGCAACCCTTGCTCTTTCCTCTATAGCTAGCATGCAAAATCCCCAGATTTGTGGTGCAAAAATATCTGCTATATCCGTTTTGTCAGCCTGTTTTGGGACAGATACCTTAAAATCTAAACCATGACAACAAAAATTAACAGCAGCTTTAACAAGAGAGATACAATCTGAATACCTCTGTAAACTAATATCCATGCAAAATGATCACACACTGAAACCCCTAACAAAGAATACAGTGCTGTGTGGATACTGACACCGCAGGTGTTCTGCTGGTAACGTTAACTCCTCCAGCAGGGATTCTTATGACAGTTACTCATGAGTTCTTAGGAATCAGGGCATTGTCATCTGTGTATTCTGAAAACATCATAAATACGGAAAAAAAATCTGCCGATTTCTAAGACTGTATATTAATATCTAATTACATAGCACTTCAGAAAATCCTTTTACAGATATAAAAGCAAAATGTTACATGTAACAGTGCACTGTTATCGTCTCAACACACTATCAGTACATTTCAAGAAATCTTCTGGTTTGATAATCAACATAAGCAGCAATATCTTCTTCACTTTTGTAAAAAAGTTTGAATGCCAACAGCAAAATGGTCTCAAAAGTCACTAAAGGAGAGCCTGCTAACGCATGAGGTTCTCTCCTGATCTAGCTTAAGCTGCTTTTGCTTCCGTTAGGCTACAGAACCAAGAGATCTCTGGAGAAAAACAAACGACAGCGAAGTCTCACCTGCGCAAACCAGATCCTGAAGTCAGACCAGCTTGCCCTGCAACAAAACACTTGGCTAAAGCATGAACGCTCTGCGCCATGGCTTTCAGAGCTGTTACCTAAAAACGATTCACCCAATGCCGCCAGTGCTCGAGACCGGCAGAACACAGAAGAGACCCCACCATCTCTGTTCTATTTCTTGGAGCATCAACAGCCACAGTTCTCAGCTGCTCGGGGCTTTACATTGAAACGGAAACGAAGCTGGCGGTGCTAGAATTTGGATCACAGAAATTTGGGGGGTTTTGAGCTTGCTTTCACAAGTAGGGCAGAACTGGCTCCATCTAAAGTGGTATCTCCGCTCCGGGCCTATAGGATCCTGACTGCTCTGAGTCAACGACTCTGGGTCGGTAGTGGAAAAGTACCAGAATATCCCAGTGTCCGAGTTGGGCCAGAGTGGAAAAATACCTGACAAAAGTCAGTTATCTCGGCCCCTGTAAGAAGCGATTCCAGCAAGACCCTTTCAGCTCTCCCAGATCACAGCAGGCTGTGGCCAGCACTCCCCCTGAGTCAGGAGCCGCTCAGGCAAACACCTCGAGGACTGGGTGGCCAGCGCAAGTCAACCCGCCTTGAGTCCCAGTTACCACCCACTGAGGAATGCCAGTGTATTGCGAGTATTTAAACTTAAAGAGGGAAATTTTAACTATAGGCGAGGCTCTCGTTCATCCACCTCTCTGTATACACATCAGCTCCTATGAGAGTGGATGTTCTCATGCTTTACTGGATCCAAATATTTGTCTGTGCGCACGTAAAAGGGACACCCGTTGGCTCATTTGAGTCGCCCATTGTGAAGGGACCTTTAGTCCTAACAGTTAAAAACTGAGGTGTAGGGGGGTGTGTGACCCCTCAAGTGGGGTGTGCTTGTATGTTTGTGCTCGTATGTGTACGTATTGATTTAGGATACCTTACAGTAAGTTAGTGTGTATCTTGCATTTTCGAATCTGTAATTAAGTTGCTGTTCAATTATTTTGTTAAATCATCTTGTAAATCCTTAAATCAGCTAATGATTTAAGTGCTGTTAAAACCTAACCTCTTGATCTACCTCAAATCATTAATGAATGTTGAATTGCTACTAAATCATAACCCCATCAAATATTTCCATCTGCGACACACTCACAAGTCCTCTGTTCACAAACAGCAGGGCGTCTTCCCTAGTCGGCTCCCTCTCCAGCTGTGTCAGGAATTTCTCTTCCACATGCTCCAGGATCCTCCTGGACTGTTTCCTCTCTGCTGTATTGTTCTTCCAGCAGACTTCTGGTAAATTGAAGAGAACAAGCGGTAATGATTGTGAGACCTCCCAGCTGCTCATAGCATGTTTTGTCTGCCTCTTGATCCTGGTTGGGCAGTCTATAACAGACTCCCACCGTGATATCTGCCTTGTTGGCCCTCACCCTGATTCTTACCCATAAACACTCAACCCTGTCATCACCATCATTAAGTTCTAGACATTCATAACACTCCCTAACATAGAGGGCCGCTCCACCGCCTCTCCTTCCTGGCCTATCATAGAATTAATCATAGAATCACAGAATGGTTTGGGTTGGAAGGGACCTTACAGCCCACCCAGTGCCACCCCCTGCCCTGGGCAGGGACACCTCCCACCAGCCCAGGTTGCTCCAAGCCCCGTCCAGCCTGGCCTTGAACCCCTCCAGGGATGGGGCAGCCACAGCTTCTTTGGGCATCCTGGGCCAGGGGCTCACCACCCTCATAACAAAGAATTTCTTCCTCAGATATCATCTCAATCTCCCCTCTTTCAGTTTAAAAACGTTACCCCTCGTCCTATCACTACACTCCTTGATCAAGACTCCCTCCCTATCTCTCCTGGAGCCCCCTTAGGTACTGGAAGGCTGCTATAAGGTCTCCCCGGAGCCCTCCTGAAGCGTTTATAGCCATCCAATGCAGCACTCCAGTCACGCTCCACCATGTTTCTGTGATGGCAGCGCTATCAGTTATGCTGCTGCACAATGGCTTCCAGCTCCTCCTGTTCGTTGCCCACGTTGCATACATTGGTGTAGATGCACTTCAGTTTTGCTATTGAACCCATCACCTTTCTGGGGGGAGAAGGCCTAATTCCTACCTGACCTTTCCCGGGCACTTTGGTGATTTCTAGCCCATCACTATCCCTTTTGTCTTTGCTATCGCATCACTCTCCATCCCCCACCTCCCCTGGGACGGCAGACCGAAGGACCTCGCTAGCATGCTGTCCTACAAACTTTCAAGCAGCGCCAGAGCCAGGAGCATCTCCCAGCCCCCCCACCAGATCCCCCCACGCCATGCCACACCACTCCATCCCACCCCAGCCCGTGCCGCGGTGCACTGCGATGCAGCGTGGTGCAGTGCAGCAGCCACCTACCTGAAGCCGCCGTGTCGGCAGCATGGCAGAGTCCACACTGAGCCTCGTCACGAGCATCAGGAGCGGAGCCAGGTGAGCTGGGGAGGGATGTTGGAGCACCCCATGGCGCTCGGAAGTCACCAGCACAGTCCCGAGATGCGGATCCCCAGTGACCTCCTGCGTCCCCAGTGACGGGACCCCCAACGCTGCTGGCGTGGCAGAGGCCGAGGCTGCAGTCTGCCTGGATGACGCCAGACTGCGGTGCCAGCGCCCGCTGACTGCTCCTGCAGCGCCTGCGACCCCTTTTACAGTACAGCAGGGAGAAACACCCCCCTTTGTGACATCACGGGGCAGTCAGAGCTCCACTTTGTGACATCACGGGGCAGGCACCAGGCGCCTCATGATGTTACCAAAGTCCGTAACAAAACTATCACTCTCCAAACTAGGTTTGTAGTTTAGAAAGCCGACATTAGTCTATTTCCAGCACCGGGTGCACGGGGGATCTCTCCTCCTGTCACACTCACCCATCGGAACGCTCCAGAAACTCTGCAGACACCCTGGTCGTCTCCTCAAAGCCACGGAGGGTGAACACCTGGGCTGCTTCTCGCAGGTTGGGGCAGTACTAATAATAATCTGTGAGTCTCCGGATGCCGACGCAATTTTCCAAGCTCAGCTGGGATTCTAAGAACTCGTGGCACGGTCTGACGATGCCCATGACATTCAGCTGCTCTGCCGCAATCATTGGACTCTGAACATCGCCAGCCGTGCCCAGCACGGTGTCGGTGCGGGCGGACTCCATAACGAGCTGCAGCATTTCAGGTGGAGTGTCGGAGATTTTATTTGGGTAGTGGTGCACGAGGAGGGCCGCACGAGGGTTTGTGGGGTGCGGGGAGGATTGGAGGGTTGAGGGGGGATTTGGGAGGTGGGGGAGGGGGCGGGGGCACACGAGGCGGCTCGTATGAAGATTTGCACGAGGATTCACACAAGGCCTCACTCGTGGGTTTCACAGGGCTGGGGGCGTGGGGGAGGGATTGATGCTGGATTTGGGGGTGGGGGAGGAGGGAGGGGGGTGGATTATGGCACACGAGGGGTTTCACACGAGAAATTGCATGAGGATTCGCACAAGGCCTTCCACCAGGATTCACAGAAGGGTTTGGGGGGCGGAAGAGGGATTGGGGAGGGGGGAGGGGGTTGGGTGGCAGCACATGATGGGGCTTGTACGAGGATTTGCACGATGATTCACACAAGGCCTTGCAAGATGCTTCACATGGAGGTTTGTGTGAGGGCTCGCTGGGCATGTGGGTGGTGGCGGAGGGGTCTGAGGGAAAATTTGGGGGTGGGGGGGGTCATACGAGGGGGTTTTGCACGAGGGTTTACACGAGGATCTCCACGATGACTTGTTGCAGGGGGATGGGGGGACAGGGGGATGGGGGTGGGCATGTGGGGGAGGGGGTTGAAGGGGGATTTGGGGAGTGGGGTGGGGGGGTGTGCATGGTGACAGGGGGGTTTGGGGAGGAGTTGGGGGGGTTTTGGGGGGCGTGACCTTAGAGGAGGATAGGGTGTGGTGCACTACAATTTACACATGAGGATTTGCACAAAGATTCACACGAGGATTCGCACGAGGCCTTGCAGGGGGCTGGGGGAGGGGTTTGCGGGCGATTTGGAGGGTGGGGGGAAGGGGGAGGACTGTGGATGATGGTGTGCGGGGGTTCACACAAGGCCTTCCACCATGGTTTGCACGAGGGTTGATGGGGGTTGGGCGAGGGGCTGTGGGAGGGAGGGGGCAGGGAGGCTGGTGGGGTGGGGGCTGGGATGGGGGTTTGCAGGAGGGTTCATGGGGAGGTGGAGGGGGGGAGGGGCTGGCAGGGATTTGAGGCCTGGGGAGGGGGTGGATGATGGTACGTGAGGGTTCGCACGAGGGTTCGCACAAGGCTTCACAGGGGGCTTGAAGGGGTGGGGGAGGGGTTTCACGGGGGATTTGGGGGTGGGGAAGGGGAGAGGTCAGGTGTTGGCACATGAGGGGGCTTGCACAAGGATTTGCACGAGGGTTCACAGAAGGGTCTGTAGGGGGTTGGAGGTAGGGGAGGGGCTTTGGGGAATGGGGGGGTGGGTGGTGGGTTCAAACAAGGGTTTGGGGGGGTTGAGAGGCTGGGGAGGGGGGAAGGGGGCGGTGAGACTTTAGGGCATTTTGCACAAGGATTCGCATGAGGCTTCAAACAAGGGTTCGTAGAGGAATGAGGGGGGTTTGGGGGTGGGTAGGGGTTTGGGGGGGATTTTAGGGGTGGGGGAGGGGTGTGGAGAGCGTAAGAGCAGGTTTTGCATGGGGGTTCACATGAGGGTTTTTCAGGGGGTGTGGGGGAGAGGTTTGAGGGTGGGTTCGAGGGGAGGAAGAGGGGGGACAGGGTGAGTGGTGGCACAGGAGGGGGCTCGCACAAGGATTTGCACGAGGATTCATGGGGGGTGGGAGGATGTAGTAGAGGGGTTAAGGGGGCTCCGGGGGTGGGAATGGGGGTGGACGGCAGGACATGAGGGGACTTTCCCAAGGATTCGCAGGAGAATTTGTGCAAGGCCTTGCACGACAACTCGCACAAGAGTTTGCGGGGGGCTGGGGGGGCCGCAGGTTGGGAGAGGTACAGGATTTTGGGGTTGGGGAGCTAGGGGTTGGGAACAAGGGGGCTCACACGAGGATTTGCACAAGGATTTGCAGGGGGCTGGGGAGGGATGGGAGGCGGGTGGGGGAGGGGTTAGGCGGGATTTAGGGGTTGGGGAGGGAGTGGAGGATGGTACGCGAGCATTTGCACGAGGGTTTGCACAGGGGCTCGTACGGGTGGGGGAGGTTGGAGGTGTGGGAAAAGGGGGGATTTGGGGGTGGCACATGAAGGGCCTTCACGAGGACTTGCACAGGAGTTCGCACAAGGATTTACAGGAGGGTTTGTAGGAGGGGGTTGGGGTGGTGGGGGAGGGGGTTTAGTGGGGATTTGGGAGAAGGGGAGGGGCGAAGGTGTCCTGTGAGGGCTTTTTTCACAAGGGTTGGAATGAGGATTTCCAGGAGGGCTCGTGGTAGGGGGCTGGGGGGTGGTTGGGGAGGGGTTGAGGAAGGGCTGGGCGGGTGGGGAGTGCAGAGGGGGACGGGTGCTGGTGCACGGGGGTGTTGGCACAAGGGCTCGCACAAAGATTCACTCAAGGATTCGCACGAGACCTTGCACAAGGGCTTGCACAAGGGTTTGTGGGGGGCTGGGAGATTGAAGGGTGGGGGAGGGCTTTGAAGGGGGGTTTGGGATTTTGGAGGTGGGGAGGGGGTGGCACATGAGGAGCTTTTGGAGGAGGATTTGCAGGAGGGTTCGCAGGTGGTTTGAAAGGGTGGGGGAGGGGTTTCAGGGGGGAATTGCAGAGGATTTAGGGGTGGGAGAGGGGGGTGGTGGGTGAGGAGACTCACATGAGGATTCACATCAGGGTTCGTGCAAACCCTCGTGCAAAGAGTCAGGGGCTGGGAGTGTTGGGGGGCTGGGGAGGGGGCTCACACGAGTGTTTGCACAAGGGTTCATGGGGGATGGGGGGTTGGGGGAGGGATTTGAGGGGAATTTGGGGGTTGCGGGACGGGATGGATGATGGTAGGTGTTTGCACGAGGGTTCGTAGAGGGGACAGGGGTGGCTCTGTTATCTTGATTTTACTGTCTCTGCTGACAAAAAGCAGGGCTGTCCTGGCTCCCCAAGACTACCATTTATGAATCCTGTGATAGCCAGACAGGCCTTCACTCCCCTGGGCTGCACAAGAGATGGCAAAGCCAGTCTGAATTGCTCTTTGAGCACAGAGACTTCACCTCATTATCCAAATTCCACAGTTAACTCACTCCATGCACCACCGCATATCCATTACACCTCTTTCCTCCTTTCACTCTTGAAGAACCATCTACGAACAAATGAAGACCCCCAGATAGGGGTTCTTCCCTTAAGTCAGATCGTATGGTACTCAATTACATCTGGTACTCAATTACATCTATGCATTCGTGTGTAAGTTCTTCATCCTTTGCCTCTATTTTTTCACAAAAAGCTCGCTGGGTTAAGGCAAGGGCTGGTAGTTAAAATCAAATCATCCTTTTCAATTAAAATTCCTTCATACTTCAGTATTCTTGAATCAGTTAGCCATTTTCCCACGGTTTGGGCTAAAATGGTTTTGACTTGGTGGGAGGTGCTAACTTCTATCATTCCCCCAAAGGTAAGCTTCCTGCTTTCTTCTACTAATAAAGCAGTAGCGGCTACTGCCTGCACACATTCGGGCCATCCTCGAGAAACTGGGTCTAGAAGCTTTGACAAATATGCTACTGGCTGTCATTTATCCCCCCATTCTTGAGATAATATTCCCAGTGCAGCCCCTTTTTCTACAGTCACAAACAACTGAAATGGTTTCTCCAAGGATGGTAAAGCTAAAACTGGAGCAGTTATTAGGCTTTGCTTTAATTCGCATATCAAATTTTTCTCTTCCTCTGTCCATCTTAATATATTTGGTTCATCTACTAATAATTTAGAATACGGTCCTTTAGTCCTTTGTGCATACCCTTCTATCCACAGCCTGCAGTACCCGGTTAATCCTAAAAACTTTCTCAATTCCTTTTTGGTCTCAGGCAAGGGTAATTCCACTATTCCTTTAATCCTTTCAGGACTTATCTTGCGGCTTCCTTCACTAATCAAATGTCCTAAATATTTCACTTCTGATTCTACATACTGTAATTTTGTTTTTGAGACTCTTAACCCCTGCTGACCTAAAAAATTTAATAACTCATTGGTAGCTTCTTTTACTTTGTTTTCTTCTTCTCCCGAGATTAAAAAATCATCCACATACTGAAGCAGGGCTATTCCCGACGGATGTTTGAATTGTTCGAGCACTTGTTCTAACACTTGCCCAAACAAATTAGGAGATTCTGTAAATCCCCGTGGTAGCACTGTCGATCTATATTGTTGCTTTCTCCCTGTATTTGGATCTTCACATTCAAATGCAAATAGATCTCTGCTCCCTTCATCTAGAGGACAAGCCCAAAAAGCATCTTTTAAATCCACTACACTAAACCATTTATGACGATGAGAAATTTTACTCATTCGGGTATAGGGATTCAGGACCACCAGATGTCGTGCCTGCACTATTTCATTAACCTTTCTCAAGTCTTGCACTAAGCGATATGAACCGTCCGTTTTTCGTACTGGCAGGATCGGAGTGTTAAAAGGGAACATACAGGGTTCTATTAACCCATCTTTGTCTAGTGCTTGTATTACTGGCTGGAGCCCTCGCCTTCCCTCAAGGGGAACTGGGTACTGCTTTTGTCGAATCACATTTGAATGCAGAATGAGTTTTACCCTGAGGGGTTCTATTTTTAACCCTCCTCGGTTCCCTTCACTCACCCATACCTCAGGACTTATCTTTTGCTCATCCTGTTCTGTTAGCAACTTCATAGATACCGTTACCTGTTCTCTTAAAGTTTCTATCTTTAATTCTAAACCAGCGATAAGATCCCTACCTAGGAGGTTACTCCCAGCTTCTGGTATGTATAACAGAGTTCCCATCACTTTTTCAGTTTCGCTTCCCACAATCATGGGTTCAAAAACAGGGACTGAGAGACCTTCACCCTTTATTCCTGACACAACTATTCATTGATTAGACAATTTTGCCCCTTGGGGTATAAAATTCAAAGAAGTTCTAGAAGCTCCAGTATCGACTAAGACGACTGCTTCCTCTTCCTGAGGTCACACCTTTAAATTTATCAAGGGTTCCCGGTGGGACCTCGAGCTGGGGAACCCCTGACTTCCCTATGCTACATAATCAAAATCCATCAACGACAACACTCGTTCCTCCCTTCTCAAGTCAGGGCACTCCCGCCTCAAATGGCCTATTTTCCCACAATGATAACACCCTGCCGGTGAACCCCGAGCTGCTGGTAGGAGTGGTCGGGGCAGTCCTCGTCCCCTGTTATTCACCCCTCTTCCTCGCCCCCAGGTAACAGTCTAGGGGGTCCCACTTCGGGGATTCAGTTTCTTTGTCAATTGAAACATCACCGACAGTCTGGGCTGGGAACATATAAAATGGATTTGGGCATCCCCGAATCCTGAATCTATTCATCTTGACCCAGCAAAAAGCATATTCACCTTCTTCTAATTCCTTATTATTCCTTATTATTCACATACGTGTTTAAAGTCTGACAGACCCAGTCTTCATCAGATCCAAATTTGGGCCAAAATATGCTAGGAGGTGTTATGGGTTCTTTGGTCCAAACAAATTCAAATGCAAATGCAAACATGTCCCCCCTGGGACACCTCTGGGATCCTCTAAGACAGACACAGGACCCCTAGGACACCCCTGAGACCCTTCCCAGAATGTCCACGGCCACCCCATCCACCCCCGGCCCCTCCAGGATGCGGTCTGAGCAAAACAAATCATTTTCTTTCTACCTTTATCCCTTGGTACAAGAAGAATCATTCGGAAACCTCAACATTCTCCCCTAAAGGACTGTCTGGGGGAATGTTCCCAGGGTCTTTAGTAGTATCCCCTTTTTCATTCCTAGGCCTAGAATCCTTATTTCCCATTCTGAACACAGACTTTTCTTACACCCCTTCCTTTCGCTTCGTCCTTCTCCAGCTGCGCCCCTCGCGGGACTACAGAACCGCGGATCCGGACTCCACACTCACTTCGTACCGCAGTACATCTCAGTCACTCACACACAAGTCTCTTAGAACGTCCCGACCACCAAGGCAATACTTTAACAGTCCGATTTTCCTTACCTTGGTCCGTGCATGGAGTTGCCTGGTCGTACTCTCTGTGCCTACTGCACCTACCCCTTCTCCCCCTGTGCTTCACAGAGTCTGCCGTCCAACTGGGTCTCGAGATCTTAGTCGATTCCTCACGGAATCCCCACTGACGATCCATGAGACCGTTGAAATCAACGGGACGCGTCTTCCCGTCCTTCGGCGACAGGGACTCCCAAGAAGATGACTTCTGCTCCCGGATGAGCCCCCAGATTGTGAGAAACAAGTTCCGGTCCGAATGAAATAGGGTCAGGCAGAATCCTCTGTGAAGCACATTTTTATTCACGTTCTTGCAAGAGCGGGTGACCTAGCAAGTAGGCACACTTCCAGTTCTTGAAACACACCTTTTTATTCCCTAATCCCGGCCGAATTTTTCCCTCCCCTGTTTCCCATTGGTTGGGTACTCCAGGGTTCACAGTCTGTCCGAGGTGCCTAAAATTCTTCCCACATGTCCTGCCTCTGTTTACTTCTCTTTATGCTACACCTAAAGGGATTATCTGACTAGTTTATTTCTTTCCTTTTTGGTAAAAGATTGCTCAATGTCATTAGCCCTGGTTAAATGTTTGACTCCCCTTCTAGACACTAATCCAGGAGGAATCAGTTTGTCCTTCTGTCTGTGTGATAAGAGATGTTCTACAAGCCTTTGCTGGAGCCTCTTTGTCTTAGTCATTCCCTTATCGTGTCACCTCTGATGGAAACGGCTTTTCTCCTCTGCAAAAGCAATACCTGCCTTTCTTACACCAGGACTTGGCACGAGGATTTGCACAAGGCCTCACACCAGGGTTTGTTCGAGGGCTCTTCAGGGGCTGGGGGGAAATGAGGGGGCGGGGGAGGTGGGTGGCGGGGGATCAGGGGCACAGGGTGGGGTGGGCGTTGATGCGTGGTGGGTATTGCACAAAGGTTTGCACGAGGGTGCGTCGGGGGCTGAGGGGGCACTTGATGGGGTGGGGGAGGGGTTTGGGGGGTTGGGAGGGGGCGGGGGGTGGGGGTGAGTAGGGGGGGGAAGTGCGTGAGGAGGGCTCCCATGAGGATTCACACAAGCCCTTGCAGGATTCACACAAGTGTTTGTAGAGGGTGGGGGAGGGGGTTGAGGGGGGACACGTGTGAGGGGGGTGGTGAGTTCACACGAAGGTTCGGGCGGGTTGAGAGGCTGGGGGAGCATTCCCAGGAGCGTTTGCACAAGGGTTTGCACGAGGGTTTGCACAAGTGTTCGTGGTGGGGTGGGGGAGGGGGTGAGGGGGGATTTGGGGAGGGTGGCACAGGAGGGGCTTGCACAAGGGTTCGCACGAGGGTTTGCACAAGGTTTTGTGGGGAGCTGGAAGGTTGGGGGGTAGGGGAGGGGTCTCACACGAGTGTTTGCACAAGAGTTCATAGGGGGCTGGGGGGGTTGAGGGGGTGAGGGAGGGATTTGAGGGGGATTTTGGGGGGTCGGGGAGGGGGTGGATGACGGTAGATGAGCGTTTGCACGAGGATTTGTACGAGGCTTTGTAAGGAGTTTGAAGGGGTGGGGCAGGGGGTTCACGGTGGATTCGGGGGTGGGGGGAGAGGTTGGGGGTTGGCACATGAGGGGGTCGCAGGAGGATTTTCACGAGGGTTTGTAGGGGGCGGGGGGAGGTTTTTGGATGGAATTTGGGGGGTGTGGGTGGTGGGTTTGCACAAGGGTTTGGGGGGGTTCAGAGGCTGGGGAGGGGGGATGGTGGCATTTAGGGTATTTTGCACATGGACTCGCACAAGAGTTTGTAGGGTTTGTAGGGCTGGGGGTGTTTCAGGGGTGGGGGAGAGGGTGGAAGGGGAGATTTGGGGTGGGAGGGGTAGGACGTGGGGTACGGGGGGGCTTGCACAAGACCCTGCACTAGGGTTCGTAGCAGGACTGGTGGCGTGGGATTGGGATTCTGCTCGAGGCCTCGCACAAGGACTCACATGGCGGTTCCTAGGGGACTGGGGGGGTTGGGGGAGGGGCTTAGAGGGGATTGGGACGGGGTGGGGTGGATTTGGGTGTGGGGGAGGGGTGTGGGAGCTGGGGGTGAGGCAGGAGGGGGCTCGCACAAAGATTCGCACGGGGGTTTGTAGGGGCTGGGGAGGGGGTTGAGGGGGGACTTAGGGCGTGGGGGAGGGGGGAGTGGGATGGACGGTGGCCCATGAGGGGGTTTTGCAGGAGGATTTGCACGAGGCCTCGCACCAGGGTTCACCAGGAGCTGGGGGTGTCGGGGGGTAGGGGAGGGGGCTCACACGAGTGTTTGCACAAGGGCTTACAGGGGTCGGGGGGGCTTGGGGGGTGGGATTTGAGGGGGAATTTGGGGGGTGTGGGAGGGGGCGGGTGATGGTATGTGAGCGTTCGCACGAGGGCTTGTGGGGGGTGGAAGACTGGGGTGTGGGGAGGGGGCTGAGGTGGGGTTTAGGGGCTGGGGGAGTGGAGGTAGATGTCACACAAGGGGACTTTGCACGAGGGTTTGCATGAGTGTTCGTAGGGGTCTGGGGGTGTTGTGGGTAGTGGGGGGGGATTTGGGGTGTGTTGGGGGTAGGTGGGGGGGGTGGGGCAGGAGGGGGCTCACACAAGACCTTGCACGAGGGCTCATAGGGGGATGATTGTAATAAGTAACTAAAGGTGATTTGCTGATCGAACAAGTTAAGCAAGAGGAAGGAACCCATTGTGGCAGTCTTGAGAACTCCCTGTTTTACCAGAAGAGACATGTCCACAATATTATCTTGCTACACCAAAATGGGAACTCTTGTTTGACAAAAAGCTTAACCACAATGTTATCAGAATGTATTGTTTTGAGCTGATTCTGTGACCAACATTTTATCTAAACTACCTCAAGCAAGAAGCTACGGAGGGGCGTACCGAAGATGTCGAAACCCGACCTCCGTGAAGATAAAAAGAGCTGCTCAGCTTGCTTGAATTTGCGAGCCTTTGGTGGAGCTGCGACTCCCCGGCCGCCCAGCGCTGCTTTTGCCTTCCTACCTCAATAAATATTTATTGAATCTATTTCGGACTTGATTTATTTTAAATTCAACTATAACAAATTTGGTGCCGTGACTCGGATCCAGACAGCCGACTCGGAATTCAACTCTGGGAGGGCGCCCCATCTTTGGATGGTCCCGGAGGAGATTCCGACTTAGCTCACCTGGATTTTCCGAACTGAGATAGGAAAGCAAAAAGAAAAGAGAAAGGAGATACTGCAGTTCCCCGTAATTTTTGTGCACGAAGAGCCGGACGAAGACTCGGGAGTGAGTAAGTATATTGCGGTTCCGTTCGGTCGGGGATTGGGTACCCGGGTGCGAGTGACTGAGACGTCCACTGGGCTTAGTAGCCCACCGGACGAAGTGAGTGTGGACCTCCTAATAGTGCGGTTCCCATTGTCCGCGAGGGCGTGGGCCACGAACGGAGGGAAGTGAGTGAATTTTGAGTGAAAGAAGGCACTTTCGGAAGATGGGACAGAAGAAAAGTAGGACTTCTGGTTCCATGCAGGAGATACGGGGTGGGGGTGGGCTCCCCGATATACCCCAAGATAGCCCGTTAGGCCTAATGATCAGATATTGGGATAGTTCCCCTTCTCGAAAAGGGAAATCCAAGGAGAAATTGGTCTATTATTGTATGGAGGTATGGGGAAGAAAACAGATAAGAAAAGATTTATATTGGCCAATTCATGGATCCTTAGAGGATTGGATATGCCAACAATTAAACATATATGTTAACAACAAACGACCATTTAATAAGGAGGAGAGTGAATACGCCTTTTTATGGATCCTGGGCACGGCTCAGGCCGCTAATTTGTTTCCATTAAAAGAAAAGAAAAATGATAGAAAGAAAAGGTGGGATGTAGACGAACCTCCAGCGTCTCCCCCACCCTATGTCCCCCCTCCGCAAGGTCCTGAGCAAGATCTCCCTCCAACAGCCCCCACAGAACCTGGGGAAGAGGCTCCTCCTTCTAATCAAAGAATAACTAGAAGTCAAACTAGAGAAAGGAGGGAGGAAAACTTGTTGTATCCCTTAAGGGAGACTGCTATGGGGGGACCACAACCCGGAGTTGGATTTGTATCTGTACCCCTCAGCTCCGGGGATGTGAGGGAATTTAAGAAAGAAATGGGACACTTGTTAGAGGACCCATTAGGGGTAGCAGAACGTTTTGATCAATTCCTCGGGCCTAACATTTATACTTGGGACGAGATGGAATCTATTTTAAAGATCTTGTTCACAAACGAAGAACGAGGAATGATCAGAACGGCAGGCATGAGGCATTGGGATCAGAGGCATCAGCATGGTCCCGCCGGAGATGTAAAATGGCCCTTACAGCGGCCCAATTGGGACAATCAAGACCCCGCACATAGAAATAACATGATTGATCTCCGGGATATAATAATTCAGGGGATTAGAGATTCTGTACCCAGAGGGCAAAATATTAATAAGGCCTTTAATGAACAACAAAAGAAAGATGAAACCCCCACTGAATGGCTGGAAAGATTGAGAAAAAGTTTACAGCTATATTCCGGGTTAGACCCCGATAGCCAAGTGGGTCAAGCCCTGCTGAAAACTCAATTTGTAGCTAAATCTTGGACAGATATAAGGAGAAAGTTAGAGAAAGTAGAAGACTGGCAGGGAAGGGGGTTAGATGAATTATTACGAGAAGCTCAGAAGATGTATGTGAGAAGGGAGGAAGAAAATCAGAAGAAACAAGCCAGAATCCTGATGGCAGCTGTAAGGGAAGGACAAAATCAGGGCAGGAGAGGAGAAAGTCCCCGGAAGGGCCCAGTAGAACCGAGAAGAAGAAGATTTAGTTCGCAGGACATAGAATGTTTTTATTGTCGCAAGAAGGGACATCTACAGAGAAATTGTCGGAAAAGAAGGCAGGATGAGGAGATTTTTAAGGAAGATTAGGGGGGTCAGGGGCTCTATTTGCTGGGGACCCCTAAGGTTACCGAGCCCTTGATAAAATTGAAATTGGGTCCTCAGCACGAAGTGTTCGAGTTCCTTGTGGACTCGGGTGCCGAAAGATCAACAGTCCAAAAGTTACCATCTGGATGTGTTGAATCAAAGGATAAACTCCAAGTAGTTGGTGCAAAGGGGGAACCCTTTAAGGTGCCCCTGATAAGGAATGTAACAATAGAAGCCCCAAATAAATATGGGGTGGGAACATTTTTATTGGTCCCAGAAGCTGAGTATAACCTCTTGGGACGAGACCTGATGGTGGAATTAGGAATCAATTTGGAAGTAGAGCAAGAGAAATTAAAAGTAAGATTATGCTTATTAACTGCAGAATATGAAGCCAAGATTAATCCAGAAACTTGGTATAGCCCAGGGTCGGTGGGAAAATTAAATATCAAACCGATCACGGTCTCCATAAAAGACCCAGACCAGCCAATTAGGATAAAACAGTATCCCATCTCTAGGGAGGGGAGAGAAGGGTTGCAGCCAGTAATTGAGAGACTTTTGGCCCAAGGGCTTTTGGAACCCTGTATGTCTCCCCACAATACTCCCATATTGCCCGTAAAGAAGCCGGATGGGTCCTATCGTTTAGTACAAGATCTGAGAGCCGTAAATGAACGAACCATTACCCGGTTCCCTGTGGTGGCTAACCCACACACTATACTTAATCAGTTAAGTCCAGATTATAAATGGTATAGTGTTATAGATTTAAAAGATGCTTTTTGGGCTTGTCCCTTAGAAGGAAAATGTAGGGACTATTTTGCTTTCGAGTGGGAGAACCCCAAGACCCATAGAAAACAACAATTACGGTGGACCGTTTTGCCCCAGGGATTTACAGAGTCTCTGAACTTGTTTGGACAAGCTCTGGAACAGTTACTGGAATCTTATGAATTAAGTCAGGGACTAATTCTAATACAATACGTGGATGATTTATTGATCGCTGGAAGAACTCAAGAAGAAGTCAGAAATGAGAGCATCAAATTATTGAACTTTTTAGGCCTCAAGGGATTAAAGGTCTCTAAATCCAAATTACAGTTTACTGAAGAAGAGGTAAAATATTTGGGGCATTGGCTCATAAAGGGACACAAGAAATTAGATCCCAAAAGAGTAAAAGGAATTTTGTCTCTAACAGCTCCCACTAATAAAAGACAGATAAGACAGTTATTAGGATTATTAGGGTATTGTCGACAGTGGATAGAAAATTACAGCAGTAAAGTAAAATTCTTGTACGAAAAATTAACTAAAAACGGGTTGGTAAAATGGTCCCCTGAAGATGAGAATCGTTGGGAAAATATAAAAAGAGATCTGGTAGAAGCACCTGTCCTCAGTTTACCCGATAGCCGTAAACCCTTTCAACTCTTTATCAATGTAGATAACGGGACAGCTTATGGGGTTCTGACCCAAGGATGGGCAGGGCAGAGAAAGCCTGTAGGATATTATTCTAAAATACTGGATCCTGTAAGCCGCGGGTGGCCCACCTGCTTGCAAGCAATAGTGGCCACTGCATTAGTAGTGGAAGAAGTTGGAAAAGTCACCTTGGGAGGTGAACTAAAAGTATACACCCCCCATAACATTCGAGGAGTATTGCAACAACGGGCTGATAAGTGGCTTACAGATAGTCGACTGCTAAAATATGAGGGAATTTTAATTAACTCCCCTCGACTAGAAATGGAAACCACTTCTATTCAGAATCCTGCCCAATTTTTATACGGAGAACCTAAAGAAGATTTGACACATGACTGCCTCCAACTAATAAATTTGCAGACTAAAATAAGGGAGGACTTAGAAGACGATGAATTAGACGAAGGAGAAAAATTATTTGTGGACGGCTCCTCACGAGTGGTTGAAGGACAACGGAAATCAGGTTATGCTATTGTGGATGGGTATACTTTTAAGATAAAAGAATCAGGACCATTAAGTAAAGCCTGGTCCGCACAAGCGTGTGAGTTATATGCTATGCTAAGGGCATTAAAGCTCTTAGAAAATAAAGTTGGAACTATTTATACAGATTCAAAGTATACCTTTGGGGTGGTACATACTTTTGGAAAAATTTGGGAAGAGAGAGGCTTAATTAACACCCAGGGAAAAGGATTAGTCCATGAAAAGCTAATCTTAGAAGTTTTAAAGGCATTAAGAGGTCCACTAAAGATAGCCATAGTCCATGTAAAAGGACACCAGAAGGGACTAACCCATACTGTAAGAGGAAACAATCTTGCCGACGCGGAGGCAAAACGGGCTGCATTATTAATGGTTCAGACCTTGAGAGAGGAACCTGAAAGGCTAAAATTAGATAAAACTTTCACTCTCCAAGAATTGGATAAGCTACAACAAATTGGAGCAAAGAGAGATGGCGATAAATGGCTGCTACCAGATGGCAGGGAAATTCTTCCAAAAGGATTAGCTCGGGGAATACTGAATAAATTACACCATAAAACTCATTGGGGAATTCAAGCTTTAGTGGATCAGTTTGAGACAAACTATGCCTGTGTCGGAATATACGGTCTAGCTAAAAGGATTTTAGAGGGATGTTTAACCTGTCACAAAGTGAATAAACGACAACTTAGGGAAAAGGTTCAAGGAGGTCGTGAATTGGCTAAAAGACCCTTTGAGAAAATACAGGTGGATTTTACCGAATTGCCAAAGGTGGGGAGATATCAGTATTTATTGGTCTTCGTTGATCACCTTACGCACTTTGTAGAAGCCTTTCCAGTGGTAAGAGCTACTGCAAAGACAGTTATTAAGATTCTTTTGGAAGAAATTATTCCAAGATATGGGACTGTTGTGGTAATTGACTCAGACCGAGGTCCACATTTCACATCCAAAGTAATTAAAGAGACAACTGAATTGTTGGGTACAAAATGGGAATACCATACTCCCTGGCACCCACAGAGTTCTGGGAAAGTAGAAAGAATGAATGGGGAGATAAAGAAACACCTAACCAAACTTATGGTGGAAACAAAAATGAATTGGGTTAAATGTTTACCATTGGCTTTGCTTTACATTAGAACTCAGCCAAGAACAGATACTGGTATATCCCCCTTTGAAATGTTGTATGGAATGCCTTATGACTTTGGGTTATTAGTGGAACACCCAAAAGTCGAGGATAAACTTTTAACAGAATATATTTTAGAACTTACAAAAAGAAGACAGGAACTAAGAAAGAAGGGCTTGGTAGTACAAAGACCTCCCTTGGACATTTCCATACACCGAATCCAGCCCGGAGACCAGGTACTAATCAAAACCTGGAAAGAAACCTCCCTAACACCCCATTGGGAAGGACCCTTTGTTGTTTTACTTACCACAGATACGGCTGTACGGACAGCAGAAAAAGGATGGACTCACACTAGTAGGATTAAGGGACCTATCTTCCCAGAGAAGTGGACTGTGACGTCGGAACCAGGAGATCTTCGAGTAAAGATAAGGAAGAGCGAGACCGGTAAATGAACCACTCCAGAAGGGAAGTAAGAGATAGTTTATATCGATGGTTCCAAATACCACCAGGAAATACTCTACGAAAGGTATATTTTGCACCTTGGAGTGAAGAAAGGATACCGGACCAAACAGGGGGGGGTGGATTATACAAACTAACAGGAACTCCCCAGGTTTTTCCATTTTGTTGCGAAACAGAGACGGAGATACCCGAATCACCCGGAATAGGAGATCTCTGGGGAATACCCTGCTTAAAACACCCTACTTCCGGACATTTATGTTGGGTTGTTTGCCGATGTCTAAATTGTAGTAGAGATTGGTCCTGTGTTTCATTTAAGAGACAACCCTACTGTATGAAATGTCGCAATGATTTGATACGTGCCAGGGGACCAGAGGATCCAGTGGAAATTCGTAAATTATTTTGTGGGTGGGAACTGTCAGTACCTGAACTTTGGGAAGTATATGAAACAGACTGGTATAGAGTTTTAAGACAGTGTGCTATAAGATTCGCCTGGAAACGGGCACAACAACCACATAGGTGGAAATATATTTGAGAGATAACTAACTCTTTAGACCTTGGAAATTATTGACAGGATAACAGCAAAATTCCCCTGAAGACTATCTGCTGCTGCCGAGAAGATCTTGATATCCCGTTGCTCTCTGCAAAGGAGTAGACGAGGAAGGCAGAGAGGTACTAAACAGTGGGGAAATGAAAGCTGGTATCCTATTAATGGTATTGATTAACATGACTTTAGAAAATGAACATCAACCCTTCAATTGGACCTTAGGTCGATGGGAAGATTCAATGGAAGTTCGGTATAATGTGACAGCCGGACCCCCAGAATTCCAAGTTAAATTGGAAGATTTAGTCTTTTATGAACTAGACCCACCTGGCCGACGAGAAAGAGCAATAAAACCTTTTTATCTCTGCCCCAGTTCGAATCCAGGGAAAAGCCATTGCAATTTCCCTAATCACTATTACTGTGCATATTGGGGATGTGAAACCATAGCTTCAAACTGGGACGTAGCCATTAAAGATAGATTTTTAACTATAACATGGGGACCCAGAGGATGCAACCCGCCAGCTCCTAGCTGGGATGGACACATAGAGGGCCCCCACCTTGGCAACTGTAAGCATGTTATACTAGAAATCCTGCAGCCTAATGACCACGGATGGTTATTGGGACGAACCTGGGGAATGCGATATTGGGAATCTGGAACTGATAGAGGAGGACTAATATTCATTCAAAAACGGGAAGTTAAAATGCCACAAGCAGTAGGGCCCAATCGAGTCATCACAAAGCAAAAAGGGAAAAAGAAGAAGCCAAAGGCAGGAAACTCCACAGCCTCAGTCACCCCAGGGACATACCTAACCTCTACAAATAAAGTGGAGAAAATACCCAAAGACAATGAACCCTTATGGGCTGTAATGCAGGCAGCCTATCAAGCTTTAAATACAACAAATCCAAATTTTACCATTTCCTGTTGGTTATGTTATGACATAAAGCCCCCTTTTTATGAGGGGATAGCTGTGTCATCTCCTTTTAATACCTCTACCGAGGACAATCCCTCCAGATGTAATTGGAAGGAACGGAAGGTGGGGATTACTCTCCAACAGGTCAGAGGGAGTGGTTGGTGTATAGGGAAGGTAACGAACGAGAGAAGAACTCTATGTACCAACCAGACTCAAAACTTTACATCTAATACTAAATGGGTTCTGCCCAGTCCTGGGGCATGGTGGGTCTGCTCCATAACCGGATTAACACCGTGTTTGTCCACTGCTGTTCTCAAGAAAAGTATCTCAGAATTTTGTGTACAGGTTACTGTGGTACCTAGAATCCTCTTACATGGGGAAGAAACTATGTATTTACACTGGAGCAATTTAGGACATAAAATCAACAAACGAGAGCCAATATCTACAATTACTATAGCTACTCTACTTGGTTTAGGGGTCGCTGGGACCGCCACTGGCATAACCTCCTTGGTGCAACAACAGCAGAGTCTAACATCTCTAAGAGCTGCAGTAGACGAAGATTTGGCCCGAATAGAAAAATCTATTTCCTATTTAGAGAAATCATTGACCTCATTGTCGGAAGTAGTTTTACAGAATCGAAGAGGATTGGACCTTTTGTTCTTGCAAAACGGAGGATTATGTGCTGCCCTAGGTGAAGAATGTTGCTTTTATGCTGACCATACAGGGGTAGTAAGAGATTCGTTAGCTAAACTGAGAGAGGGATTAGAGAAAAGAAAACGAGAGCGAGAGGCTCAGTCCTCCTGGTATGAATCTTGGTTTAATCAGTCACCATGGCTGAGTACCTTAATTTCTACTTTGGCGGGACCCCTCATGATGTTGCTATTGGCTCTGACTTTTGGACCCTGTGTCATTAACAAATTTGTAACCTTTGTTGAAAGCAGGTTAGAAAAAGTGCAGCTAATGGTGATGAAGCAATCAGAACTGGAAATGAAACTTATACCGAACGAAAATCCTGAATTAGATGCAGCTTGTGAGGTATTGTCTAGGTTTGATCAGCAAATCACTTATAAATAAAAGAAGGGGGGGATTGTAATAAGTAACTAAAGGTGATTTGCTGATCGAACAAGTTAAGCAAGAGGAAGGAACCCATTGTGGCAGTCTTGAGAACTCCCTGTTTTACCAGAAGAGACATGTCCACAATATTATCTTGCTACACCAAAATGGGAACTCTTGTTTGACAAAAAGCTTAACCACAATGTTATCAGAATGTATTGTTTTGAGCTGATTCTGTGACCAACATTTTATCTAAACTACCTCAAGCAAGAAGCTACGGAGGGGCGTACCGAAGATGTCGAAACCCGACCTCCGTGAAGATAAAAAGAGCTGCTCAGCTTGCTTGAATTTGCGAGCCTTTGGTGGAGCTGCGACTCCCCGGCCGCCCAGCGCTGCTTTTGCCTTCCTACCTCAATAAATATTTATTGAATCTATTTCGGACTTGATTTATTTTAAATTCAACTATAACATGATGGCGTGGGGTTGGGATTTTGCACGAGGCCTCACACGAGGGTTCACGGGAGGCGTTTTGGGAGGGGGGGGCAGGAGGTGGGTGGTGGCGCATGAGGGGGCTGGAACGAGGCTTTGCACAAGGATTCGCACGGGGCCCTGCACGAGGGTTCACACGACAGTTCATGGGGTGCTGTAGGGGGAAGGGGCGTGGGGGAGGGGTTTGAGGGCAATTTGGAGGGTGAAGGGGGGGGTTCAAGGGGGATATAGGGGGTGGCGAAGGAGGAGGCTTGCGTGAGGGTTGGCATGAGGTTTGGCAGGGAGGGCTGGGGTGGTGGGGTAGGGGCATGAGGGGGCATTTGGGGGCAGGGGAGGCGGTGGATGTAATGCAAGGGGGTTTTGCCCGAGGGTTTGAAGGACAAGTTCCCCAAGGGCTTGTGTTAGGGAGAGCGGGGGGTGTTGGAGGATGTGGGGGACGGGGTTGAGGGGGGATTTGGGAAGGGGGGAGGGGGTTTGCACGAGGCCTTGCATGCTGATTCGCACAAGGGTTCACAGGGGGCTGCGGGGGTTGGGAGAGGGGAAGTAGGGAAGTGGGGGAGGGGCTGTTGGGGGGAGGGGAGAGGGAGGTGGGCGGGGTGGGGGCTGTCACAAGGGTTTGCAGGGGGGTTGGGAGGGGTTGGAAGGTGGGGGAGGGGCTGGCAGAGATTTGGAGGTGGGGGAGGGGTGGATGATGGTACCTGAGTGTTCCCACAAGTTTGCACAGGAGTTTGCAGGAGGGTTCAGAAAAGGGTTCATAAGGGAGTGGGGAAGGGTGGGGGTGGGGGAGGGGAGAGAGATTTGGGAGGTGAGGGAGGGGGCGGTGGCGCACGAGGGGGCTCGTGGTAGTATTTGCGCGAGGCCTCGCACGAGGGATCCTGCAGGGCTGGGGGTTAGAGGTCTTGGGAAAGGGGTCGAGGGGGGATTTGGGGGGGTGGTACAGGAGGGGGCTGGCAGGAGGAGTCGCACCGAGGCCTTGCACAAGGATTCACACAAGGGTTTGCACAAGGATTTGTGGGGGGATTGGGGTGTGGGGGACAGGTTTGAGGGGGTATTTGGGGGTGGGGAAGGGAATGGATGTCGCGCGAGGCATTTTTGCACGAGGCCTTCAACAAGGGTTTCCACGAGGGCTTGTTGTAGGGGGCTGGGGGGGAGCAGTGATTTGGGGGATGAAGGAGGGGGTTGAGGGGGGATTTGGAGGGAGGGGGAGTGCCGGGGGGTGTGCGTGCGGGGGTCCTGAACAAGGATTCACACGAGGGTTTCCACAAGGATTCACACAAGGGTCCCTGGGGGTGGTTGGGGTTTTGGGGAGGGGTGGAGGGTTGGACTCGGGGGTGGGGCAGTGCAGAGGGGATGGGGGGCAGTGCACGAGGGGGCTTGCACGAGGGCTCGCACAGAGATTCACACGAAGATTCACACGAGGCCTTGCATGAGGGTTTGTGGGAGGCTGGAAGATTGCGGGGGGGGTGGGGGTGGAGTGGGGGGATGGTGCAGGAGGGGCCACAATCCAACTCACCGATCTCCTGGGTCCTCCCAAACCTCTGGGTCCCCCCTGAACACCTCGGTCTCCCCAGACACCCCTGTTCCCAACCCCCTGGGTCCCCCCAAAACCCGCCTCCCGGAACACCTGTGTCCCTGCCAAACCCCTGGGTCCACCCAACTCCCGGTCCACCCCCAGACCACCATCTTCTGCCTGTCCCCAACCTCCTGGGTCCCCCCAAAGTCCTTGGTTCCCCCAAACTCTTGAGTTCCCCCACAGTCACCCATCTCCCTCCCACCTCCCCGATCTCCTCTGTCACTCCAAGCCCCTTGGCTTCCCCCATAGACACTCACTTCCAACCTCCTGGGTCTCCCCAACCTCTTGTATACCCCCAAGATCACACCTCCTCCATCTCCTGAGATCCCCCCGAAATGTCGTCACCCTCTTGGCTGACTGGGTGG
The DNA here is from genome assembly GCF_964199755.1 of Larus michahellis. NCBI lineage: Eukaryota > Metazoa > Chordata > Aves > Charadriiformes > Laridae > Larus > Larus michahellis. The sequence goes on along the minus strand of NW_027436126.1, from coordinate 275,352 downwards.
TGAAGAAGGTGGGGCTGAAGGCCAACCAGACGATGCAGGTGGTGTACATGGCGAAGCCGATGGGTTTGGCTTCACTGAAGGCCTCGGAGACCCCCCGGGCTTTGACAGCATAGACGTTGCAGGTCAACATGAGAAGAAGGGCATAGGCCAATCAGCCCAAGGTGCCACCTTTGGCTATGTCACACCTAGGGACACCATGGGCATCTTCAGGGTTGGGGGTTCAACCCATCTTCTAGTTGATGAGGGAGTGAGGAGAGCAAAGGAGGAGCCAAATGGGAGCAGCCATCAGTTAGAGGCTGCTCAAGGTGAAGGTGATGACAAGTTGGGAGATGGGGCTGATGAAACGGGGAGGGGTCACCGACCATTTGCCAGGGGCGGTGGGGGGGGAGGACAATCAAGAGAAGAGCATGGGGTGCCCAGATGCCTGGGTTCCTTTTCAGACACATGGATCCACCCCCAAACATCGAGATTCCTCCCTACAGGAGGAGAAGGAACCAGCCCATATGCCTCCATCCCCTTGGTTTGCTTGAGCCTCACATGCTTGGGTCCCCTTCCCGGACACCTGGGTCCTCCAGAACTCCATCCTACATCCCTCCTGACCCTCCACCCAAACTCTTGACCCGCGACCCAAAATCCTCCCCACAACATGGACTCCTGAGTCCTTCTTGATCTCCTGCGTCCTCCAGAACTCTTGGTTTCCCCCATAACTCACCTTCCTTGAAGACAGATTAGATGTGGTTGGTCTTGGTAAGGAGCATGGGGTAGGTGGAACCCCATCCTACGTCCCTCAACCTCAACTCATGGGTTCCTCCCTGGACTCCTGTCCCGCCGCGGTCTCCCGCGTCCTCCAAAACCTCCGTGTCCCTCCATGACTCACTCTGCTTTAAGATCCTGTAGATCATGTTGGTCTTGGTGAGGAGTGTGGTGTAGGTGAGGCTCATCCCCAAGCCCAAGAAGAGTTTTGGTAGGGCGCAGGTGCCCACCCTGGGCATCCAGGAGGAGAACACTCCCTCTGGACATCTCACCCTATGTGGACATCCCACCCCACCCATCACGAGGACCCACAGGAAGAACCTCCCCCAAGGAACCCAGATGACCATGGGAATCCACCAGGACACCATGGAGTCCCACCAGGAGATCCAGGGGAAGCACCTATAGGGTCACAGGCATCCAGGAGAAAACTCCCCCATGCACATCCCACCCCACCCACAGAGGACCCATATATCCAGGAAGAGCACCCAGCTGACCATGGGGGGGCCCACCAGGAGAACATGGAGGGGCACCCATGGGACCCAGTTGACTACAGAGGGCTCCCAGAAGATCATAGCAGGGGGCTCCCATGGGGACCTAGGCATTCAGGAGGTGGCACCCAGTTGACCATGGGCGCACTCACAAGACCCTGGAGGGGCACCCATGGGGACCCAGGCATCCAGGGGGAACTCACCTGCAGGCTCAGCCCCTGCACCCACTGTCCCACTGCGCAGTAGGTGCTGCTGCCATTGCCACCCCAGAACTATAAGATGTCATAGCACCCCGGGGCGTCCCCATTCTCATTGAAGGTCACCGACCCCACCACGCTGCCTGCACACAGGGCCTGCAGGGGGCTGAGTGAGCAAGGAGGGGCCGACACCCATGGCCAGAGCGGGCTGAAGGTGCTGAGGGCCAGCAGGAGCAGGATGGCAGGGCTGGGAGGGGGAGAGAGGGGGCTTATGGGGGCACCTTGGGGGGAATCCCATGGTGGGGGGGAGGCACACCCCACACACAATGGAGGGCGCCTGTCGGGGCAGGGGTGGCACCCTACAGTGGGGGGAAGGGGGGTGCTGGCACCCATGGCAGGGGGCCACCCTATGGGGGTGTGGGGAGAGGGGTGGTGGCACCCTATGGGATGCGGGTGGCACTCTATAGACACTGACACCCATGACAGTGTGGGGCTGGCACCCTATAGGGCAGCGGTGTCACTCTATGGGGTATGGGGGCACCCTATAGGGTAAGGGGGGTACCCATAGGGATGGGGAAGGTGGTTACACCCATAGGGATTTGAGGGGGTCCCTAAGGGGTGGGGAAGGGGACACTGGCACCCTATGGGGGAAGGGGCATCTAAGGGGTGGGGAGGGGGCTCTGGCACCCATAGGGGTGGGGGGACACCCTACAGGGACTTGGGGATCCTGGATGCCTGGGTCCTCCCCCCATCCCGCTCCCCTGGGTCACTGCTCCTGGGTGCCTGGGTCCCCTGAGAGCTGTCACCAAACACAGGGCAGGGGTCACCCCCTCCCAGATGCCTGGGTCCCCTCCGCCAAGCTTGACCAAACTCCCATGATCCTCTGCCCCGCCCCCCAATTAAAAGCAGCTGTTAATTACTTGGGGGAGTGTTATTAGGGGTGCCCCTGCAACACCTCCTGGGGGTCCTGCCGTGCGAGGGGGGGTCCTAATCCCTGCCATGGGGCTGACGGGAGATTGGGAGGGCTACTGGAACATTGAGGGGACCCAGAGGGGGTCTAAGGGGACATGGAGGGGTTGAGGGGACATTGGGGGTGGCTGAGGGGACACTGGTGGGGTCTAAGGGGACATATGGGGTTCAGAGGATACTTGGGGGAGTATGGGGGGGCTGAAGGGACATTGGGGGGGGTCTAAGGGGACCCAGTGGGGACTGATGTGACATCTGGGGGGCCAAAGGGGCATGGGGGAGCTGAGGGGACATTGTGGGGCCTTGGGGGAATGAGGGGCCCCAGAGTGAGTTAAAGAGGACATGGTGTGGCTAGGGGGACATTGGCAAGGGGCTACAGGAGGCTGAGGGGACATTGGGGGGGTGTCTAAGGGGACATTTTGGGTGGCTGAAGTGACATTAGCAGGGGCGAAGGGGCCTGAGGGCAGCCAGAGGGTGTTTAAGGGGACATGGGGGTGTTGAGGGGACATTGGAGAGGCTGGGCAGACGTTGGGGGCGTGCGGCTGAGGGGACACTGGGGCGCTGAGGGGGACCCGGTGGCGCTGAGGGGGCTGTGGGTGCTCGGGGGTCTGAGGGTACCCGGGGGACGTGAGGAGGGCCCGTGGGGGGTGAGGGGACGCTGGGGGACCCGGGGATGCACCAGCCTGAGGTCGCGGAGCCGTCCCTATTACGTCCCCTAATTATTATTAATGCCCCTAATACCATAGGGGCATTATGGTATCAGGTTCCCAATACTGGGAGCGTTATGGTGGCTGTACCCCACTTTTAGGGTGTTGCAGTAAGAGGCAAAATGGTTCTGTCAAGAAATAAACCCCCTTGCGTCCTAACACTCCTCACCGAGGCGGGAGGCCGAGTGCGGCTGGGTTTAAGTTCTGAGTGATGTCCAGTTCACCACTATCAGTCCAGTCATGTTTTAATATGTATTAAACTGTTACGATTTGGATACACTAATAGTGGGCTGCGCCTTCAGTCTAGTTGTGCTCATGAACCAGCACGGCCACTCTCGAGTCTCTGGTCGCGTTCAGTGAGAAACTGAAACGACCAGCTACTTAAACAGTGCGGTTTATTTAAGCAACAGATAGAGAGGTTCAGCCCGTTGACTGGTCCCAGAAGCCAAAGGCAGTCTGTGATGGAGTCCTCCTTGACTTGTTCACGATGGTGTCTTCCCTCATGCCGCCCCTTTCTTGGGCTATTTTTATACTAATTTTTACCTTCAAGGTGGAGTTTGAGTGACTTCAGTGTCGTGGTTTAGCCTCAGACAGCAACAAAGAACCACGTGCCGCTTGCTCGGGCATTCCCAATACAGGAAGAATTGGAAGAAAAAGGCAAGACTCTTGGGTTGAGACACAGGCAGTTTAACAGAACAGCAAAGGGAACAAGAAACACCAACAATAACACGGATAGAGGAATATACAAACAGGATTATGGAACCACCGCTCCCTGACCAGACCCAGGCCACCCCAGCCCGCTCCAAGTGGCAACTTCCTGCCCCCTCCCCAGGCAGCTCAGGGTGGGCATGGCTCACATGGCGTGGAATACCAGGAAAAATTAACCCTATCCCGGCTGGAAGCAGGACATTATACACCCCTTAGTCCATACCATCTATGGTATGGCCCAGATCTTACAGGTTCCAATGAATTGCCACCACTTTCCCCTGCCATATATATATATACACATATATATTCATGCAGATATAATGCCCTTAGTTTATGGGCCATCCCTCCAAGGTGTCCGTTGAGTTATTTTCATCTTTGATGGAGCTTTGGGCTCCATCTGTTAGAAGAGTCTCTCAGGGCAGGTGAGATGCTGGGTGGTGCTGGCCTCTTGCATGCTGTATTGTCGGAGCTTGTGACGGGTGCATCCGGCGTGGCTCATGCCCACAGTGCGTGGGCTGAAGATGTAGATCTTGAGGAAGTTGCTGGGCGCCAGCTGCTGAGGTCAGTTCTGATCCCATCACCCCTGTGCCTTACTTGTAGTACAACTGATAGCAGTTATAGTAATGAGGACATACAGTGACAGTGTTACTTAGCAATTAACAACATACAATTTGATTCATTGGCTATTCTCACCCAAAATCAGATCCCCATGAGGTACACATCGGACTTCCCCATCCTTCCGCATCACCCACCAAGTGCACCCAGGCCCTTGGGCAAAAGCAGGCCCATGGATGGGTTTGCCTTTGCTTGAGGCAGGACTGACCCAGACTGTCTTCCCTGGCATATTCTTCATGAGCACTACGGGGACTTTATCCCCTTCTACGGTATGTGGAAGTTTCAAAACTGCCACTTGGGCAGGGTCAGCCCCCCATTTGTAGATCCCCTGGGGTTAACTAGCCAGGTAGCCTTTGCTAAATGTGCATCCAATGTTTTAAAGTCCCACCACCCATTGCTCTCAGTGTAGTTTTTAACAGTCCATTGTATCGTTCTATCTTCCCAGAGGCTGGTGCGTGACAGGGGATGTGATACACCCACTCAATGCCATGCTCTTTGGCCCAGGTGTCTATGAGGCTGTTTCCGAAATGAGTCCCGTTGTCCGACTCAGTTCTCTCTGGGGTACCATGTCACCACAGGACTTGTTTTTCAAGGCCCAGGATAGTGTTCCGGGCAGTGGCATGGGGCACAGGGTATGTTTCCAGCCATCCGGTGGTTGCTTCCACCATTGTGAGCACATGGCGCTTGCCTTGACGGGTTTGTGGCAGTGTGATATAATCAATCTGCCAGGCCTCCCCAGATTTGTATTTCAGCCATCGCCCTCCATACCAAAGAGGCTTCAAACGCTTGGCTTGCTTGATTGTAGCGCATGTCTCACATTCATGGATGACCTGTGCAACAGTGTCCATGGTCAAGTCCACCCCTCGGTCACGAGCCCATCTATATGTCGCATCTCTTCCTTGATGGCCTGAGGAGTCATGGGCCCATCGAGCTATGAAGACTTCACCCTGATGTTGCCAGTCCAGATCCACCTGAGCCACTTCAATCCTAGCAGCCCGATCCACCTGCTGGTTGTTCTGATGTTCCTCCGTGGCCCGATTCTTCGGTACATGGGCATCTACATGGCGTACTTTCACAACCAGCTTCTCTATCCAGGCAGCAATATCTTGCCATAGGTCAGCAGCCCAGATGGGTTTGCCTCTGCGCTGCCAGTTGCCCTGCTTCTGCTGCTGTAGCCACCCCCACAGAGCATTTGCCACCATCCATGAGTCAGTGTAGAGTTAAAGTACTGGCCATTTTTCTCGCTCAGCAATGTCCAAAGCCAGCTGAATAGCCTTCACCTCTGCAAACTGCCTCGATTCACCTTGTCCTTCACTGGCCTCTGCAACTTGTCGTGTAGGACTCCACACAGCAGCCTTCCACTTTCGATGCTTTCCCACAGTCTGGCAGGACCCATCAGTGAACAGGGCATATTTCTTCCCATTTTCTGGCAGTTTATTATATGGTGGGGGCTCTTCTGCACGCGTCACCTCCTCCCCGGGTGACATTCCGAAATCTTTGCCTTCTGGCCAGTCCGTGATCACCTCCAGAATTCCTGGGCGACTGGGGTTTCCCATTCGAGTTCGCTGTGTGATCAGTGCAATCCACTTACTCCATGTGGCATCAGTTGCATGATGTGTGGTGGGGACCCTTTCTTTGAGCATCCAACCCAGCACCGGCAGTCGAGGTGCTGGGAGGAGCTGTGCTTCTGTGCCAACTACTTCCGAAGCAGCTCGAACCCCTTCATATGCTGCCAAGATCTCTTTTTCTGTTGGAGTGTAGCAGACACTCCAACAGAAAAAGATCCAGATCCTGTGGATCCCCGACTCCTCCAAAACCCCAGGGGTCGACCTCGGGTCTCCCCTGGTGCTTTCTGCCAGAGGCCCCAGGTAGGGCCGTTCTCCCCGGCTGCGCTGTAGAGCACGTTTTCAACGTCTTGTCCTGCCCGGGCTGGCCCCAGGGCCACTGCATGGACTGTTTCCTGTTTGATTTGTTCAAAAGCTTGTCGTTGCTCAGGACCCCATTTAAAATCGTTCTTCTTCCGGGTTACTTGATAGAGAGGGATTACAATTAGTCTGTAATGTGGGATATGCATTCTCCAAAAACCCACAATGCCTAAGAAAGCTTGTGTTTCCTTTTTACCAGTTGGTGGAGACATAGCTGCTATTTTGTTGATCACATCCATTGGGATCTGACGGCGTCCATCCTGCCATTTTATTCCTAAAAACTGGATCTCCTGCACAGGTGCCTTGACCTTACTTCGTTTTATGGCAAAACCCACTTTCAGAAGGATTCAGATTGTTTTACTCCCTTTCTCAAAAACTTCTGCTGTGTTTCCCCATACAATGATGTCATCGATGGATTGCAGATGTTCTGGAGCCTCACCCTGTTCCAGTGCAGTCTGGACCAGCCCATGGCAAATGGTGGGGCTGTGTTTCCACCCCTGGGGCAGTCGATTCCAGGTGTACTGGACGCCCCTCCAAGTGAAAGCAAACTGTGGCCTGCACTCTGCTGCCAAAGGGATTGAGAAGAATGCATTCACGGTATCAATCGTGGTGTACCACTTGGCTGCCTTGGACTCCAGTTCGTACTGCAGTTCTAGCATGTCCGGCACGGCAGCACTCAGCGGTAGCGTGGCGTCATTCAGGCCACGATAGTCTACAGATAGCCTCCACTCTCCATTAGATTTCCTCACTGGCCATATGGGACTGTTAAAGGGTGAGCAAGTTTTGCTGATCACTCATTCAACCTCTAGTTGACGGATCAGCTTATGGATGCAATCAGAGAGTCTCGATTAGTGCGATATTGCCACCTATGCACCGTTGTGGTAGCAATTGGCACCTGCTGTTCTTTGACCCTCAACAACCCCACAACAGAAGAGTCCCCCTGTAGGAATGTGTCTGAGAGAAAATGGTCACGTGAGCCAGCCTCCCTACTATGAGAGATTAGATTAAGAGCAAAACAGGTGGTAGAAGATGGAATTAGTACATGGGAAAAACGGGAACTGAGAAGGTAGAAAACATGTTGTGCTAATGACTAAGCAATTTACTATGTGAATTCTTGTAACCAACCTGATCTGTGAATGAACTGCATGGACAGTGCGTGAACAGAGACTGTAAGCCAATCATATAGCTGCCGCTAGCGCGTGCTCTTATTGCCTGTCTATATCTACTCTGTGAAAACTTGAATAAAGGGAGAACGATCATACTCATATTGAGACTCCATCGTTACTCCGGGTCCGTCTCCCACTCCAACATCTGGTGGCAGAGGATGGTTCAGCGCGACTGAGTTCTCCGAGACTGCGGTAAGCAGCTAGAGGAGGGGAGTGGGAAACTTCAGCTGGGAGACATGCTGCTTGGGTGCATCAGCGGGAGCAGACAACGGCGTGAGGTCGCTCTTCACCTCCCAGGCACAGCTATGGAAACAGAAGCTGCGGCCACACTACTCGCTGGGATCCTCTCCAGGAGAGGGATTGAAACACCAGCGAAACAGTTGCTCAAACTGATTAAGCTGGGGCAGGAGATGGGGCAACAAGTAACAAAAGAAGAAGGGGCTATATTAAGACTTCTCCTGCATATGCCCTCTAAGAGAGGGGTGAAATACGATGAGCGTATGCTCCGAAGGTTGTTAACCTGGTGCAGATAGAACAGATTCGCACCAGAGCCCCAGACAGCTTTTAAACCAGAAATATGGGAGGCTGTTGGGAAAAAACTGTGGGAAGTGATAAGTAAAGGAGACAAAGAGGCATCACCGTTAGCGACGACATGGTGGTTGGTGTTATCGACCTTACAAGATATGAAGGCGGAGCGAGCCACGGCAGCCGGGGCTTTTGCAGTGTTACAACCCACGGGAGGGGGATCGAACAGGCCAGGTCCGAAGGTCTGGGACAATCCCCTGCTGATCCCCTCTGCTCCACCTGAGGCCGATGGAGGAGGCAGAATGTCAGCAGAGACGGACAGAGCCGGAGCTGTTTGCACCTGCCATTGCCCACCCCAACCCCCACACTCCCTCCCCTCCCCAGTCGTCCCCCTGAGATAAAAGTGCTGGTTTTGTATGTCTGCTGTGTAAGTGTGTGTGGGCGCCAGCTTATACCTGCTGATCAGCATGTGTGCTACTGTTTGCTTTTTGTTGTGTGCAGTGTCGTTAGCTGACTCCATTTGAGCAGGTATTCTGCCCGGTGTGGTACTGTTCTCATATGCGTCTAGGGCTGACACTCCGTCAAGTGAAGAAGTTTGTATATACACAGTGTTTAGACGTAAGGCGAGCGCGCCCCAAGTAGATATACCAGGATGGGCTGTAGAACTGATGGAAGTCCTGAAATATTGGGGGAGTTTTCACCAGCCGACACGTTTACACTCTCGGGAACGGCTCGCCCGTGCAGGGCGTATCACTGGTTGTTTGTTGTTTGTCTATAAGGTCATGGTTGATTGGGAAAAGGAGTTGAGCCAAAATCTATAGGATGCTCTGTAGGAAAATGAGAAACTTAAGGAAAAATGAGAAACTGAGCTCTTGTTGCAAAGGCAGACTTTTATGTCAGTCATGAGTGATGAAAAAAAAAAAGAAAAAAAAAGAAAAAAAAGAAAAAAAAAGAAAAATAATAAAAAAAAAAGAGAAAAAAAAAAAGAAACCAAACAGGAACAATTAGATGGGAAATGTGCCACGTTAGCACAAAAGTATGCCATAAGCATTACGAGAAAGCATCAGAAAAAGAGAAATAGGACACCTGATTCAAAGTAGTACCACAGAGATATGTTTTTGGTTTTTTCCTATATGTGTCTATGTTATTGCATGCCTTAGTAGATTGCTCTGTGTTATACCCTGCGAGACTAAAATGAACCCAGCAGAAGCGGTCTCTTGAGCAAGGGGGTGGAATATGGGAAAGCAACAGAAGATCGGCGAGGAGGACTGTAAATACATGCAAGGGACTCACACCTGGGTGCTGGAAAACACAGATATCACACCAATTGTTATTCAGTCTCGGGTGCTGGCAAGAAAAACATTTGGACGATGTAAGCCTGTAATGGACTCACAGACACCTTATCTAGCTGCTTGAGAATCTTGGCCTGTTGTGGAAGAAGATCAAAGCACAGTACCAGCAAGAACAGGGAGTCCGCATGCGCTCTTGCTAACAAGGACTCTTTTGCTGCCAAGGATTCGTGATAACAAGGACTCTCTTGCTGCCAAGGATAAGTTTAACAATGCTACTAGTACCGCTATTTCTGAGTTATTGCTAGATGTAGATAGTATTCGATATGCGATGTTGCAAAACAGAACAGCTACTGATTTTTTGCTTTCAGCTCACAGACATGGTTGTCAAGATTTTAAAGGACTGTATTGTATGAATCTAAGTGACCACTCCAAATCCATCCATGCCCAGCTGCAGGAACTGCACTGACCGAACCAGCAACTTGTGGAGACCACTGGGTGAAATCTCTTTGCTGGATGGACTTGGGGGTGGGGTTGGTTGAAGCAAATTATACTCATCGCCTGTGTGGAAGGAATTTGTCTGTTATGTTTAGTATGCTGTTTGCCGTGTTTAATAAGCATTATACGATCAGTTGTAGATGCCGCTTTGCATCGTACCCTTGTATGAGTTGTAGCATATGTTGCTGTAAAAACTATGTGTGTATCCATGAGAACCTGACCTTCACAGAAGAAGATAACAAGAAGGGATTACAACAATGTAGTCACGTATCAGACAGCTGCTGTTAGCAAAGCTGGATCATGAGTTTGGTGAGACTCGCTGCATACGCTGGCCACGCGTGCAGCGACTCTGGCCTGTACTTTTCTACTCAATCCAGTGCAGGAGAGTCTGGTGGGACTGGCTGCATACGCTGGCCACGCGTGCAGCGACTCTAGCCTGTACTTCTCCACTCACTCCAGTGCAGGATATAGGGGGGCTGTCTCGGGTCAGAGAGGGGGAGAGAGACATGAGCGAGGGGGAGAGAGACATGAGCGCACTTTGAAGATACAGGGGATGCCCTGAAGCGCTGTGTCTGCCCCCCCCATAAGTTCTATGTTCATTAACCCCAACAGCTCCGAAGGCATTACAGCACGTTGCAAGATAAGATATAGTCTACTACTGCTGCAAGACGCACTGAACACCTTCCTACAAGAATTTCAACTTTATGCCCTGATAGGACAGTGGGATGATGCACTCGCAAAGAGCCTGACTGCATTAGAGTGGGTATTTTTGCCACATACCTTTTCAAAACCAGTAACTATGATGATTGAAATGTTACCGTGATTGTTTTTCCAGGGTCGTTTGTGCTGTCACCAGCTTTCTGGAATGGATCCAAGCCACATACATGTCCCCATCAAAAAGGATGACCTTGACCCTTAGTTATCACAATTTGACATGTTGTTGCAAAAAATATTCGTCCTTTACATGATCAGCTAAAAGCTCAAATACTAAAGATTCAAGACTTAATGAACCGCAATGTATTTGAAATATTACAAAAGGATTTCTCATGGGTAAATCCAAAGAAATTGGCTTTCTGGGCTAAATTTAAGAATCTGGGTATTTATTGCCTTAGCAGGGTTCTTTTTGATTCTGTTTTTAATTGTGTTTAGTATATAACCTGCTAAGAGCGTCACAATGACTAGAAGCACAAGTCATGGCGACCTTGTTAATAAATGGCCTGGTGTTAAACAAAAAAGTGGGAGATGTGGCAGATCTACGAGCAGAGGCCTGCGTACGGCCAAAGACACAGTGAGCAGAGCACACAGTAACCACAGAGCCAAGAGAACAGTTCATACCTTCACTCCATCCTGTGACGACCATATAACATTTTCGAATCTCGGACAAAGAACAGGGCTAAGTATTCTTCCTTCGCTAGGAACAGCAACGGCATTAAATATGTTGAATAAGATAGGGTGTTGGGCAAGTAAACAGATAAACCTTACAACTGAAATCATATCTAGCTTGCTTACTGATGCTGATAGCATTCGGCGTGCTACATTGCAAAATTGAGTGGCTATTGATTTTTTGCTGTTAGCTCAGGGTCATGGATGTGAAGATTTTGAAGGTATATGTTGTATGAACCTTTCCAACCACTCATCATCCATTCATAAGCAGTTACGGGAGCTGAAGGATAACATGTCCAAATTAAAAGTGGTCAAAAATGGTTTTGATGGTTGGTTAAGCTCATGGGGTATAACAGGATGGTTATCAGACTTACTAAAGCAAGGGCTCATGCTATTGTTGGTTATATTATTATTGATTATGGTAGCCTCATGTGTTCTCCGCAAAGTGACTGACATGATAGAAAATGCCATGCATAAGGTCTGGCTGGCTCAAGAAGAAAAAGGGGGTATTGTAGGAATGTGTCTGAGAGAAAATGGTCATGTGAGCCAGCCTCCCTACTATGAGAGATTAGATTAAGAGCAAAACAGGTGGTAGAAGATGGAATTAGTACACGGGAAAAACGGGAACTGAGAAGGTAGAAAACATGTTGTGCTAATGACTAAGCAATTTACGATGCGAATTCTTGTAACCAATCTGATCTGTGAATGAACTGCATGCACCGCGCGTGGACAGTGTAACTAGCTAATCAGAAATAAGCGAGTCGCGTGTACGGCTACAACACGGTATAAAAGATGATGATCTGTGCTTAATAAACGGCTTCTGTTGATTCACATTGGATCGTCCGGAGTCCAGTTATTTCTCCTCAGGAGGGCGCCGTGGCGATCCCATCAGTGGGAGCTCCCACCAATGGGAGCGTAGTACCGGGGGTGCGGGTTGCTGGGGTGGGGGGTGCTGTTTACACTTCTACAGATCAGCCGCTAAACAGAGGCACATCTCTTGACACTCAGATGTGACACTGAGGATACAGAACATCTCATCAGACGGGCTCTCTGTTTAGACGTAGGTTCTGGCGCTGGAAGAGCTCTTTATAAATGCAGCTTTTTCCAAATCTTTTCCTGGTCTGAGCTCCTTGACAGCGTCCAGAGTCAGAGCATCCTTAGAGAGAGCTCGTTATTTTGATCTCCTTTTACACAACTGGAATGACTTTTATTTTCCAGGAGCTGTAAAAAGAAGAGCTTGTTCTCTCTTCCAGTGACTGGCATCCAGAGTTACAGGTTTGAACCTGTACTTCCAAGGCCTCCTCTTGTAGTTAAACTTGTGCTCGTTGCCTTTCGTCCTTCCACAGGACGCCACTGAGGAGAGTCTGCTTCCACGTGTCTCCCAGTCAGAGAGCTCCCTCTCTCTCAGCCACGTCTTGTGTGTAAAATTCTCCAGTCCCTTCATCATTGTGGCTCTTTGCTGGGCTCGCTCCAGAATGTCCAAGCCTTGACCTGGAGAGCCCAGATCCGGTCACAAAAATTATACACGTAAAAGAAGAAGACAAATACACAAATAAGGCCATCTGCAGAATTCAAAATCCACCTCTTGCCATATTTCACAATAATTTCTATCTACTCTTTTACACCTTACGAACTTCAATACTTAACGCAAAAGGAAAAGACCTTTATGGAGCCAATCACATCATCTCTCCCAGGATCTGTACGATTTGCTGGCTAGTGGCCTTCCCTGGGGAGCTGGAATTTTAGAAGGCTTGGCTGATCCTGGCCGAGAACCTGCTCAGGGTGTGGGTCTGCTTGTAACGGGAACAGCCTCTGACATACCCGAGCACACAGACTGGATCTCTGAAATGTCAGAGGCGTCACTGCCTCGGTGGCTACTTGCCCTGCTGCCAGCCTTGCCTCCTGCTCGGCTTCCAGCTCTGCTCGGAGTTGTTCTGGTTTCTCGAAAGACAAAAGATACCCATCAGTATTAGAGGTAAGGACGGAAAAGGTGTGCAGGTAGCCCCCAAAATTCCTCATTGCACCAACTAAACTTCACTAGCACATCTCATTAAAAATGTATCACCCTGGCAACTTTTCGTGACTTGCTAGACGTGCATTGCTTATTCACTCAACAGCCGGATCCTTCTTTTCTCTTTCCCCTGCCGTTTTCTCAATTATTAACTGAAAGATTTAATGTCACATTTATTGTCATTTTTGCCACGCCAACTCCAACATATTTTAACATTGAATAAAATCCATGAGAATGTAACGCATTTATTTTGGACACAGATGAGTTATGTGCAGAACTTGCTTATTCTGATACTTTCTGCCAGCAGGAATGAACCACTGTCAAAGGAAGTCAGCATGATAATAGAGTGCTCAACATGCTAAATCACTGTTAATCAATCACCTATTAATACATAGACACAACCTGACGAGCAGTTTTGCTAACTCTGCAGCTATTCATATTAAATAATACACCCATCTACAAGAAGGGTCGGAAGGAGGATCCGGGGAACTACAGGCCTGTCAGCCTGACCTCGGTACCAGGAAAGATCATGGAGAGGATCATCTTGAGTGAGCTCTCACGGCAAGCGCAGGGCAGCCAAGGGATCAGGGCCAGCTAGCAGGGGTTTAGGAAGGGGAGGTCCTGCTTAACCAACCTGATCTCTTTCTGTGACCATGTCACCCGCCTTCTGGATGCGGGGAAGGCTGTGGACGTTGTCTATCTGGACTTTAGCAAGGCCTTTGACACTGTCCCCCCACAGCCTTCTCCTGGAGAAGCTGGTGAATCATGGCATAGACAAGTGTACTCTTCGCTGGGTGAAAACCTGGCTGGCTGGCCGTGCCCAGAGAGTTGTGATTAATGGGGTGAAATCCTCTTGGCAGCCGGTCATCAGTGGTGTCCCTCAGGGCTCAGTTTTGGGGCCAGTTCTCTTTAATATCTTTATCAATGATCTGGATGAGGGGATTGAGTGCACCCTCAGTAAGTTTGCAGATGACACCAAGCTAGGTGGGAGTGTTGATCTGCTGGAGGGTAGGAAGGCTCTCCAGAGGGACCTGGACAGGCTGGATCGATGGGCCAAGGCCAACTGTATGAGCTTTAATAAGGCCAAGTGCCGGGTCCTGCATTTCGGTCACAACAACCCCAAGCAACACTACAGGCTTGGGGAAGAGTGGCTGGAAAGCTGCCCAGCAGAAAAGGACCTGGGGGTGCTGGTGGACGGCCAGCTTCACATGAGCCAGCAGTGTGCCCAGGTGGCCAAGAGGGCCAACAGCATTCTGGCTTGTATCAGGAACAGCGTGGCCAGCAGGAGTAGGGAAGTGATGGTGCCTCTGTACTCGGCACTGGTGAGGCCTCACCTCGAGTGCTGTGTTCAGTTCTGGGCCCCTCTGTACAAGAGGGACATTGAGGTGCTGGAGCGTGTCCAGAGGAGAGCTACCAGGCTGGTGAGGGGTCTGGAGACCAGGGCATATGAGGAGAGGCTGAGGGAGCTGGGCATGTTTAGCTTGGAGAAGAGGAGACTGAGGGGAGACCTCATTGCCCTCTACAACTCCCTGAAAGGAGGGTGTAGAGAGGTGGGTGTTGGCCTCTTCTCCCAGGTGAATAATGACAGGACCAGAGGAAATGGTCTGAAGCTGCGGCAGGGCAGGTTTAGATTAGATATTAGGAAGAATGACTTTACTGAAAGAGTGGTCAGGCACTGGAACAGCCTGCCCAGGGAGGGGGTTGAGTCACCATCCCTAGAGGTATTTAAGGAACGTCTAGAAATTCTGCTCAGGACAGCGGTGGCCTCCTCACCCCACAGCCAGACCCTGGCTGGGCAGGGCAGGCCCACAGTGCCTGCAGAGGGCCAGAGGCTCCAGCTCCAGCCTTTCCCTGAGGCTGGGCATTCAGGGAAGAACCTCCTTGGAGATGCTGGGGATGGAAGCCAGGATCTCCCACATGCAAAGTGGGCGCTCTGCCACTGAGCTACACCCTCTGGAGCCTTCCCAGCAGGAGACACTCTCCTCCCATGAGGGGTCTGTGACAAGCACAGCCCCGTTGTCCCCTGGGTGCCCAGGGACCCTCTGCAGGAAACAGCACTTGAGCCCTCCTGAGATAGGGGAAGTCCGCGCTGCCTCTCCCCTGGGGCCTGATCCCGGCACAGGGCTGCACTGCAGAGCACTGCCCCTCCAGCGTCTCTGAAGGGCGATGGGGCAGAAGGAGGCTCTGGCTGCAGGTGCTGCTCCCACGCTCTGGCCCCCTCCAGGGCTAACGGAGAGGAGAAAACTCCTGAGCCTCCTCTGCCCCCCAGGGCAAGGGCAACCCCCCTGTGTGCCACATCTGTGCACAGCGGCACAGGAGGAGAAGTACAACAGGGTGAGGGACATGCCCTCCCTGGGGTGAGGTGCCCGCAGGCTCTGATGGCACCCCAGGGTGTGCAATGGGGCAACATGGGGGCAGAAAGCTCACACGCCCTCATCCATGTAGCGGGCCTCCTCCTGCACCCCCCTCTGCCCCGCAGCATCCCTGGAGGTGGGGTGAAGGGCAGGTGTCCATCTCCATGGGGCTGATGCCCAGAGAGGAGCATATTGGTGTGTTACCAGTCATTGGAGCAGGGGGGCAAAGGGGGACAAGAAATTCTGCTCAGGACAGCGTGTGACTAAACAATATCGATGGCCATGCACTCCGGTGGGTGATCCTCAGTGTGTCTTTTTCAGCTGCCCTGGGCACATCAGAGGTCTCACTGCAACACCCCCCCGGGGGAAGGATGCTGCCATTCAGGCCGCAGCTCCAGGGAGTGCCTCTCCCCGAGACTATGGGTCCAGTGGCCTCTGCTCTGGGAACTGAAGACAAGGTGCAGGAGGCACCTGAGGAGGGGAACAGACTCTGCACCATTGAGCATGACAAAGAGGAGAGAAACTGGGTCGTGCAGAGACCCCGCAGAGGACACATCCCGATCCTGTGGAGCAGGGAAGGAGGCACAGCTGGAGACCACCCCAAAGCAGCCCTGAGTGGAGAGTCCTGCCCAGAGGGAGGCTGGGGACTTGTGGGGCTGGAGGAAGGCTCCTTCTAAGGCGCAGATGTGCAGGTCCAGGGCAGGGACAGTGCTCTGGCAAGAGGTGAAGGAGCAAGCAGGGCTGGGGCAGGCTGGAAGGCGGCAGACGGGCTCTGCAAAAAGCAGAGGGAGAAAAATCACTGCTGAAGCCCAGGACTGAACCAGGGACCTTTAGATCTTCAGTCTAACCCTGTCGCAGCTGAGCTCCTTCAGCCCTGCCCCAGCAGCCCTTGTCCCTGGGACACCCCTGCCAGGCCCCAGGCTGAGACAGACGAGGAGTGCTCCTCAGGGAGGTTCCCAGGGAAAAGCTGTGCCCAGCCCCGGACAGAGGGGACCGGGCCCCTCCCTGCCTCCAAGGCCAGGTGGGCTCCAGCTTTGGTGGAGGCCACGTTACGCTGGGCGTGCCAAGATGTGTGTGGGCCTCGTACAAAGGGGACAGTAGTGAAGGTAAGTGGGCAGGCCAGGCATGTGCAGCTGCAAAGGCTGAGGGTCAAAGAAGCATAGGACCGATGGAAGACCTTATCGCCTGGAAAGCCTCCTCCCACACATTTTTTCCCTTGCTGAACTTTGCTGCTTCGTTCCCAGCTCCTCTCCCTCCTTCCCCCTGAGCAGTGCAGGGCGATGGGGAATGGGGGTCCTGGTCAGTCCATAACAATTCCTCTCTGCTGCTCCTTCCTTCTAACACTTTTCCCATGGGGTCCCTCTTACAGGCTACAGTCTTTCGAGACAAACCTGCTACAGCATGGGCTCTCCTCAAGCTGAAATTCTTTCAGGAAATATCCAACCTCTCCAGTGTTGGGTCCTCCACCGAGTGCAGGGATTACCTCCTCTGCTGTGCTCCTCTCCTTAGGCTGCAGGGAAATACCTGCTTTACTGTGGTATTCTCCACAGGCTGCAGGAGACCATCTGCTCTGGCACTTGTAGCACCTCCTCTCCCTCCTTCTTCACTCACCCTGGTGTTTTCAGGGCTGTTTCTCACACTGGTTTTTCCCTCACTCCTCTCCCACTCGAGCACTTGTGTCCTTTCTTAAATACACTCTCACAGAGGTTCCACCATCCTCATTGATGGGCTCAGTTTTGGCCAGTGGTGGGTTTCTTTTGGAGCCGTCTGGAACCAGCTCTGTCTGGCACGGAAGCAGCCCCTGGTCTCTTCTCACAGAGGCCCATCCCTTCAGCCCCACCACTACCAAACCCTGGAGACGGACACCAATTCCACAAGCCCTGGCTCTGCACCACAAACACTCTGGTGTGAGTCCTCACCCCGTGTGGGCACACGGTACAAACTGCACTCCGAGGATTTTTCCTCCTTGGCACTTTCCAGCCCAGCCCAGCTCCCTCCAAGCTCTGCCACCTCCCCTGCCCTCTCTCCATCCCAGCCCAGTCTGCGCTGGCCCAACAGCAGAGCCTGCCCCAGGGTGCTGCAGAGCTCTGGGCACTCACTCCACAGCCACAGCCCCTCTGAAGGGCACCGCAGCTGCTGGGGGGCAGAGGAGGGTCAGCCCCAGAGATGGGGGGCACGTGGGCACAAGGCAAAGGCAGTCAGTGGGCCCCTGTGTCCTCCTCCCCAGGATATTCTGAGGGGTCTGCAGCCCCTCACTGCCATCCCCTCTCCCCAGCCCAGTACAAGAGCCCTGGCCCTGGGGACCCTCAGGCAGCTCCTGCCGCCCCAGTGACAGAGTGGCACTGGGACAGCCTGCCCCAGGCTGCTGCAGCCAGAAAGGTCTTCTCATCTCCCGTTTATTCAGCCCTGCTGCTGATGGGTCTCAGAAAAAGAAGTGTTAGCTGGTTCATTTTTTGTTTATTTAAACACACACTGACTGAAACACGCTTACTGAGTCTTCATTTACATAATTTTTTTTGGTCACAGACAAGAAGTGAAAAGTTAAGGAGGAGGGGAGGAATAGTGAATGCTTGTCACACCAGATGCTGCGAATCCTTTGCAGAGGAAGGTACACAGTCTATGGCTGATGAAAAAATGTCCAATCAGTTTCCTCAGGGCATCCTTGAGCTCCTGGTTCCTCATGCTGTAGATGAGGGGGTTCACTGCTGGAGGCACCACCGAGTACAGAAATGACACCACTAGATTCAGGAACGAAGAGGAGACGGAGGGCGGCTTCAGGTTGGAAAACACCCCAGTGGTGATAAAGAGGGAAACCACGGCCAGGTGAGGGAGGCACGTGGAAAAGGCTTTCTGTCTTCCCTGCTGTGAGGGGATCCTCATCACAGCCCTGAAGATCTGCACATAGGACACCGCAATGAAAACAAAACATCCCAAAAAGCCAAAAGCACTAACCACCAGAAGGCCAGCTTCCCTGAGGTAGTCTGATTGTGAGCAGGAGAGCTTGAGGATCTGCGGAGTTTCACAGAAGAACTGGTCTAGGCCATTCCCTTGGCAGAGAGGTATTGAAAATGTACTGGCTGTGTGCAGCAGAGCAGTGAGAAACCCACTGCCCCAGGCAGCTGCTGCCATGTGGACACAAGCTCTGCTGCCCAGGAGGGACCCATAGTGCAGGGGTTTGCAGATGGCAACGTAGCGGTCATAGGACATGACAGTGAGAAGATAAAACTCTGCTGACATCAAGGTGAGAAATAGAAAGAGCTGTGCAACACATCCAGTGTAAGAGATGGCGCTGGTGTCCCAGAGGGAATTGGCCATGGCCTTGGGCAGAGTGGTGGAGATGGCACCCAGGTCAAGGAGGGAGAGGTTGAGGAGGAAGAAGTACATGGGGGTGTGGAGGCGGTGGTCACAGGCTACGGCAGTGATGATGAGGCCATTGCCCACGAGAGCAGCCAGGTAGATGCCCAGGAAGAGCCCGAAGTGCAAGAGCTGCAGCTCCCGCGTGTCTGCGAATGCCAGGAGGAGGAAGTGGGTGATGGAGCTGCCGTTGGACATCGGATCCCTTTGTTCCCGAGGTACTGCCAAAGGAGGAAAGCACACTCACAAGTCAGGACAGCTCTGAGCAAATCTCTTCCCATTGCCTGCCCTTCCAAACCCAAGACCCGAAAACACACTTTGCCTTTGTCCTTTTTTGCGGGAGCTTTCTGCATTGCCCTTGTTGGAGCTCTCATTGTTGCTGGCCAAGTATGCCGTGAGGAGCAGAGCTCTGCTTGTGGGCTCCCAAGGAGTCATCCCTGCTCCACAGCAGCGGGGATTTGGGAAAGGGGTTACAGCTTCTGCCATTCACTAGTTACCTCATCTGTGATCCACTTGTAACGCAGAGGAGCTGCTCAGCATATTCCTGCAGGAAAACCTCAGGGAAACTCCTGGTTGTCCTCAAACTGCAGTGACATGAGCAGAGCCAGCTCACTCCTCAGCCTTGTCAGGGGGGAAAGACCACGCAGCTCTTCACTCACTGCCCCCCGACCCCCTGCAGAGGGATAGGGAGAAGAAGGAGAAAAAGGAATAAAAATCTCATGGGTTGAGATACAGCCAGTTTGATAGACCAGTAACGGGAAAAAAAATAACAATAATTGTAAAAGCAAATAGGAAACCAGGAGTGATGCAGTACAATTGCTTACCACCCGATGCCCATCACGAGCAGCGAACACGGATTCCTGCCGCCCAGCAAACTCCCATTTCTATACTGAGCAGGACCAGCCCAAGGCATTTTAATGCCCTCTCTGGTGGTTTTGGTGCTGAGTCCATGAAGCTCAGACACAGGGGAGGCTGATGAAACCTCTCCAGAAGTCAACGTCAGATGTAATTTTGAAAGTTTCTTGGAGCGTTAATGGGTCCCACTGAGGGCCATTACTGCCAAAGGCTCCTGGGGGCTCATTCGAGGGAAAACTGGAGGCAGTGAGGGCAGGTAGGCAAAGGCAATGGAGAGGTGTCTCTGACGCTGGCTAATGCTGAATGTGTGAGAGGAAGGCAAAGGGCCAAGCCCTGGCCTCCAGCCGCTGGGAAGGGAGATCCTGCCCCACAAGCACAGCTCAGGGCTCTTCCTGGGGCATTGTGATGAGAGGACGTGCCATGCCAAGGGCAGAAACAGAGAATGACGGCTCCCGGGTGGGGAAGAGGAGGCGCTAAGGCCCTAGTGCTGTAAGGATAAGGTGTCTTCTGGTAGCCTTGGTGGCACGGACAACAGCCACAGCCAAGAGGAGAAAGACATAAGCACTGTTGGGGGCTTTCAGCCTTGCCAACTCCCTCGATCGTCTGCAACCCTGTCTGTGCTATGGTGTCCCACATCTGCTCCTCTTCCCCTGCAGGCTGCAGACATCCCCCCTGCTTCCCCGTCTTGCTCTCCCCTCAGCATCTCACTGCCTTTGCTCATCTCTCTCCATCGTCCTTGGCTGTTCCTGAAACACAACGCCTTGGGCTGATCCCGACTCCCTCTGGGTGATCTGTTGCAGCACAGCACTGCCCTTGGCGTGGCATTTCTTTCTTCTGATGTCCAGTCTCCACCTCCCAAGCTGCCCTTTGTTGCATTTTTTCTTTCTCCTGCTGTTTCCCACCAAAGAAAAGTTCCATTGTCTCTGAAAAAACCCTCAACCAGTTTCAGGCCATCCCAATACTGTCCCTAGCCTCCCTGCCCCTGGGCCAGAGAAGCCCAGGTCCCTCAGCCTCTCCACCAAGCGCGCGTGCACTGGGCCCTAAAGCCTATCTTGGCAGACCTCCTCTGGACACTCTCCAGGTCCTCTCCACTTCTCCAAAATGGGGAGCCGCACGCTGGGACACAGCTGTGTGCGTTGGGCCACAGCAGTGCTGAGTCAAAGGGGAAGGTGACTCAAGTTGCCTGGGGGGCACACACTCCTCCTCCTGCAGCCCCATAGGCAGCCGGCCTTGTTCATAGTGAGCGTGCACCACTGGCTCATGAGGCGTCCCTCAGGGTGCCCAGCCCCGTCTCCGCAGGGTCACTGCTCAGCACATCAGGTCCCAGCCTGTCCTGCTGCATTGGGGTTATTCTTCCCCGGGATGCAGGACTGGACACTTCTCCTTGAAAGACTTCAAGAATTTCTGTTGGCCAAATCCCAGCGTTTCTCCAGCTGCCCCTGGACTCAAGCTCCCTTTGGTCAGCTGTTAATGTTTGTGTGCAGATGGTCACCCTGATGCTTGTTCCCCAGGGCTCGGCATTGGGGCCAGTTCACTTTAAGATCTTTATCAATGATCTGGATGAAGGGAATCGGGTGCACCTTTAGTAAGTTTGCAGAAAACAGCAAGTTGTTTGGGAGTGTTGATCTGCTTGATGGTAGAGAGGTGTTGCAGAGTGGCGTGGTGAGTCTGGATCGATGGGCCAAGGCCAGTGGTATGAGGTTCAAGAAGGCCACGTGCTGGGTCCTGCACTTGGGCCACAACAACCCCATGCAGCGTTACAAGCTTGGGGAGGAGTGGCTGGAGAGCTGCCCTGCAGGAAAGGACCTGGGGGTGTTGGTGCACAGCCGTCTGAATATGTGCCAGCAGTGTGCCCAGGTGGCCAAGAAGGCCAACAGCATCCTGGCCTGTATCACGAACAGTGTGGTAAGCAGGAGTAGGGAAGTAATCATCCCCCTGTACTCGGCACTGGTGAGGCCCCACCTGGAGTACTGTGTCCAGTTTTGGGCCCCTCACCACAAAAAAGACAGTGAGGTCTGCCCTTGGAGCAGGTCCAGAGAAGGGCACCGGAGCTGGTGAGGGATCTGGAGAATAAAACTTATGTGGAGCAGCTGAGAGAGCTGGGATTGTTAAGCTTGGAGAAAAGGAGGCTGAGGGGAGACCTTTTCACTCTCTACAACTCCCAGAAAGGATGTTATAAGGATGTTGGGTCCGTCTCTTAAGTAAGAGGCAATAGGAGAAAAGGAAATGGCCTCAAGTTGCATGAGGGGACGTTTAGGCAGGATATTAGGAAAACTTTTTACACTGAAGGGGTTATTAACCATTGGAACAGGCTGCCCAGGGAAGTGGTTGAGGCCCCATCCCTGGAGGTGTCTAAAAGACCGGCAGACATAGTGCTTAGAGCTATGGTTTAGTGATGGCTTTTGTCAGAGATAGGTTGATGGTTGGAGTAGGTGATCTGAAAGGTTCTTTCCAACCAAGCCAATTTGATGTTTCTCTTTTCCTTTCATGCCCTTTTCCACTCTTCTTCCACTCTCAAGTTCTTCTCTTGGATTATCCTTATCCTCTCCTATACAAAGAGCCAACTCTTTTTCACCGTTTCCTTGTTGGCCCTTCCCTTGGTGTTTCTGAGATGGTGGCAGTGGCACTTTCTACCTTCCTCATGATGTCCATGACACTAGTAACCCCTTTTCTTACCTCTGCTATCCTACAGCTACTCAAGTTGTCTTGTTAGAGGAACCACGACTCAGCATGAGCCATCTGCACATGCAATTTAAATGCTGATGTTCTGGAGCTTCAGTGCGCAGGGACCTTGAGACACCTGGGGAAGCGGCCAACAGAAACCTCCTCAAGTTTTTCTAGGAGAAGGGGCAAAGTGGGACAGGACCACATGAGGAGTGACTCTGAGGAGAGGGGCCTGGGCATTTTGAGGGATGCCATATGAGCCTCTGGTAAAGGCTCAGCACCATTAAGGCCGGCTGCTTATGCGGTGGTGTTAGAAGGGCCGTGGACACCCAGAAAAGGGCAGTTATTGTCCCCCTTGACTCAGCACTGGTGTGGCCACCTCTGCACTCATAGTATCCCAGAAGGGTTTTGGCTTGAAGGGACTTTTAAAGATCATCTAGTCCAATCCCTGTTTTTTAGGGACATCTGTGACTCGATCAAGATGCTCAAAGCCCCGCCCTACCTGACCCTGAACACCGCCAACGCTGGGGAATCCACAGCTTCTCTGGGCAACATTTTTCAGTGTCTCCCCACGCTCACTGTGAAAAATTTCCTCCCTATGTCCAATATAAATCGAGCCTCTTTCAGTTTAAAGCTGTTGCCCCTTGTCCTGTCATTACTGGCCCTGGTAAAATCTCTCTCTCTCTTATAAGGCTACCTCATACACTGAAAGGATATAAGAAGGTCTCCTTGGAACTTTTTTGTTTCCAGGCTCAACACCACCAACTCTCTCAGTTTCTCTTCCTAGGAGAGATCTTCCAGCCCTCCAATGATTGTTGGTGATCCATCTCTTGACCCGCTCTAACAGCTTTAGGCGTGAGGCATGTGGTGAGGGTTTCAGCTTTGGCGTTGGTGTTCAGGGAAGGGCTACAGATGAGAGCTGCAGGTGAGGGATTAGGGTTAGGGTCCAGGCAAAGGCTTAGGGGGAGCTGCATCGTGCCGAGTCTGAGGGGCAAGAGTGTGGAAGGCACTCAGCATGTATGGGCCCTGGTGGTGAGCAGAGGGAAAGCTCATGTGGTGATGACCAAAAGCATCCCCATTGCAACGAGCTGGGGATTAGCACTGGGCCCCTTGGCTTGGCAGGGCACATCCAGGGGGCTACAGCACACAGGATGTCTCTGCCTCCTTTCTTTGTCACCCTGAAATCACTGCCTCTGGTTTCCTGCTCTTATCAGCCCCCAGGGAGGCACGCTTCAATTTCCTGAAGCAGCTTTGTCACCCACAGCCCTCAGCAGACCCTGCTGAACCTCCAAGGCTCTTTATTCCTGCCAGGGCCCTCCACACTGCGTGACTTTCCCCTGGGAGCTCGTTAACGTGAAGGAACTGTAATGAGTTTATTCTTGCATCTCAATTCACCGTATGGTTGCAAGGGGACTTTGGGGAGAGACTGTCTCCAAGGAAGAGTTTTGCTAGAGTTTGCTGGAGAAGAAAAGTTTTGTTTAACAAGCCAGTAATTTTAGAGGTTCATTTCTTTCTTAATCGTAACTCAGTAATTCTTTCCACATTGACAAATTATTTTTCATTTGACTCTGAATTGTTGCCCCACAACACCTTGATTTAACTTGCTAAGGGTGGGCATGGGATCAGGAGGTACGGACAGCCAGGAAGATGTGACCACAGGGAGATGGGCAGGGACGTGACTAGAGACATGAGTTGGTGACAAGGCTCTGGGATGGAAATTTGGCCAAGAATAAGGCAAAGTTTCTTAATCTGCCACACTGTCTCTTTAGCCAACTCACTAACTGTGCGTATATTTAGAACTTCCTATCAATCTCTCCAACGTATTTCTTTTATGGTGGTTGTTTGAGGAAGGTGGAACTTATTGGAGGCTTGGACTTGGCATATAGTGGAGGAATGCATTGGGTTTCTTCAATTAATTGGTATCATTTTTTTCTTCTGGCTGTTCAAATTTAATAAGAATCCCTTGTCTATTTACAGCGAAGTCTCCGGGGGAATCGGGCTGGAATTGGTGCAAAGGAGCTGTTAAGATTCAGCTGCAGACTCAGCGCACAAGTCTGATGTAGGAAAAGAATGCAAGTCCCAGGCAGCCCCAAGAGAAACGGTGGGGAGGAGGAGGTGGGGGGGCAAGTTGTCCATACAGTGGGGGACCTCGAGGAGATGGCAGTTGCTACCTCTCCGGTCCTCCTTAGGAGACCCTCTGGTTCAGTATCAGTTGGAGAAAGCTGCAAGCATTTCCTCTGGAAAAATAAAAAGACTAATGAAAAGCCCTTTCAAAATGAAAAATTACCTTTTTATTAAGTACTTCTTGAAACCTTCCACTTTAAGTAGACTCTTGAGACCTCTCCACTGAGCTGTACCAGGCTAGAAGCCCTGAAGAAAATCATGGAAGAGCTGTGGCTCCTTAGGGCTTTCTGCACTTTAACGAGCCCCATGGGGTATTTGCTGCTGAGCCCAGGCATGCCAGATACTGAGAGGAGCTTGAACAACCTGTGCAGGAATTCAAGCAAATGTCAAAGTGTCTTGGAGCATTAATTGTCCCCACTGAGGGCCATGACAGACCAAGCCTCCCCATGGATTTGTTCGAGCAGGCAACTGGAGGCTGTGATTACAGGGAGGCAAAGGCACTGTGCAGGTGGAGCTGATGCTGAGTAAAGCCTTGATGTATTTTATCCCGCCAAGCGGCCAGCCCTGGGAAGGGGGATCCTGTCCCTCACACTGGCTCAGGGCTTCTGCCGGGGCAGTGAGGTGTGGGGTGTGCAATGCCGAGTGAAGGACAACGGCACCACACCTCCCGGCCTCCCTGGGGGGTGCGAGGAAGTAGTGAGGCCCCGGTTCCATGAGATTAAGGTGTCTCCTTTCAGGCCTTGGTAGCAAAGACAACAGCCACAGCCAAGGGGACAAAGACCTGCAGGCTGCGGACACCCAACCTGTTTCCTCCCCTTGCTCCCACTGGGGCATCTCCTCGCCTTTCCTGACAGCTCTTCTTCCTCCCTGCCCGTTCCTTGGAACACCCAGCGTTGCGCTGATCCAGGCTCCCTCTGTGTGACCTCAGCAGTCACAGCAGTGTCCTTCATGGGACATTTCTTTCTCCTCATGTCCACTCTCGTTGTGAATGTTGATTTGGGATCCTGCCCAACTTTGATGTGGCACCAATTTAAGATTTATTAACACGGGGTTAAGTCAAGTCATATGATTCTAAAAATACTTCATCATTTGCCAGTTCTCAAAGTGATTTATCAAAATTTGCTATAACCACCACAGTGACATATTTAAAGATTAAAAAAAGGAAAGGTTCACCGGACACGTACGACAGTTTCCTGAATCAAATCAGACACTCGCAACCACAAGACTTACAACAGTTTCCTAAATCGAATTGCACACACAGAAACTCGCTGAGGTGACCATCTCTGTGCAGGTAAGTCCACACTGGGGAAGGGAATCATGGCAAAAAGGGACAGCGAGGGGCTCCTTTGGGGGCTTTTTGAAGTAAGGAAAAGCGGCCAGCCTGTGCTGGAAACTGGCCGCTTGTGGGTGGTCTGCTGAGGAGGTGTGGGCAGAGCCAGCACCACGGGCGGCAGATCTAAAGGAGGCGTACTCGCTGGGACCACTTCCCCCCTCATAAAAGAAGCCTTTTGGGAGCACAGCGACCTGGTCACTGCGCACTGAGTAAGCACGCAGCGCATGGGCATCACCCAGGGCGTCACCCGGGAGCACCACAACAAGGCGGTCATCACCCTCTCGGATGGAGTTTAGCTCTGGTCTCCACCCGGCAGAAGGTCGTGCTCTCAACCTTAGCCAGGATGGATGTGGGAACCCAGAGAGAGCTCCCACAGGAACATACAGCCGTCCAGGTCACAGGCTGCAGGGGGTGCCAGAGCCTTTCACTGGTAATGCGGGGCAGCTGTAACAGCTGCTGTGTGCATTGTGAACAGGTGAACCATCTGCTCAGCCTGGTGGCAGAGCTGTGAGAGGAAGTCGAAAGGTTAAGGAGCATTAGGGAGGCTGAACAAGAAAAGGACTGGTGGAGCCAGGCTCTGCCCTCCTTGAAACAGAAGCAGGAGCACCTATCAGAAAGTCATTGGGATCCAGGGACCCCTGTATCCTGCCCTGTCAGGCAGAAGGCAGAAACCTAAATGCAAAGAGTGAATGGAGGGAAATTCATGGTTGGGGCAGGAGGTGAACTCCCTCCTTGCCCACCTTGTCCCCCACCCTGGTACCTCCGAACAACCGATATGAGGTTCTGGTTGAGGAAGGCCAGTCAAATGAGGATGTGGATGATGGGCAATCCACACCAGAGATGTCTCCACAGTCAGAATGGCGTACCGCCCGTATCACAACCACAACCCCAAGGAAGAAAGGAAGGGTTATGGTCGTTGGTGACTCCTCCCTGAGAGGGAATATGCCGGGTAATATGAGAGGGTCCAATATGCCGGGTAGACCCTCCTCATAGAGAAGTCTGCTGTCTTTCTGGAGCCCGGGTGAAGGACATCACCAGGAAACCTCTTTGCTTGATACAGTCCTCAGCCTATTACCCATTACTGATCTTCCTTGTAGGTGGAGAGGAAGCTGTGACTCATAGACCAAGAGCAATCAAAGGGGACTTCAGGGCCTTGGGAAGGTTGGTGAGGGAATCTGGGACACGGGTTATTTTTTCCTCACTCCTTCCAGTTGCAGGCAGTGACACTGGAAGAAACAGACGGATCCAGTCTATTAATACATGGCTCCGTGGCTGGTTTCACCACCACAATTTCATTTTTGTTGACAATGGGATGGCCTACACGGCACCAGGCTTGCTGGCATCACCTGGGAGACACCTTTCTCAAAGGGGGAAGAGGGTCTTTGCTCAAGAGGTTGTGGGGCTGATCGACAGGGCTTTAAACTAGATGTGAAGGGGGAGGGGGATGATAATATCAGACTTGTCTGTGACCAGCTGTGGGATAACACGTCAGGGTTAGGGGGACAGGGCGCTAGTGAGGGCCTTCGACCTGTTGCCCGGAGGCATGCTGGGAACACTGCATCATAGTCAAAGTCTTACAGAGACGAGCCAGGGGCTTCTGAGGTTGTTGGAGTCAACATGGAAACACCCGTGAAACACCTCAAGGTGATCTCCTCTAAGAAGGTAACACAGGCAACAGCCCAGCTGAAGTGCCTCTACACAAATGCACGCAACATGGGTAACAAACAGGAGGAGCTGGAAACTACCATGCTGCTGGAAAGCTATGACCTAGTGGCCATTACTGAAACCTGGTGGGACGAATCCTATGGCTGGAGTGTGGCTATCAATGGCTACAAGCTGTTGAGGAAGGAGGGGCAGAGGTGCTGCCCTCTCTGTTAAGCAAGGGATAGAGTGTGAACAGATGTCCCTAAAGAGCAGCCAAGAGGAAGTCAAAAGCTTATGGTGGGTAGGCATTAGAGACCGAGGCAACAATGGGAACCTGGTGGTTGGTGTCTACTATAGGCCACCTGATCAAGGGGAACCTGCTGATGAAGCCTTCTTCCTCCAGCTACAGGAGGCATCGCGCTCGAAGACCCTCGTCCTGCTGGGGGATTCAACCACCCTGACACCCGCTGGAAAAGTAACACGGTGAGCTGTAGACAATCCAGGAGGTTCCTGGAGTGCCTCGACGATAAATTCCTAAGACAGGAAATAGACAGCCCTGCCCGAGGGGATGCCATACTGCACCTGAGAGTCACCCATGCGAGTGAGCTCATTGGGGATGTCAAGATTGGAGGCAGCCTGGTGTGCAGTGACCACGCACTGGTGGATTTCACAGTGCTAAGGGATACGTGTCAGACAAGGGCGTAGTCAGGACCTTGAACTTTAGGAAAGCAAACCTCCGGATCGTCGTGGAGTTAGTCAATAGGACCCCCTGGGAAATGGTCCTCAGGGACAAGGGGGCAGAAGAGAGCTGGCAGATCTTCAAGGACGCTTTCCATAGAGCACAAGGGCTCTCGATCCCCAGGTGTAAGAAATCAAGCAAGAAAGGGAAGAGACCAGCATGGCTGAGTTGGGACCTGCTGGTCAAACCAGAAAAGGAAGGTTAAAGAAAGCATGCCCTCCCTGATGACTGAGAATGGCAAACTGGTAACAACAGACAAGGAGAAGGCTGAGGTTCTGAACAACTTTTTGCCTTAGTCTTCACTGGCAGCCTCTCTCCTCACACCTCCCAAGTTGAAGGACTTCAAGATGGGGACCTGGGGGACAAAGTCCCTCCCACTGTAAGTGAAGACAAAGTTTGTGACCACCTGAGGAACGTGAACATACACAAGTCCATGGGGCCTGATGCACCCCAGAGTCCCAGAGGGAATTGGCTGATGAAGTTGCCAAGACACTCTCCATGATATTTGAAAAGTCATGGCAGTCAGGCCTTTTTTAAAAAGGGTAGAAAGGAGGACCCCGGAACTACCACCCTGTAAGCCTCACCTCTGTGCCTGGGTAGATCACAGCACAGATCCTCCTCGAAGCTATGCTAAGGCACATGGAGGACAGGGAGGTGATTCGAGACAGCCAGCATGGCTTCACCAGGGGCAAGTCCTGCCTGACCAACCTGGCGGCTTTCTCCAATGGAGTGACTGCATCAGTGGACAAGGGAAGAGCAATGCATATACTCTGTCTGAACTTCTGCAAGGCCTTTGACGTGGTCCCCCACAACATCCTTCTCTCTGAGTTGGAGCCATACGGATTTGATGGGAGGACTGTTCGGTGGATAAGCAACTGGCTGGAGGGTCGCATCCAGAGAGTAGTGGTCAATGGCTCGATGCCCAGATGCAGAGGGGTGAAAAGTGGCGTCCCTCAGGGATCTGTCCTGGGAGCAGTGCTGTTTAATATCTTCATGAACGACATAGACAGTGGGATCAAGTGAAGCCTCAGCAAGTTTGCCGATGACACCAAGCTGAGTGGTGCAGTTGACAGCCCAGAGGGACAGGATGCCATCCAGAGGAACCTGGACCAGCTGGAGAGGTGCGCCTGAGCAAACCTTATGAAGTTCAAGAAGACCAAGTGCAATGTCCTACACTTGGGTCGGGACAATCCTGGTTATCAATACAGGCTGGGGGATGATGTGATAGAGAGTAGCCTTGCGGAAAAAAGCCTGGGGGGTATTGGTAGATGAAAAGCTGGACATGAGCCAACAACGTGAGCCTGCAGCCCAGAAGGCCAATCGCATCCTGGGCTGCAACAACAGAACCGTGGCCAGCAGATCCAGAGAGGTGATTCTGCCCCTCTCTTCTGCTCTCATGAGACCCCACCTGGAGTAGTGTGTCCAGCTCTGCAGCCCTCAGCACAAGAAGGACATGGACCTGTTGGAGCAGGCCCAGAGGAGGCCACAAAGATGATCTGAGGGCTGGAGCCCCTCTCCTACGAAGACAGTCTGATACAGTTAGGCTTGTTCAGCCTGGAGAAGAGAAGGCTATGAGGAGACCTGAGAGCGGCCTTCCAGTACCTGAAGGGGGCCTACAAGAAAGCGGGGGAGGGGCTGTTTGCAAGGGCATGTAGCCATAGGACAAGGGGTAATGGTTTTAAACTAGAGCAGGGTGGGTTGAGATTAGACATTGGGAAGAAGATATTTACCATGAGGGTGGTGAGACACTGGCCCAGGTTGCCCAGAGAGGGGGTGGAGGCCCCATCGCTGGAGGTGTTGAAGGCCAGGCTTGATGAGGCTATGAGCAACCTGATCTAGTTGAAGATGTCCCTGCTGACTGCAGGGGGGTTGGACTAGATGGCCTTTAGAGGTCCCTTCCAACCCAACACATTCTATGATTCTGTGATTCTAAACAGACATAAAGGCTAACCAATAAAATTGAGATGTATCTCTTTTTGCAAAAAGTAGCGCGTTATTGGTACCAAACGATCTTTGAAACCTCAAAGGCAGGTGTTTCTATATTGGAGGTGGTATTGTAGGGGACAGGTGGTTCATACTGTAGGGAGGACGCTGCATTAGGAGGAGCGTGGGTCACCCACACCAGGGGAGCTGTCATCTCACTCCACTGAAACCTGGAGTGGCCACCTCGGGGCTCGTGTGCCCCTCACTGGGGCTTCCTGTTCTAGACAAGTGGGGAGGAATGGAGTGTGTCCAGAGAAGCTCTGCCAATATGGGATTCATGGCCTCAAGCACACGCCCCGTGAGGGGAGGCTGAGGGTCCTGGTCTCCTTCAGCCTGGTGAAGTGGGGGCTCAGAGCGTCACAGTCATAACCTGTAACTGCTTGAAGGTGGTTTCAGAGATGCCGGAGCTTTTCTTCATGGTGGAAAAAAAAGCAGGAGAAAGGAAGGATGCCACAAAGTTTGGATTGGGAGGTTGAGACCATAAATGACCAGAAGAAACTGTCACTCCAAGGGCAGTGCTGTGGTACAAGAGGACACCCAGGGGGAGGGTGGACCAGGCCATGGCTTTGTCTTTCCCAGAACAGCCAGGGAGGATGGAGAGATATAAGCTCTTTTATATCTGGGGTAGTGAGATATTGGGGCGAAATTGAAAAGACAATTAGGTCCCTTCAAAGAAAGAGGTGTAGGTATGGGACAGCAAAGGAGTAACACCTTTGGCTGAGGCTGCAGGGCAATGCCACTGCCGATCCTGAAGGGTTCCCATAAAGCTGTCGTAGCCCACAGCCTGTGGGATCTTTCTCTGGTGTAGAGGAGGAGAAGGGTGTGCTGCAGAGCAGGGCTTCCCTGCAGCACTGTCAGAGGGACAGGACACAGTGGCTGCCTTCTCCTGGGGATGGTTGCAGGGGCATGAAGGCGGGTGTGCAGCCAGGGGTGCCCAGGGCTGTCCTTCAGAGAAGGGTCCCGGTGCTTCAGAGGAACTCTGCCTCCTGCCAGTGCCAACTCTAACCCTGCCCAGTGAGCTTCTGCCCTCAAGGATGTGGGATCCGGGGCAGCAGCTGCCTCATCTGTGGCCGTAGCTGCAGCAGAAGGGACTCTCCTGAGCACCCTCTGTCCCTCCCTGGCCTTGTTTCCCTTGGCAGAAGCATCGGGGCATTTCTCCTTGCTTCTCCACCCGTCCCTGCTGCTGCTGTTGCTCTTGTTTTCAGTCTCTCTGGGGTGGGGGCTCCATCAGCAGCTCAGCAACTGACCCTGCAGGTCCTGCCATGCAGATGTGTCCCTGGTGCCCAAAGGCCTCTTCTAACCTCTGGGTCTCTAGGCAATGCAGTCCATGGGGTGGGGATAAAGGTAACTCTCCAGAAAGGGCACCCCATCTTCTGGGCATCCAAAAGCTGACAGCTCTTCCCTGGGGAGGGGAGTTTGGAGATCTGCACTTTGGAACTGGACTCTTCTGCTCTCCGTGGGATCATCCTCTAGACCAAAGCGGTGCTGGCAAAAAGCAGCTGAGAGCAGGACGGATGGAGAGACCAGCTCTCCTCCTTCGGCACTAAGGGTCTGTCCTATTGCCTCCCAGGACTCTCACAATAGCACTCGTAGGGTAGCAGAAATGCCAGGGATTTCTACCTTCAAACATGACTCCTCAAATGGGCCAGGGGTAACCGGAGCAAAATAAACAAAACAACCCCCCCAGCTCTGTTCTGCAGCCAGGGGACCTGGGAGTGACAGTGCTCAAAAGCTCTTTTATATCAGGGGTAGAGTTACCCTGCGATCACTCCTGGTTCCTCTCTCCCTCTTGCTGCACAGCACAACTGACTCCTCTGGAGCCCACAGCAGAGTCCCCTGCTCCCCACTGCACCCTCAGCCAGCACAAACCAGGCATCACACCAGGATCTGCACAAACGCCTTCCTGGACGGATGGAGGTCATTTGGGGGGCTCTACTGTGACCAGTGCAACAGGTTCTACTCGGACCTGTCTGTCCTCACTCTTCACTGTCTTTTCCTCCTTGGACAGGCCCCCATGTGCAGAGGGAAACTATGTCCAATGGCAGCTCCATCACCCACTTCCTCCTGCTGGAATTCGCAGAGACGCGGGAGCTGCAGCTCTTGCACTTCTGCCTCTTCCTGGGCATCTACCTGGCTGCTCTCGTGGGCAATGGCCTCATCATCACTGCCGTAGCCTGTGACCACCGCCTCCACACCCCCATGTACTTCTTCCTCCTCAACCTCGCCCTCCTCCACCTAGGTGCCATCTCCACCACTGTTCCCAAAGCCATGGCCAACTCCCTCTGGGACACCAGGACCATCTCCTACATGGGATGTGTTTCCCAGGTCTTTTTCTTTGCCTTCTTGATGTCAGCAGACTTTTGTCTTCTCACCGTCATGGCCTACGACCGCTACGTTGCCATCTGCAAACCCCTGCACTATGGGTCCCTCCTGGGCAGCAGAGCTTGTGTCCACATGGCAGCAGCTGCCTGGGGCAGTGGCATTCTCAATGCTCTCCTGCACACGATCAATACATTTTCAATACCTCTCTGCCAAGGCAATGGCCTAGACCAGTTCTTCTGTGAAATCCCCCAGATCCTCAAGCTCTCCCGCTCACAATCCTACCTCAGGGAAGTTGAGCTAATTGTATTTAGTGCCTGTTTATTCTTCGTGTGTTTTATTTTCATTGTGCTGTCCTATGTGCAGATCTTCAGAGCTGCGCTGAAGATCCCCTCACAGCAGGGACGGCACAAAGCCTTTTCCACCTGCCTCCCTCACCTGGCCGTGGTCTCACTGTTTATCAGCACTGGCATGGTTGCCCACCTGAAGCTCCTCTCCATCTCCTCCCCATCCCTCAATGTGGTGATGGCTGTTGTGTACTCAGTGGTGCCTCCAGCAGTGAACCCCCTCATCTACAGCATGAGGAACCGGGAGCTCAAGGATGCCCTGAAGAAACTCATCTGATGGATCCTGAGGCAGTAAAAGTAATGTGCCTCCCGTTCTCTGTGTCATGCTATAAGTTTACTCTAGGCCAGGCTTCAGCCGTTATTTTTTTCTCTGATAATTATCCTTTGAAGTAATTGCTTCGGTTCATAGCACTTCTCTTGAGGCTCTTTCCTGTTGTGTCTCATCCTTGAAGAACCACGTGTCACCTCTTTCCTCCCTAAGAGCATCTCTGCAAGAAAAAGGGATCTCCTGAGTGTGGTGCCTGATGGCTGGGTCTGCTTGATACAGTTTTGGCTATGAACAAGCCTAAGGAACTGGACTTCTCAAGTGTCTTTCCGCTTTGTTTTGGGAAACAATGTCACAGTAGCACTGGCATATTTTAGACACTGAGACTTAGTTGAAGGCTCTCTTCTTGGTGTAGAGGGGCAGTGGAGATGGTACATGACCTCCCAGTAACATTCCTCAGGCTGTCACAGGTATGATGGGGCTGATGGCAGATTTCAATCCATGTGGAAAGGAATCTGGAGTGGTCAGGAGAGGACGGGGACACTCCATGTTCTCTGGGTTGGGAAGTGAATGGAGACACAGAAGAGTTTAAGTCGCAGAGATAGGTCCCCCCAGGACAAATCACTAAATCCAGGTACCCACAAGCCAGGACTCTGCAGGGCCGTGGGAGGCAGTGAAGATGCATCAGGCAGAGGGAAGGGAGACTGGAGAGATGCAGGAGCTGCCTGAGGAGCCCCAGGGCCAGGAGTCTCCTGCTGTCCTGGGGAGCAGGGCAGGCGGGGAGGCAGAGCGGGGCAAAGGCAGTTTGGGCTGGGGATCAGCTGCAGCTGAAGGCAGGAGAGCCAGAGAGCGAGTGGCCTCTGCTGGCCCTTGGGGCCAGCTCCAGCCCTGGGGTGATGGGGAGGCTGAGAGCCCTCTCTGCCCCCAGCAGCTGTGGTGCCCTTCAGAGGGGCTGGGTCTGTGGGGGGAGTGCCCAGAGCTCTGCAGTTCCCTGTGGGGAGCACTGCTGTGGGGCCAGCCCAGACCAGGGGGCTCTTTTGGGCTGGGCTGGGCAGATGGCGGGGAAGGTGGGAGAGAGACAGGGTGGGTCTGGAGTGGTGTGGGAAGTGCCCAGGAGAGGAAAACCCCAATGTTAGCGGTGCTGTGTGACCATGTGAGGACGTGCTCCAGTGGGCATGTGGGGCACAGCCAGGTCTCCTGGAGAAGGAAGCAAGTCATTGTCCTGGTTCTGGGAGGGACAGGGTTAATTCTCCCCCGGCTCCATCAGGGACACAGGTATTCCATGCCATGTGAGCCACGGCCAGGCGGAGCTGCCAGAGGAGGGGCCAGGAAGTCACTGCTGGGGAGCGGGCTGGGGCGTCCTGGGTCCGGTTGGTGAGCGGCGGTTCCGTAATCGTGTTTGTACATTCCTCTGACCGTGTTACTGTTGTTGTTTTCTTGTTCCCTTTGCTCTTCTGTTAAACTGCCGTTGTCTCAACCCAAGAGTCTTGCCTTTTCTCTTCTGATTCTTCTCGTATTGGGAAGGCCCGAGAGAGTGGCAAGTGGTTCTTTGTTGCCATCTTTAACTTTTGGTTTAAGTTTATTAGGTGGCTGTTGGCTTTCTTTGTGTTTTGAGTAGGGATGCACATCCGCTGTTATTAAAGCCATCGCCCAAGAGATTCTGCATCAGCCAAGTGACGTGTTCCCAGAGCTTCTCTGCGGTGTGCCGCTACTGGGAAGTAATTCCCCAGGCCAGCGATGGGTGGGCTGTTGTAGTTGCTCATGAACTTCTTGGAAAAAGGGACAAATTAGGAAGAGCGGAGCATTCCTGGTGTGCAGAATGGCTAGGTCCCAAAGAGCAGCTGTCAGCACGGCACAGAGATGAAGAAACATTCTCGTGTTGGGAGGAGAGGGAGAAGTGGCTACGTGGCCCTGCTCGCCCCATCACTCCCATGGGGCTGGTCCCACCACATCGAGTCCCAGCATCAGGTTGTTCTTGTCTGCTTCCACCTTCACCATGAGGGCGTCCACTCGGCGGTGGGACGGGTGACAATGGACAATGCAGCGTCCCCGTTGGTAGGTGGCTGCGGGGGGCGGGGCGTCGCCTAGCAACAGGGGACGCTGCCTTGTCCCTTGTCACCCGTCCCGTGTTGGTGTGACCACTCTGCTGTGAGGAGCCAGCAGAGGAGGAGGAGGAAGAGAAGGAGGAAGAGGAAGGCTTCAAGTGCAAGAGGAAGAGGAGGAGGAGGAAGAGAAGGAGGAAGAGGAAGAGGAAGGCTTCAAGTGCAAGAGGAAGAGGAAGGCTTCCAGCCATCCTGGGCCCCCCCTCAGGCAGAAAGGTTCCCATCCCCCTCAGGTGCCTCCATGGCTTTGGGCAGGGCAGCAGCCATGGCCCAGCTCAGCCTGTACCAGCTGCTGGACGAGGCCATCGGGACGCCCGAGCTCGGGGCAGTCAACTTCATGGCGTTGCGCAGCCTGCTGCTCGCCATGCTCGGGCACCTGGGCCTGCGGGACCTGCCTGCCCAGAAGCAGGGGGACAGCCTGACCCTGCTCTGGGAGGGGGACCAGCCTGCAGAGGCACCCACTGTGCTGGAGAAGGAGGGCGACAGGGCCCAGGACAGGGGGCAGCAGCCCCAGGAACCGGGGCAGTGGCTGCCTGGGAAGGACTTGCTCCAGGAGAGCACGAGCAGCCCCCCGCTGGCCTCCGTGGCCACCGACGTGGGCTGGATGAGGGACAAGATCAAAGCCAACGAGAGCGGCATCTCCAAGGTAGAGGCTCTTGCCCATCCCCTGGCTGCTCCCCTGCACGACACCCCATCCTCCGGGGTCCAGCCGCCGTTGTGCTGCCCTTAGACCAAGGGCTGGTATAAGCCTGAGCTGAGGGTGGCATGTGGGGCTTCAGTGAAGGAAAGGGGTGAAGTCTGGGGGAGGAAAAGCTGGGGCTGAAATGCTGCTCCGCTTGCTCTGGGTCTTCCCCACGTTGCCGTCAGCCAGTCCTGGTGGGGCCGATACCCAGCGAGTCCCTGGTGCCCTTGGCTCCCTTGGATGGAGGCTCGGCACCCTGGAGGTCCGGCCCCACCACCCTCTCCAGCCCTCTCTTCCCCGCTCCTGACCTTCAGCCAGTACCGCATCCACTCCTGGGGCAGCTGAGAGGCTCCATCAGCACCTCATGGGCCTCATCTCCCACCGCTTGCCCATGGGCTAAAGCCGGCACTGGTGGGGACCGGAGAGGGGTGTAGGAATGTGTCTGAGAGAAAATGGTCACGTGAGCCAGCCTCCCTACTATGAGAGATTAGATTAAGAGCAAAACAGGTGGTAGAAGATGGAATTAGTACATGGGAAAAACGGGAACTGAGAAGGTAGAAAACATGTTGTGCTAATGACTAAGCAATTTACTATGTGAATTCTTGTAACCAATCTGATCTGTGAATGAACTGCATGGACAGTGCGTGAACAGAGACTGTAAGCCAATCATATAGCTGCCGCTAGCGCGTGCTCTTATTGCCTGTCTATATCTACTCTGTGAAAACTTGAATAAAGGGAGAACGATCATACTCATATTGAGACTCCATCGTTACTCCGGGTCCGTCTCCCACTCCAACAGAGGGGCTTCACCCTGCATGGTGCTGAGCCACTGGTGACCATGCATCGCCAGAGCATCCCCTGTGGGGAGAACTAAGCTCGGGCTGAAGGAAAGATCCACCGTCAGCACTGCCGGGCCAGGTCCTGCCAGGGCTGGGACACCGCAGGAGATGGCAGCAGGGAGGGTTCCCCGCGCAGCTGGAGATGATGGTGGCCACTTTGTTAGCAGTGGCTGCTCTGCCCTGGCCAGGCTGTGCTCGAGGGGGCTGCAGCGGCTCTTTGCCCTTTGGATGGGCTGCAGGGATCTCACTGGGAGCCTGGCAGGGGCAGCAGGGCTGGGGGCGTCCCTGCTGAGACGGGCCGTGCAATGGGCCCCCCCGGGGCAGGGGTGGGGTCTCTGGGAGCTGCTGCCCCATCTCAGCTCTTGAAGATGTGATGGATGGGACATGCTGCCCGCGCTGCCCTGCCAGCCTGGCACTGCCCCCCAGCTCTGGGCAGGCCACAGCGGCGGCAATGGTCCTGGTCCCCAGGGACCCTCTCCTGGGGCTCACCCCCATCACCCCTTTCTGCCAGGCCACAGCTCTCTCCGAGGAGCTCCTCCAGGAGATGGGCGCAATGAAGGAGGCGCAGTCCCACCCGGAAGAGGAGCTCCGGGCCATGCAGGAGGCACTCGGCTTGGTGAGCTGCCGCCAGTGCCCCGAGAGGGAGCTGGGCCCTCGCCCCCTCCCTGCCCCTCTCCCCATCACCACCCCAGCCCCTGCCCCGCGGCCATCAGCCCTCCCTGTCCCCCAGCAGGAAGGGCACCAGGAGGGCAGAGTGGGAAGGATGTCCCAAGGAGGGCAGCAGGGCAGCTCAGCCACCCCCACCCAGAGCTCCCCACCCTCTGCCCGCCAGCACGGCCCCAGGGAGGGTAGAAACGGGCACCGCTGCCTGCAGCTCAGGCTGGGGCTAGAAGGAACTCTGGCCATCACCCAAAGGGATGCTCAGGCACTTTGGAACCAAAGAGCCATCAAAAAAGACACCTGGGAGCTGGGAAGGAGGGAGAGAAAGCTCTGCCCCGCACAACACAGCCACAGCCCCCGGGCACAGCCCTTCCTGGCGCCCCTCTCTCTTGTGCCCAAGGCAATGTGGGGATGCTCCTTTGAAATGTGCTCCCACAGCCAGACTGGTGTCCCTGTCCTCTCCCTGCTCCAGGG
Source organism: Larus michahellis (assembly GCF_964199755.1). NCBI lineage: Eukaryota > Metazoa > Chordata > Aves > Charadriiformes > Laridae > Larus > Larus michahellis. The sequence goes on along the minus strand of NW_027436126.1, from coordinate 237,383 downwards.
GAAACTCCAGGACGCCGCCAGCCAGCTGCCAGGCCCCCGTCACAAGAAGTGTCGTGGTGAAGTATGGCCGCAGGGGGTCCTGGATCCTGCACTGAGACAGGAGGTAGCTGTGTCCCCAGCTCCCCTGGGGGGGACCATCCCTCCTGTGCTGGGGCATGGTCCACGGGTGGTGGGTGCTGGGCAGTGATGCTGGGGGGTCCTGTCCCCGAGGGGGCCGTCCCTGCCAGCTACGTGGCCGGGCTGAGCCCTTGATCCCTTCCTTCCCCAGAAAAGCCTGAAGGAAATGCGGAGCCTCAGCCCAGTCCCGGAGGAGGTGCGCAGCATGGTGGGCTGGGAGGTGCTGGGGGGTGGCTCGCCTGGTGGGCAGCGAAGCAGAAGGGGGAGGAGGAGGGGGCAGATCCCAGCATTTGGCACTGTGAGATGGTTTCCAAATCCCGCCGGGGGCTGCTGCTCCTGAAACACCAGCGCAGCCCCTTGGGCTGGGAAGCGGGGCTGGGCAGCAGGCCTGGAGCACCGAATGCCCTTGCTGGAGAGCAAAAGGCCTCGCTGCCGTGGCCCGGGGAGTCAGGGAGGGTTTGCCGCTCCCCAGGCTCGACTGCTCAGATGCTGCCGGCCCAGAGGCCAGCAAAGCACTAAGGGGGCTGGGGAGGTTGCGGGAGGCTGTGGCCGTGGGCCCCGGGGCTCTGTGCAGGGGGGGCAGCCTTTGCCTTGGGGCTCTCGTGGTGTCCTTGAGTTTGGCCCCGGGAGGCGGTGCCTTGGAGACAGGCAGTGGGGACATGGCGGGGGGGCCTGGGCTCTGTCCTTGCCGCTGCATGGCTGCCTGTAACCCTGCTCCCCTTGGCCTCCTCTTCCCAGGAGGGCAGTGGCAGCCTTTCTTCCCCCACCGAGTCCCCCCAGGCGGACGTGGACACCCAGCATGGGGCAAGCTCCATGCTGGGGACGGAGGAACCAGGGGCACAGCCTGTGCCCAGCACAAGCAGGGGGGCTCCCGGGACACAGCCTGGCTCCGAGGAGACGCAAGCAGGGACACACAGAGCACCAGTGAGCCCTGAGAAGGCGGCAGGCGCTCCTTCAGATGGGAAGATCATTTCTGATGCCAGCGCCACAGCCCCCAGGATGCAGCCAGGGGCCCCTGGCACTCAGAGCACCACACAGGGGATGGAGCCAGGGTCCCCTGGCACCCAAATCACCACCCCAGGGATGCAGGCAGCATTCCCTGGCATCAAGGCCACCAGCCCTGGAAAACAGCCAGTGTCCCCTGGTGCCCAGAGCACCACCCCAGCGACGCAGCCAGGACCCTCCAGCACCCAAATCACCACCCCGGGCATGCAGCCAGCATTGCCTGTAATCAAGACCACCAGCCCAGGAGAGAAGCCAGGGTCCCCTGGCACCTGGACCGCCACCCCAGGGGTGCACCTAGGATCCCCTGGCATGTCCCATTTGCAAGAGCCAGCAATGCCCTGGGGGTCCTCAGCCTCCAGCAGTGCCTCTGGCATTGGCATGGAGACGGTGGAGGCTCTCCGCCAGTCTGGGCAGCTTGGCCACCCGAAGGAGCAGGTGGCCCACCTGGAAGCCACCAAGTCAGACCACGCCGAGCGTGAGCAGACGCACCTGCTCTTCCCGGAGGGAGGTAGGAACCCTGAGGGGGCTGGTGGGGGGTGTTTAGCGTGGGAACACCCTGGGCTGGGGGCTCATCGTGCTCAGAGCCTGGCCCCAAGGGCGAGACCCCCTCACTGACAGCATGTCCCCTTGGACCATGTCCCTCTAGACGACAACAGCATCGCCCTCCGGGGTCAGGTGTCCTCCCTGCAGAGCCTCGCCAGCGAGCTGCAGGAAGTGAAGGAGAAGGTGAGCCGGTGGCAGTGCCCGAGGGGGCTGCAGGGATGCCAGGGGGGATTTGGAGAGGGAGGGGGCAGCCAAAGGGCCCCCCCCAAAAAGGGACAGCACAGGGTGCCATGCCCTGACTCTGCCACCACCGCCGTTCCCAAATCAGGCAGCTGGAGGATGCGCTTGGAAAGTCGTGGGTGGCTGGAGCGGACTGGAGAGCAGATGGCAGCGACCAGATCGCCCTGCAACTGGGGTAAAAGGACGGGAGAGCATCTGCTACCCCATGGAGCTGCAAGGGAGCCCAGTGGCTGGGAGCATCCCAGTCTGGGGGGTGAGGGACACCCCCCTGAGTGGCCCCGATGAGGCTAAGCCTGCCTGTGTGCCCATCTTGCTGGCCAGGTCCATGCTGCAGGAGACAAAGCAAGAGGTGCTGGAGCTGAAGGACCTGGGACTGGAAGAGTTAAAGCGAGAGGTGTTGGAGCTGAAGGACCTGGGAGTGCAGGAGTTAAAGCAAGAGGTGCTGGAGCTGAAGGACCTGGGACTGCAGGAGTTAAAGCAAGAGGTGCTGGAGCTGAAGGACCTGGGAGGGCAGGAGTTAAAGCGAGAGGTGTTGGAGCTGAAGGAGCTGGAATTACAGAAGATAAAGCGTGAGCTGAAGGAGCTGGGGGAACACCAGGACATGACCGAGGCCACGCTGAAGCAGCTGGTGACAGAGGTGGCCGAGCTGATGCAGGCTCAGGTGAGGTCTAGGGGGAGTGCTCCCACTGCCCACCGGCTGGGTGGTGGGGTCCTGGCAGGGTTCCCGGCCACAGCCCCTGGCCGGCTGCAGACATGGAGCCTCCACAGCACCTTGGCTTCTTGGCTGCATCCATTCCATCTGAGAGCCGATCCCTTCTCCCCTTCCTGCAGCAGGACAAGCTGAAGGCGATGGAGAGCGCAGGGCAGGAGCAGGCAGAGGCGCAGGCAGCATGCCCTGCCTGCTGTGGGGACACAGGAGCGCAGGTGGGGCAGCTCCTGCAGCGCTATGAGAAGCTCCAGGAGGTGGTGGACTCCCTGATGTCCCGGCGGGCGGTGGGCAAGGTGCCGAGGCAGCTGCCGAGGCAGAGCCAGGTAGGGAGATGGCGCCATGGGGGGCTTGGGAGGGGGCTGCTGGGACTCCCCTGGCTGGTCGTGCTTTGCTGTAACATGGGGGAGCCCCTCGCTGCTCCCCACATTGCCTTGTACACGTCAGCAGCACAGAAGGAAATGAAAGCCTTGGTGCAAATGTCCTGCTGGCACCGAGAGCCTTTGGCCACCGGCCAAGTAACCTGGCTCTGTCCCCACGGGGCAGCCAGTCCCCCCTTGCACAGCACCGCCCCGTCATCTTCCTCCCTGCAGCAGGATGAGGAGGTGCTGAAGCGCGTCCAGGCCACCCTTGTGCAGGTGCAAGGCAGCTACGAAAAGCTCAGCTCCGTCGTGGGGAACCTCCTGCGTGACAGTCAGCGGCAGCAGCAAGATACCAAGGTGGGTGGCTGAAAGCCCCACGGGGTCAGAGCATCCTCCAGGCAGAGCCTGGGCACCACAAGGGATTTGTCCCTTTCCCGCAGGTTTTTAAGGGGGGTGGGAGATGGATGGGGGGTGCTGAGCTGGCCGGGAGGCAGCTCCGACGGTGCTGTGGCATCATGGGGTGCTTTCTGTGTTGGCAGGCTCTGTTCCAGTCCCTGGAGAAGCTGGTGAAAGGCAAAGCGGACAAGAATGACCTGATGCTGGGACTCGATGTGGTATGGCCTCGAGGGTCCCCAGCACCAGCCAAGGGGGTCCCAGGCAGAGTGACAATCACCCCTTGTCCCTTGGCTGCTTGGTGGCAGAACCTGCTGGGGGGAGGGAAGATTTCCAGACTGGCTGCGCGTCCCTCGCCAGGTCCCTCTGTCTCCCCACGGGTCCCTTTGGCGGCTGGCACCAACCCCATGGGTGTGATGGGGCAAGCAGGGCCACGTAGCCACTTCTCCCTCTCCTCCCAGCACGAGCTGGCCCTGCCTAGGCTACCTTCGTCCTTTCCCCACCGCTCTCCTGCCTTTCCCTCTTGCTAGAAAGCAGACAAAACCAGCCTGGCTGGCAAAGTCAACCGCAGCGAGTTCGACACAAGGATGGAGCGGCTGACTGAGATGCTCGAGGAGGTGCTGAGCCAGCAGACGGGCCAGGAGAAGGTCCAGCAACAGCTTAGTGAAGAGGTGGCCTCCAAGGTGAGGGGTGTCTCGTCTCTGCCACGCAAAACCTGCTCCTTCAGGGCTTGGCATCCCTCCGAGGATCCCTCTGCCAGCTGTCCCAGCCGGGGACCACCATGTCCCATCCCGGGGCAGCTGGCTGAGGGTGGGCACCTGTCCACAGCTGGGCCGCCAGGAGCTGGGGGCTCTGCAGAAGCAGCTGGAGGGGCACTGGGAGAGCAACCTCAAGCAGCTCCAGGAGGGCTCACAGGCAGGGGCTGATGATGCAGCTGGCATTAAGAAGTGAGTGCACTGGGGACGGCGGCGGCTTCAGGGACACCTCGCTGCTGCCTGCGAGCTGCCTGCCTGTGTCCCCCCCAGGAGCTCACCCAGCCCTTTTCTCCCCACTCCAGCCCGCTGCTGACCCATTTCCACTGCCTGTCCTGCGACCGGCCCCTCGACATGTCGGTGCCTGGCCCGTGAGTAGCACCTGGCGCTGTGGGCGGGACGGGGGGGCGATGGGTGCTGGCAGTGCCCCGCTGTGCCAGGCACAGGGGTTCGGGGCTCTGCTTGGGGGGTCTGACCCTGCCCAGATCCCTCGCTGCCCTGCCTGGCAGCAGGGGGACGCAGAGCCCTCCCCGGGGAGCAGGGGGTGCCATGGGCTACAAGCCCATGGGCTTCAGGGCACTGCCGCGTCACCCATCTACGGCTCCTGCCCTCCCCAGGCACATCGTGACCATTCCATCCCTGCCGCCGCTGTCCCCCCGCCTCGCCGAGCACCCCCGTACCATTCTCAAGCTAGAGCAGGAACAGCAGCACGAGCACAGGTAGGGGACACGGGGACCCATCCCTGTCCCACTGGGGTGCAGGGTGGCCTGGCCCCGGCGAGGGAGAGCTCTTCCCCAGGTGGGGGCGCAGGGGTCCGGGCGGACCTGGGCAGGGCAGGGGAGCAGAGCTGTGCTGCAGAGGGTCAGCTGTGCTTACCCCACCTCTGTGGGGCTTTACAGCCCCCCCTCGCTGCCCGTCTGGCCCAAGTCTCTGTCTCAAGGGCGCTGAAGCCATGTGCGACGAGTTGTGTCTGGTCTCAGCCTGACCTCGGGCTTAGGGAGGTCAGGTTCCTTCTCCCAAACAAGTTGCTGAAATCAAGCGCTGCAGCCGGGACAGCCCAGCTCCTGCCTCCTGCTGTCCTTGGCGTGGGGTGCAGGGACCTGCCACTGCCACGGCCAGCTCCCGGGGGCTGTGGGGAAAGAACAGATCCAGCAGGACGGCCGGGGGCTCTCCTGCAGCAGGCAGAGGGGAGCCGGGAGGGACAGACCGCACCAGGGAGCAGCCCCTGGCCCCCTTCCTGCCGTAGCAGGCTGAAGCACGGGCTGCCACGGTGCCGGGCACTGAGCATCCGCGTACCCCGTCCCACAGGCAGCCGCCAGCCGAGGTCAAGTACCCCACCGTGCCGCGGAGCTGCGGGGGCCACCACACTGTCACCACCCCGCTGCAGCGCCGCCAGGGCCTCCAGCTGCCCCGGCGCCTCCAGCCGCTCCTGCTCCCCAACAAGGTAGGGATGACAAAGGTAGGGATATGGCGGGGGCCACTGAGGCTGTGCCTCAGTTTCCCCAGGGAGAGCTAGCTGTGGGAGGGTTGCCAAGGGATGCCAAGTTCGGCCCCGTGGCTCAGCCAGCCCGCTCTCTCATTCCCAGTGCAACGTGGTGGACCTGTTGGCAAAGGACGGCTGCATGTCCAGGGAGCAGCTGGACAGTCCCGTGCTCACAGACAAAGAGGGTACGGCCGGGGCTGGCTTGGGGAGAGGATCCCATGGGTGTGAAGGGGCAGCGGGGAGGGCAGGGCACCCACGAGGTGCTGGGTTTTCCCCACTCGTGTCCCCCCCACTGCCCCCACCCCAGCTCACTCTGCTCTCTCCTGCCACCCCTGCTGCCTGACAGGGCCAGCACAGCACCAGCCCAGGCTGCACAAGGCAGCGGAGAGCAAGAGCGACTCATCCGACTGCCACCTCCCTCACGCACCAAGGCCCCCGCGGGACAGACCCAGGAGCCGGGCAGCTGGGCAGGGACAGCTGCTCTCCAGAAAGTGATTTCTTATTTGACTAATAAAAAGCCCTTTACCTTATTTTTTGTTGGGTTTTTTTCCCCTTTGTTTTGGGCCATGAACGGCGGTCACAGGGACAGAGGGGGCATCCCCTTGACAAATCACAGCCCCCAGTTCTGCTCTCCCCCCTCAGAGCCCAGTGGGAAATACAGCAGGCAGTGGGCTTGTGGGCTCCTGTCGCCTCTGCGCGGGAGTTCTGCTCTGGGCTTCCCTGGGATGGTGATGCAGCTTTCTGCCATTGGGAGCCACGATGCAGATTTCAAGCGCTGTCATGGAACGGTGCTGGCTGCAGTGCTGCGCCTGCCAAGTGAGCGCCTCCGACGTACAGGAACACCAGGAGCGACACAACACACTCCCTTTTACATGGCACGGTCATTTATGATCAAAGCGCAACAAACTGCTGCTCCTGAGCACTGCAGCACAGTTTGTACGTGCAAACCTAGAGGTGCCCCAGCAGTTCATCATGCTGGCCCTGTTCTTGCTCCAGATGCACCAGGAAGGGACGCCTCAGCCCTAACAAGAGGCAGCAGCCACCAGCTGTGCATTCACTGTTGGCAACGTTGCGAGAGCCACCCCCACTCTTGTAGAAGCTGACACACGCACCGCTGGCATCTTACAGACGCGCAGTTAGTCCAGAGTGCTTCCAGGGTGTTCGGGGACAGCAGTTCAGTGTTCAGCTACAGCAGAGCAGAGCGGGAAGAAAAGCAGAGCCAAGTATCAGCTGCTGATTCCCAGGAAGGCCTGGGTTGCTACACACTCCTGGGTAAATTCCTGTGCGAGACACTGAAGCTCGTACAGAAGCTCTGCAGTCACAGCCAAAATTGTCACTTTTCAGACTTAGACTGAAAGATACATTTCTTTCTAGATGATATAGCCAGAAAGCAGGGTAAAGAGGAGGTGAGGTATTGATTCCGAAGGTGTGCAAAAGCACTTCTTTGTCAGCGATGGAATAAAAGGACACGGTCTTCTTTTGTAGCTCCAGCAAAACTCCAGCCTTCAATGGTTTATCCTTGCAGAATAACGTTTCTTGATCTCTGTGCCACGCGGACAGCTGCTGTTTGGGACCTAGCCATTCTACACACCAGGAATGCTCTGCTCCTCCTAATTTGTCCCTTTTTCCAAGAAGTTCATCAGCAACTCCAACAGCCCACCCATCGCTGGCCTGGGGAATTACTTCCCAGTAGCGGCACACCGCAGAGAAGCTCTGGGAACACGTCACTTGGCTGATGCAGAATCTCTTGGGCGATGGCTTTAATAACAGCGCATGTGCATCCCTACTCAAAGCAGAAGGAAAACCAACAGCCACACGATAAACTTTCACCAAAGTTCAATCCTGCAAATCAGCAGAAATCCTCAACCAAGCACCAATGACGGCATCCTGAGCACACGGAAACACTTAACAGGCACAGCTGAGGAAACAGCCACGACAGACTCACGCACTCCAGCGTGAAGGGGAAGGTACTTGCTACCTTACAGGACGGATCTTATTCCTAACCACAGTCTTACTAAAAAATGTGCCGATAATAAATGGGATGCTTCCCTCAATAGAACTGACATAGTCACCCGTTCACTGGGACGTGTTCTTGCACATTTGATCAGCAAAAACACTTGTTTTATGTTTTCAGCTACCGCTGTAGTACTCTGTGTTGACTGTAAAAATAGTTCTGTAAAAATGTGCCGTGGTTTTGGCCAGATTGGCCGATCAGAACGACAGATGGCCCTCCCCCAACTCTCTCCTCAGAGAGGAGAGGAAGAGATAAGGAGATTTACGAGTTTAGAAAAAGAACTAAACTACTTTAATGAAAATAATAATAAATAAGAAAATAGTAAATAGTAATAGAATAATAAAAATTAAAGAAAAAAAGTGTACAATATATACAAAACCGTATCCAGCTCCCAGGATGACGATGGCGTCAGCAGCAGACACAGAGAAAGTTCCAGACTGGACTCAGCGACGGACAGGAGCTGAATTCCGGAACTAGAGTCCGGAGTGCTCGGATCGGGATCAAAGGCAGACGAACAGACAGGGTCCCCCTCAGACATCGGCCATTGAAGAAAAAACGAGCCAGAGCCCCCTTTGCCCCTTTCATCCCTCAGCTTTTATACTGAGCGTGATGCAGATGGGATGGAATACCCTGTTGGTCAGTTTGGGGTCACCTGTCCCCTCTGCTCCTCCCTGCGGGTGGGACCCTGTGTATCGCAATGCTTTCAGTTAGCTGCATCATACAATAGAATGCAACAAATGTGGAAGTCGTTGACAGTATTTACCATTTAACCCAGGGTAAACAAAATTATGCATAAAGTAAATATATTCCTTTTCTGACCTCTTCAAGTCTGTCCAAAGCATCCTTCAGTTTTCTTCTTCTTTCCAAGGCCAGAAGCCAGACTTGCTGCCATTTGCTGACTAGAAGGTTTGCCCGTGGATTCTGGGTTTCCATTTGCGCCTGGGCTGCTGACAGATACGTGCCTGGTGCTGGGGAACGCTTTCCTGTTAAAACATGACAAAATGGGTTAAGTCTCACTCAGTTCAAACAAAACATTCACACGAAGGGTACTTGACCTTCCTCAAACTACTCCTTCCTGTCCCAGATAACGAGCCCACACCCTGATCGGATTGCATCTGGTGGGATTTTTTGTTTGTATTCTTTTACCATCGCTGGGGAAGGACCACGTGGTGCTTGAAGTATTTTTTGTGTAGTGGCTGCACTAGTGAAGCCACACAGGTTAAATCGAATCTTTGCAGACCTCCCAGAGAGCTGAAAGGTAAACAACCTGATTTTGGAAGCAGGTTCCACGGACGGGTAAGTATAAAGTACAACGGGTAAGCATATCTAAAAACGCAAAAAGCAATTTCCTCACTTGATGATTCACTTTCCATTCGACTTCACTGAACACACTTCCTAATTGGATCCACATAAATGGATAAATGCGCGTCTCGTTTGATTTAGTTCTTCTAAGCTAAGCACTGGAAGGTATTCGTTATTTTATTTTCCTAACAGGGCGAAAAAGAGGGATATTCACAGAAGCAGATGCATCTTTTCCCGTCCTTCCTGATGAGGCTCACTAGGAACAAGGTCTATTCTTGCCAAAGTTATTCCAGAGATGGATGTTTTTCCAGGCTACCACAGGATGCACTACTGTGTGAACTTCCTAACCCATAAACTCCGTTTTACAAAAAGGAGGCAGATTCACTCATGTGTTTGCTGAACTCCTTCAGCACTGAAGGCAGATGAAGCCACAAACGACGTCTGGACACTTCTTCAGAGTAAACCACTTCCGTTAGATAAGAATATAAAAGGTTTGTGGAGCGGACGCTGGATTTGTGATTTTATTTTTTTTTGAGGGCCTGTTTCTAACAGTAGTTGCACAGGGCACGTAGGTATTTTCTCTGCTCAAGTTCCAACCGACCACACAAAAGGCTTCAGCAGCTGCAGAGCTGCATTACCACAAACAAGGAAAATGCCTTAATTATCCGTGTCCTGTCAACTTCTATCAATTCTCTCTACATCCAAAAGGGACTCTGAATACTTCTCACATCATCTGCAGGCCAAAAATTAAATGGCAGATTGAAAGTAAAGGAGAGGATTTAGGAGGTTAGTTTGAAATCTTCAGGCCTAGGAACAACACATCATCATGGACAGCACACCAAGTCACACAAGGAGGCAGAGAAGATCTCTTGCTCCTGGGAGGCACTCTTCAAAATAAAAGGCACAACAGAAGCATTCTTCCGTGGGCTCCACAGGCACAATAATCAGTAAAAATACTAAAAAACATATTTAAAAAAAACCCTAAATTGTATGTAACAAGAGAAGAAGATGGGGGCATGGACACCTTCCTAAAGATGGCTGAGATTTTCAGAGAAGCTTTCCATTCTTCTTGTTAGTTGGATCCAATTGGGATAAAATTCTGCAGAATTCAAACCAGCAAATGGCTATTTTCTGAGAAGGAAGAAACAAGAACGAAAGATGCGTAATGGCCGCATACATTTTGTGAGACCTGGCTTAAACAGAACTAATCAAGGAGGTTACTGCTTCAGGGACAGCAGCAGGTTCAATAACTTTTAAGTTCCCTGGGTCAAATTAAGGTGAATAAAAGTGGAGACTAGGGTGAGTTGCTCTGTTTAGCTAAAACCTATGTCACTTGCATGGCACACGCAAAGGAAGGAAAGAATATGGAGGAGTAAGAGGAAAAATATTAGTTATTCCAAGTCTGTGTTTCAGCTATACTCTGCATCTTGAAAATCTCCAGAGAATTATTTATGGAGTGCTAAGTTTTACTACAAGACTCATCACTCAGATAAACATCAAAGGAACATTTCAGTTAATGCTCATCATAATTACATACATGATGTTTGGCAAGTTCAATTTCAATAGCCCTGGGGTCTCCACCCAGAGGTTTCTGTTCATTCAGCAAGTCTTCTGTATGCGTCAGCCACATCAGCAACTCATCCAGGGCACGCTGGAACTGCCCCAAGGCAAACAAGGCACCTTCCAGCTTGCGCTAGAGTAAAAATAAAATTAACAAGGAAATGGTTTCACAATGCTATTGAATTGGCTTATGTTAGCATTTAGCCACCACAATCCAGAGCAGCGTCCGTGCATCTGATATCATAAACCCAGGGAGAAACAGTCATCCAAGACAAGCAACAGCTTCATACTCAGAGCCGAGGTTGCCATTCCCCTGTAAAGCCTCACACGCCAGGCTTAAATCCCTAACCTTCAGAGACCCCATGTAGCCAGAGCAGAGTTAAGCTGGAAGGTTCTCTCGTCGGAGATATGACAGTAGTTTTTTATCACTTACAACAGAATTTCAATAGAAATGCAATTTGCTGCATGATCTTTAAAACCTTTTCTTTGTTGTGAAATGATTCCATTTAGGAAAAAAAATACACTTCAAAGCACTGCATCTTTAAATCTCTCACTTTGATAACTTAAGGAAAGAGCACTGAAACAGTTAAGGATTAAGTTGTGTCTTTTTTTTTTTTTTTAAACTGCTCAGTTCAGCAGCTAATATTACTTTTGCACATATAAACATGTTTTCAACCGCTACTTAAGATATCATCAACTAATCAAAATGAAATAATAATGATTCAAGATGGCACTGCTGACAGAGGAAGTGACAAAAAATACTGCTTAGGGTTTAAAAACCACAAAAGCAACTCAATAAATTGTAAAATTCAAATTATATTATATATAGAATCATAGAATCATAGAATCGCTGAGGTTGGAAGGGACCTTTAAGATCATCAAGTCCAACCATTAACGTACCCTGACAAAAACCACTTCTAAACCATGTCCCTAAGCACCACATCTACCCTTTTTTTAAACACCTCCAGGGATGGTGAATCCACCACCTCCCTGGGCAGCCTGTTCCAATGTTTAATAACCCTTTCAGTGAAAAAATGTTTCCTAATATCCAATCTAAACCTCCCCTGACATAACTTGAACCCGTTTCCTCTCGTCCTATCACTTGTCACCAGGGAGAAGAGGTCAGCCCCCATCTCTCTACAACCTCCTTTCAGGTAGTTGTAGAGGGTGATGAGGTCTCCCCTCAGCCTCCTCTTCTCCAGGCTAAACAACCCCAGCTCCCTCAGTCATTCCTCATAAGGTTTGTCCTCCAGACCCCTCACCAGCTTTGTAGCCCTTCTCTGGACACGCTCCAACACCTCAATGTCCCTCTTGTAGTGAGGACCCAAAACTGAACGCAGTACTCGAGGTGGGGCCTCACCAGTGCCGAGTACAGGGGGATGATCACTTCCCTAGTCCAGCTCACCACGCTATTCCTGATACAGGCCAGGATGCAGTTGCCCTTCTTGGCCACCTGGGCACACTGCTGGCTCATATTCAGCCGGCTGTCCACCAACACCCCCAGGTCCTTTTCTGCCGGGCAACTTTCGAGCCACTCTGCCCCAGTCGTGTAGCGCTGCATGGGGTTGTTGTGACCCAAGTGCAGGACCCGACACTTGGCCTTGTTGAACCTCATACCATTGGTCTCAGCCCATCGGTCCAGCCTGTCCAGATCTCTCTGCAGAGCTAACCTACCCTCAAGCAGATCAACACGCCCACCCAGCTTAGTGTCACCTGCGAACTTACTGAGGGTGCATTCGATCCCCTCATCCAGATCATTGATAAAGATATTAAAGAGAACCGGCCCCAGCACCGAACCCTGGGGGACACCACTTGTGACTGGACACCAACTGGATTTAACTCCATTTACCACCACTCTCTGGGCATGGCCGTCCAGCCAGTTTTTTACCCAGTGAAGAGTACACCTGTCCAGGCCATGAGCAGCCAGTTTCTCCAGGAGAATGCTGTGCGAAACAGTGTCAAAAGCTTTGCAAAAATCCAAGTAGATAACATCCACAGCTTTTCCCTCATCCACTAAGTGGGTCACCTTATCATAGAAGGAGATCAGGTTCAACAGGCATGACCTGCCTTTCACAAACCCATGCTGACTGGGCCTGATCACCCTGTTCTCCTGCATGTGCCGTGTAATGGCACCAAGGATGATCTGTTCCATGACCTTCCCAGGCACCGCGGTCAGGCTGACTGGCCTGTAGTTCCCCGGATCCTCCTTCCGGCCCTTCTTGTGGATGGCTGTCACATTTGCCAACCTCCAGTCAGCTGGGACCTCCCCGGTTATCCAGGACTGCTCATAAATGATGCAAAGTGGCCTGGCGAGTACTTCCGACAGCTCCTTCAGTACCCTTGGGTGGATCCCATCTGGCCCCATAGATTTGTGCACCTCCAGGTGCTGAAGCAGGTCCCTCAAAGTTTCCCTTTGGATTATAGCTCTGTAATTTCCAAACCAAAAGGAATAAATGTGTAAATTGATGCAAACATGATACACACTAAGAAGCTTTTCTCAAAAACCTAAGTCATGAAGAAAGCCCCCACCTTCAAGTTTATTTACCTGTCTATTGATGACTTTTTCTTCTAGGCTCTCCCACATTAGTTTGAGCTCTGAGACAAGGTCTTGAGCTGCGTGCTTGTCACTCTCCTCTGTTACCTTCTGGAGCAACAGCTCTGCCTGATGCCTCAGTCCTTCCATTTCTATCTGCTGCTGATAAGCTTCTGTCTTAAATTGCTACGGTAAATAGAAAAAGAATACACATAAACTTATCACAAGCAATGACCTTCTGGAATACAGCACAGTACAGCAGTATTTGCAATACCAATGCATCCCTCTCAGCTTTCGTACGTTTGGGGGATTGTCATCCAGGGTAAAAATGCTTGTAAGACACCGATCACCCCGACGGGCGCAGCAAACTGAGAAGCTGCAGCAGTGTCTTAATGTTCTAGCAGGTATTGCTAACTGTGACCACAGAATGGCAAAGATGGCTAATAGGAAAGTATTCTCCAACAATCTCTCTGGTCTGTACAAAAGGCAGAACGCATCTGGGGTCACTTCTAGCTCTGGGGGTTGTGATAATACCATCCGTGAAACTTCAGATAGAATTGTTTTTCAGAAGACCTGAAAGCAAATTTTCTTCAGTAGAACACCCTCTCTGGTACGTGCAACTGGGACAGCACTCTGAACAACTCGCCTAGGTGTGTTCTTCTGAAGTACATAAGATTATGGGTCATTTGAAGTTACATCATAAAATAGATAGACTAAACAACCTGCCCACAGCCAAAAAAAGTACAAGCGAGCCATGAAACCAAGGACATTACCTGATCGTTACACATCCCTGGTTTTTATATATCGCATAACAGCCTACTGACGTCAGGAGCATACTCAAGTCACAGATCCACAAAGACTGGCTTCTGAAGGTCTAAGTTAGCCTGAAATTTTGATTTTCAGCTTACTAATGTACTGGGAATATTGTGATCTGTGTGAGCATTTAGGTAAAGCCTGTAATTGCAGAAGTGAAGCTGTGGAGGCATTCTTTCAGAGCCTCAAGGAAGCTGTTCACGGTAGAAACCAGAACACGTAAAAGTCACAGCAAAAGAACCGGGCACATAATAACCTTACAGCCTGTGAAAGACAAGGAATGCCACTACAAGTATTTCTCAGCTGTCGGAACATAGTCACAAAATAAAATGTACTTTCACCAAAATTTGGAATAGATTTTAAAATTAAACATATTTTAAAATGAAAAGTGTGCAATGAAATGTTATCTGAAATTTTCATACAGATTCTTTTCTACTAGAAGTTGAAAATTGCTTTTGACTCTTGAAAAATACAGAAAAATATTAAACACCACAGGAAAATGCAGACTGATGAAAATAGAAATGAAATAAATTGCTCGTTCATACCTTAAGTTCCTCAGTTTGCTGCTTCACTGTCTCCAGACCTGTTCCAACTGGGGACATAGATGCCAACCCGCTGCCAGCAATGTCCCCCCAGTCAAACATTGCCTGAAAATCACAGTATGAAATTGAAGCATGAGCAGAGAAATAGTGTCAGATTTCAAAGTTGCATTAAGTAAAATACCACAATTTTTTACTCCAGAGAACAAGATTGCTGTGCGCTTTGAAAACAAAACAAAGCAAACCAAAACCAAACAGCTTTCTTCGGCGGAACCTAGGGGTTTTTGCAATACAAGGGATCCAGTATTAACTAAAGTATTCCACATAATGGTTACGAGAATGTACATGCTGCAAGACTGAACCCCTATCAGCAGCAATATCCTGCCAGTACTATTCATGCAGACTAGTACTCTACTTCTGGAGTAAAATCAGCAATTTTTATGAATACCCCGAAAGCTTAAATACAAGACAAACTCTGTTCTGCACTCCTTCGGAGCAAAGATGGAAGGTGGTAGCTGAATGATAACACACTTTAAATGATGATGACAAAAGAACTTCTGTTGAAGGATAACGGTATCTGTATCAGGAAGATGGAACACGACCCATTCAGTACAGATTAGACAGTGATGGCCAATACCTGAGCTTGACTGAATCTCCTCAGGATAAGGCAGTTGGAACTTCAAAAACCAAATGAAGTCTCCCCAGTTCTGAGGCTTTGTGGGTACTTCCCTTACTCCTGATATAATGCAGAACAACCTCAAGAACACTCCAGTTAAAGATTAAGAACACCTATAGCACTCTGGGCAATTAATTACATAGAGGAAAAAATACCTCTGCCAGGCCCTTTTTCCTCCTGCCTGTTATCTGTGATTCATTACGGAGAAGGGCTTAGGACGGCTTCTCAGAGCTGCCCACTGCTACACAACTCCTTGGGAAAAGGAGAACTAACCCCCCCAACACGCTCAACAGGGTGAGGCAGCTGTAGCTAACAATCTGCCCACAACACTTTTAATATTGTCTATTGAAATGAGCGTAAGGTGGCAGTTAAATACAGTTCTTGTACAAAGTACCAAGCTTGCAGGATGTACAATGTGCAGCCCCAGGAAATACAAAGCTCTTAAAGCAACGGCAATGTTCCTAATGTAACCCTACAAGTCAACCTCTGTGCAATACGAAAATAAGAGACCTTGGAGAAAAAAACATGGAAAACAAGATGTTGCATTATTATTAAGATGTGTTCTGCTGCTTGGTCTGCACCGAACACACAAGCAACTGCCCTCAGTGTCATGTGAAACTCTGTTTTTAAAGATCTAATGAACCAAGAAAGACAGTAATTCCACTGGGCAAAAAGACAGCTTTGCAAAATCTGACCATGAAAACCCTACTACTGTTTCCATCTTCCAGCCATTCACTGACAAAAGACATGAGGCCTGCCACTCAGCCAAAACTTGCAAAGAATAGGCAGAAAAATGAAATAAAATACAGCGCATATAGAGAAAAGATATCTTAAAAAACTGCTGGAAAGTTTACCTACCGATTTTAAAAGTGAATCATCTTCCAAAGTATTATGATTGGATAAATTACGGTAAGAATTAGTATGATGCTCCAGTATGTCTATATTCTTAGTATAATTACACTAAGAATTCATGTAATGGTCCAGTAACATTATGTTACTATTTTGGGCTTAAAATAGTCAAACTGAAATATTTGACTTATAAAAAAGGTGGAATAAAATTGAAGTTCTTTCACTGTCCGCCACTCAAAGAAAACACCTGCAGGTGAGTATACAGACCTGTATTCTGTTCCTTTTGGATCATGTAAACATGTCACACCTTCAACTCGCCTACTATGTTACGTACTGATTGCCACCAGGAAATGTGAGCAGGATTACTATAAACTTGTGTCTTACCAATAAAGGGGACATCAATTTCGAATCTATACATAGAGGAGTATGTGAACAACTACATGCAGAAAAGAACAGATTTAGTCTTTAATGGAAGAAAAACCTCCAACCCAACCAACCCCGAGAAAAAATATCTGCCTACTGAAGAAAACAGTCGCTATAATCAGTGACACGTCACCTTCCCAATCACGTAACATTTTTTACTACAACCACATTAAGTCCTATTGACTCAAGATTGGGTTAGGTGTATTACACCATCTTACCTGCAGTCGTCCTTGGTATGGAACAGCTGCCTGCAGAGCTCCAACAAGCTTATCTGCCCGTTCTTTCCTTGTTTTGCTTAAGGCATCCCAGGCAGAACTCAGCTGCAAGTAGGTGAAATTTACTCCAATGGAGAAAAGAATGTTACTGCTGCTGTATAATGTGCGTTCACTGATTATTCACTCATCAATAACACCAATAAACTAAGCATGAATAGTTCACATTAATTCCATGTTAAAACTCTTGTTCTCCTTATCACTGCATAGTTACTTTCCTTCAGAATGCACTCGATGTTCTCGATGACAAAAGCTGTAAAATTCAATACTGATACTGAATAGTTTTCTTAACATACGGATTACAGTCAATATGGGAAATAGTATTAAATCATTTGGAACTGCATCCTTATCAAAAAGGTAGCTTTAAAGAAACATACACTGCTGAACACTGGAGAAATTGTCAGTACTCTGTAGCCATCCAAGCAGGATTGTCTCAGTCAAGATGTTGCACTTGGCATAAACCAGATACCTTTCAAATTTATTCCAGCATTCCTATTGCAAAAAGTAGCCATCTATTGCAGTAATCAGTGACTATTTCCACAAAAAACCTTTCTGTCTTTTACAGAACTTTTAACCCATAAATCAATACAATAAAATTGTCTATACATTCTAAACTAATACGAGCCAAGATCCATTTACTTGAAAAGCAACCCTTATGTTATCATAAAAGCTTCAGGGGTATCTTGCATTTGCCGCAAAATGTCTATTTGCAAAATTTGTTGGGGGCAGGGAGGATATACCAATTTCAGCTGAACAAGCACCTGGCGTAGCAGATTCAAGCACCTGCATTTCCCATACCTCATCTATGCTCTTGTGGACAATAGGTTTGTCAGGCTCTCCACAAGCAGCTCCAAGGTCAGAGCCAAGGCTCAGAACTGTTGCTAGTTCCTCTTGTAGTCCATCAATTTCTTCTTTAGCAGCCTACAAAGAGAAAAAAAATCAATGCCGCTCACACTAACTTTAATAATCTATGTACAGCTTGTTTTCAAGATAGGACATGACAGGATTCGGCCTGTGGTTTCTTTAAAGTCCCTTGGACTTACAATCTGACGCTTAAAACACAAGCATCCCTTTGCAGGGTCAGAGTGAAATCAACTGACACCAGTCTAAATTAGAACAATGGCTTATGATGTCACTTTACATGAGATGAAAAAAAATAAACAGGAAGTTTTCAATTAGATTTCTTTAATCAGAGTGTTTTCTTTTTCAGAGGTTGTCAGTCAACCCTCAAATCTTTAACTATCAGCTTGAATAATTACAGGCTTAGAGCATAATACATAGAGCACGATACATGCGTACACCTTTAATTTAGATGTTACCTATTACTCAGGGAATCTCAAGTACGTATCACTTTCAGAAGTCTCAGTGACGTGCTTATTATATACGTGTTTATAAGCAGATATGCAAATATAAGGACAGGCACATGTTGCATGCTCATTGCAATTCAGAACTGGTACATGTTATTTACCACAGACTCTTGAGATATCACTATAGTAAATTCCTACACAATTATCCCTCTTGGTCTCTAAAAAAATAGCCTCCTGTGGTATTTCATAGTAATTCTGTCTTTTCTCCGCATACCGTAAATAAAATACTTTAAGTCAACAAAATACTTTCTACTGACCTCAGCATCTTCTTGCTGTTGCTTGACTACAGATGGGTCAACTCCAGGTCCCTCCAGTTCTCCAATGAGCTCCTGAGTATCTTTAATAGCAGCTGCAAGAGCCACGTGACTACACCACAACTTTGCGGCTAGTTTCATTACATCCAACAATTTGGCCTCCCTCTCCTCAGTCAAGGTCTGGATGTCTTCCCAAATGAGGACCATTTGGTCTAGTTTATCTTGAACAGCTAAACAACAGAGGAACTAGATTACTACCTTGGCAAACGATTCTTGGCCAAAAATCTCTCTACAGTTCTACAGCAGAAACATATGGGTATCTTTTAAAATTTAGACTGTAAAATTGTTTCTTTACAGGACGCTTCATAACCTTAAGTGGAAACAACCACCATAACCTTAAAAAATAAAACAAAGGTCATATCCACAATGAATTATTTTAAACAAATAGAATCTTAGAATCATAGAATTGTTGAGGTTGGAAGGGACCTTTAAGATCATCGAGTCCAACCTTTAGCCTACGCTGACAAGAGCCACTTCTAAACCATGTCCCTAAGTGCCCCATCTACCCTTTTTTTAAACACCTCCAGGGATGGTGAATCCACCACCTCCCTGGGCAGCCTATTCCAATGTTTAATAACCCTTTCAGTGAAAAAATGTCTCCTAATATCTAATCTAAACCTCCCCTGACGTAACTTGAACCCGTTTCCCCTCGTCCTATCACTTGTCACCAGGGAGAAGAGGTCAGCCCCCATCTCTCTACAACCTCCTTTCAGGTAGTTGTAGAGGGTGATGAGGTCTCCCCTCAGCCTCCTCTTCTCCAGGCTAAACAACCCCAGCTCCCTCAGTCATTCCTCATAAGGTTTGTCCTCCAGACCCCTCACCAGCTTTGTAGCCCTTCTCTGGACACGCTCCAACACCTCAATGTCCCTCTTGTAGCGAGGGGCCCAAAACTGAACGCAGTACTCGAGGTGGGGCCTCACCAGTGCCGAGTACAGGGGGATGACCACTTCCCTAGTCCGGCTCACCACACTATTCCTGATACAGGCTAGGATGCTGTTGGCCTTCTTGGCCACCTGGGCACACTGCTGGCTCATATTCAGCCGGCTGTCAACCAACACTCCCAAGTCCTTTTCTGTCGAGCTGCTTTCAAGCCACTCTGCCCCAATCCTGTAGCGCTGCATGGGGTTGTTGTGACCCAAGTGCAGGACCCGACACTTGGCCTTGTTGAACCTCATACCATTGGTCTCAGCCCATCGGTCCAGCCTGTCCAGATCCCTCTGCAGAGCCAACCTACCCTCAAGCAGATCAACACGCCCACCCAGCTTAGTGTCATCTGCGAACTTACTGAGGGTGCATTCGATCCCTTCATCCAGATCATTGATAAAGATATTAAAGAGAACCGGCCCCAGCACCGAACCCTGGGGGACACCACTTGTGACTGGACACCAACTGGATTTAACTCCATTTACCACCACTCTCTGGGCACGGCCATCCAGCCAGTTTTTTACCCAGCGAAGAGTACACCTCTCCAGGCCATGAGCAGCCAGTTTCTCCAGGAGGATGCTGTGCGAAACAGTGTCAAAAGCTTTGCAAAAATCCAAGTAGATAACATCCACAGCTTTTCCCTCATCCACTAAGTGGGTCACCTTATCATAGAAGGATATTAGGTTTGATAGGCATGACCTGCCCTTCACAAACCCATGCTGACTGGGCCTGATCACCCTGTTCTCCTGCATGTGCCATGTAATGGTACTGAGGATGATCTGTTCCATGACCTTCCCAGGCACCGAGGTCAGACTGACTGGCCTGTAGTTCCCCGGATCCTCCTTCCGGCCCTTCTTGTGGATGGGTGTCACATTTGCCAACCTCCAGTCAGCTGGGAACCTCCCCGGTTGTCCAGGACTGCTCATAAATGATACCAAGTGGCCTGGCGAGCACCTCCGCCAGCTCTTTCAATACCCTTGGGTGGATCCCATCCGGCCCCATAGATTTGTGCACCTCCAGGTGCTGAAGCAGGTCCCTCACCATTTCCCTTTGGATTAGAGGGGCTTCATTCTGCTCCCCATCCCTGTCTTCTAGTTCAGGGGTCTGGGTGCTCAGGGAACAACTGGTCCTACTGCTGAAGACTGAGGCAAAGACTTCATTAAGTACCTCAGCCTTTTCCTCATCCTTGGCACTATTCAGGTCTAATTTTAGGAGAGATATATATTAAATTTTAAAATTGTTGGTACATTCAGTGGGCTTCCTTGTACTCGTACTTCAATGAATGAGACGAGGTGTTTTAGAACTTAAAAGGAAGAAAATGCAAGTCATTACAACCTCTCATTCTGGCTCCATAGGTTATGGGGTGCCTTTGATACGTAGTGCTGCCACATATTCCACTTGGATAGAAAAACCTTCCCCTGGGCTCAGCTCCAGCAACTGAGGCCCAGTTTTGTCCATCTTACCTATATGAGGCTTGTGCTCAGCCATCAGCCCACGCAGTTGCTATAACAAACAAAACGACTTATCAGTTTCTTATGCCTGCACCACCACATTACAGCTGTCCACACTTCCAACACATCCAGCTGGCGAGAAATGCCAAACACCCTTCATCCTAATGTCAAGCGCAAATACTATCAAACAAAGGTAGTTATTGCTCTGCCAGTGATGGCTCCCATTCCAACAGAGAGCTACCCAGGCTTTAAACACCACAATTAGAGACGCACTGGAAAGGTCCATGCAATACCCTCGTAGGACGGATGATTGATTACAGGCAAAATACAAGATGCTAACTATGCATATGATCTTGGCAACAGACACTCCCCATATCTAGTACCTATAATGACAGAAATGGCAACAGTATTCCAGGCATGTGCATAACGCCACTGCATATATACTTTTCATGGTGGTATTTGTCACTTGCCTCAAACCCTTCCATTGAAGAACATCACAGAAAGAGGTACTGGCATTGCAAGAATATGAATTCAAATGATCCTTGCTTTAAGAAGAGGGAAGTAGCACAAGGAAGAGTCAGAGAAATCAGTGAAAAGGAGAAAAGGACAAGGAAGACCGATTAGGAGAGACTATCAACCTAGTTTAGCAGCCTCCTCTCTGGCCACAAGACCCCTCTGTCTTCACAACAGCGCTATTTCTTAATTGACACAAAGTTTAGCAAGTAATTAATAAGTAAATTAAATCTGATCTCAGCTGTCTACTCCCTCTCATCATCCACCCCGTAAGTAAGTCAAAACTGTGCATAAAACTTGTGGTAGTGAAAGGTCACAAGGTGCCTTCCAACTTGCCGAAGGATCTGGGTTTTGTTTACTTGCACCCGTAGATCTGACAAAAGGGAAAGGTTTCTTGTGGGAGCAGCCCGATCCTTCCCTCCACTTTTATTTATTTTCTCAGCTCATTCCTCCCTTTTCAGGAAAATCCCACTCTCTTGTCAGGCACTGTCCCTCCTGGTGCTGTGAACTCCACGCCTTTCTACCCTATAGCCCCTGTGCAGGAACATGAGAGGCACATGCTCTGTTCCGCTCAGCTCAGACTTTGTTTAAGTTAATGAAGGCACAGAAAAGGGCCTGTGTCAGTCTTAGTGTAAATACATCCTCTTATCTTCAACTAAGGTTCTTCCCTTAAAAAGACATCCTGTTACTGGCTCGCTTACTTGCTCCTCCCCAGAAGAGGAGAGGTTGAGAAGATTGAAAAGACGGTGACCATGACTCTCAGCAGCCCTCTGAGGGCAAAACAGCAATGAAAACACAAATCCCCCTGACTCTAGCTCTTACCCAGAATGTAGCTCCTTGTACACCTTGTAGCAAGAAAAATAATGTTGATTAGCGGAGAAGAGGCAAAGGTGAAACTAAGAGCAGCCTGAAATTTTTTAGAAAATGATTTTGTGTGGTTTATTTCTGTGCACAAATAGATGATTTGACACAAGGCCCACAAGAGTGCACATTTCTGGGTCCAAACCTTACACTAGTGCTCTGCCCACGGCTTAGTTCAAACCAAACTGACTGCGTGCGACTCACACAGAACCGACTCTATGAATTCCATGACTGGGAATAAAGACAGGCATCAGTAAATACATCAGAACAGAAAGGTAAGTGAATACAGGAAACGGTTTTCCATTCACATTCAGAACCTTTTTTTTTTTTTGAATAGAACAATAAATGATTTGATCTTGTCCACGATCTACCATTGGGTAAACAATTCCAGTAAACAAGTATTCCAGATCAGATTACGTGTTAAAATTGCTTGACATTAATCTTCCACTTAACAAACAAATCCCAGCTCAGAGAAAATGCAAAAATAGAAGCTCATCTGAAGGGCCTCTCACACAAGCAGAATGATTGGGGGGACAATCCTGTAAGTAAAGCAAGCATGATTTGGCTCACAGGGACTAGTCAAGCTAGTTTGTAAAGCTCGTGTTATATAGCTAGTCTGAATAGAGCCTGTTTGTTCATTGTGGACATAATAGGAAGACAAATGAGTGAACCCACTGTTTACCAGTACATAATAGTGGCATATCTTCATTAACTGGTCACAGAGTAAAACTCTGAAGCCAGGGTTCGTCCTATCTAACTGGAGTTGCTTAATTGAGGCAGCTAAAAACACCCCAAACCTAGTTACTCTGTGCTCAGCAGGGAGAGAGAGGTCTGTCCAGTAGCCACATGGGTTTGACCTCACTGCACAGTGCGAGCTGCACACTCAGCCTGGGGCCTCTGTGCAGAAGAGAGAGAGAGAAACCAAGAGGCCCAGGGAGCAGGAAGGAAGGGCGACGGGGAAAGTAGAGGGAGAGGAAGGATGACAGAGAGAGAGAGGGACTTGGAGAGAAGAGAAAGGGCGACAGGGAGCCGAGCACAGCAGGAGAGAGGAAGGGAGGTACAGGGAGGTGAAAAACAGGACCCAGAGGGAAAGGGGAAGGGCAGGGAGGAACAGGGAGGCAGAAGAGGGCTGACAGGAGCCCAAGGGCCCAGGACTCACCGCAGCTCCCGGCTCTGCAGATCTGTCCTGTCGGCCTGTGCCAGCCTCCCGTCAGCCGACACAAGATGGCCGCCGGGAGCCCCGTGCTGGGTCCACAACTCCCAGCGTGCCCCGGGGCGCCCCCTCCTGCCCTCTGACCCCGCGGGAACCATGGCCGCCTCCCCGGGGCCGCCCTCGCCCAGGGCCAGGCCCTGGAGCACGGCTGGGGCCGGGAGGAGGAGGTCAGGGAGGGAGAGAAGGTTGGGAGAGGGTGGCGGGGTGGGGGGAGAGGGGCGGGAAGGGCCAGAGGACCGGGGAGAGCAGGGGGGAGCTGGTCAGGGAGCGGGGGGAGGAGAAGTGCTGGTGAGGAGCGGGAAGAGATGGAGGGCAAGAGATGCTGGTTAAGCTGGCAGAGTAGCGCGGAGAGCCGCCTGACAGCAAAGGTGCCCGGTGGCCGCAGAGGAGCCCAGGGGAGCTGATTCTTTTGGAGGCCACCAGGGCAGCCTTCCTCCGCCCCTGGTTTTGGTGAGCGATGGAGCAGTGCAGAGCCGTCTCTCAGGCATGCAGGCCTCAGGAGGGCTTCCCAGTGCCCCAGTGAGAGATCCTGCTCCCAGGAAGCGCCTCCCATGGAGCAAAGGCCATATCCAGCCACCCGGTGCTGGGTTCGGCTGCCCCAAGGGGTGTCTCAAGGAGGACGGGGTCGTCCGTCCGATGGCTCTGACACACAAATGGTGAGCTGAAGCTCCGTGGCTGTGCCTGGCTGGGTCAAAGTCTCCGAGTTTAGTGACATTTGGTGAACTCCTGCACTAAGTATCGCATGACTCGAAACATCCCTGAAAAAATGGTGGAGGTTTGTCTGCGTGTTCTGAATACTTCTGGATGCTAGACTGTGGCTAGGATGGAATGTGCTTAGTTATCTCTCAAAGGGAGACAAAAGAAGTGCCTAAGTAAGGGTCAGCGTAACTCTTCAGAGCTTTGGCTGTTTAAATGTTGAGCTGAACTTCTACAGAAACGGTAAAACGCTTGCACTTCTCTTCTAGTTCCTGCGTGGGTACAGGGAAGAAGGCAGCAGACATACACATTAGCTAAACCCCCTTCTTATTGCCAGCTGTAAAGGCGCCTCTCGGCTGGGAGCCTGAGAAGGACCCCGTGTTACAATTCTTGCTCCTTTATGTGCCACCCTAAGGCGATTCACATATGCATTGTCACAGTCTAGGAAACCTATTGGCTTTGGCCATGAGGTCGCCTGTTACCGTTCACTTTGGAGGAGTTGTTGACGTGACCCGCTTTGCAAGCACGCTTCATTCATATTTAGTAGCTGAGTTTGCACTCTTTCGTTGCACCTTGGTGGCTTTCAGCTCGTTTCCGTCTGGTTTCTTGTAACAACAGACCCACTTGCATAGGTGAGCTCACTGCTGGTCAAGTTTTCTTGCGCGTGTCTCAGAAGCCATCTTTACCGAGGAGCTTCTTCTTTGTAGCCCAATGTGCTGGTCAGCTTTTTCAGCAGGGCTAGTTCAGAGCCTACACGGCAGGACACAGCTGCTGCCTGAAAAGTTTGCCTTCTATCCCACAGGAGCTTGATGGTGAAAGCGCCACTTCTAGCTTTGCGAGGGAGACAGGGAGGACCAAAGCTCCCTGAGCTTTGTTGGGCTGAGCTGGCCTTCGGGATAACTCGGCTCCTTCCTTTGCCACTTGCTTGGCTACTTTTTTCCAGCCAGTGATGGTTTACTGCCCACTGCTCCTCAACGGGCATCCGCTTGCAAAGGTAATTACGATTTGAGCTTTAGGACAGATGGTACAGTAGGTAGATACGGGATCAAAGTATAGGCTCAGTACAGGCAATGTCCAGCCTCCAACGCTGCGGCCAGTGGGGAGGCTGATACCCCTTCTCTGCACCCAGGAAGTTTCTGTGCTCCTCGGAGGGGCTGGGAGCATGATATGAATGCCCAGAGCTCTGCAGCACCATGTAGTGGGCACTGCTGTAGGGCCAGCTCAGACTGGGCTGTTCTTCTCATCTGCACCAGGGAGAAGGCAAAGGAGGTGTGGAGATCTGGGAGGGTTTGGACTGGGCTAGAAAGTTCCTGGGAGAGGAATACACCGGTGTTCAGCAATGCTGTGTGAATGTGCAGGGTGAGGACTCACGCCAGTGGGTTTGTTGTGCAGAGCCAGGTCTTGGGAAGGGAGCTGAGACACACGGGCACAGGAGAGAGCAGGCTGGTCCATGCCCTTGCTCACAGGGACAGACTGGGAAGGTGTCCCAGGGCATTTGTACCCCCCCAGCCTCTCACACCAACCATTTCCAGCTCTGGCTGCTATCCCCAGCTTATGGATGAGTTGTGCTCTGTAGCCATCTCCTTCCTCCTGCTGGGCCTGTCAGTTCTGGGCTCTCTCCCGATCCAGACCCCAGCAGACCCTAGAGCAGGGCTGTCTGAGAGCTCTGCGTGGAACGTGGTTGGGGCTGGGCAGGGGCTGGGTGCTTCAGAAGCCCTGCCAAAGCAGGAGGACCGTGGTGGGACAAGGGCCTGCTGTAGGGACCATGCTGGAGAGATGTTTCCCAGCCCTGGATGCACCCTGCCCTGTGTGGTGTTGGCAGAGAGAGGCTGTGGGGCTGCATGTGGGGCAGCAGGGCAGGGCTGGCACAGGGGAAGTGGGGACTAATGGGATGCACCCAAGGGTGCTGGGTGAGCTGCCTGGTGTCATTGTAAAGCTGCTCTTATGGCCTTTGAAATGTCAGGGTGATGAGGGAAGGTTCTGACGACTGGGGAGGCAGACAGGGCAGCCGTTTTCAAGAAGGGCAGGAAGGGCAGCCTGGGAAAGTACAGGCTGGTGAGCCTCACCTCAGCCCCTGGGGAGGCGATGGAACAAATCTTCCTGCACGCCAGTCCCAAGCATACAAAGGGCAAGATTTGAAAGAGCCAGCATGCATTGAGCAAGCTGCCCGGCCAGCCTGATTGCCATCCACAACAAGATAAACGGCCGCATCCACAAGTAGGAAGCAGGGAATTTTATGTACTTGTGCTTTAGCAAGGCCGTTGACACAGTCACCCCTCGTCTCCTTGCAGGCAAACCGGTGAGACCTGCACTGGAGAAATGGACCATAGCCGGGGTGGAAAGTTGGCTATGACAATCAGGCCAAAAATGCTGGTTCCTTGTGACGTCCCTCTGTTACCAACACCTGGCCTGCACAGTTTAACCACTTGATTCATAGTCTGGACAAGGGGACTCAGCACACTGATGGACAATGTCAAATTGAGGGGCCTGCCTGAGAAACCTCATGGAGTTGCCTCCGCACTGAGCACAGGGCTTGGACTAGATGACACCCACAGATCTCTCCTTCCCTAAGCAACTCAGCCAGCCAATGAATCATTCCGATGAGAGCGCTGGAAAGGCAGGAAAGGCAGACGGAGAAGAAGGGACAGAGACACAGGAGAAGAGAGATAAACTATGTGAATAAAAATAGAGCAGTTCCTCAGAATCCAAGTCAATAGTAAGAAATGTTTTTTGCTGAACAACCGTACCTGTCTCTCTCACACACAGACAGAACTTCCTGCAGACAATGGAAAGGAACTGTGGCTGGATGGTCTAAAAACTCCTTTGAGAAGTGCCTGTAACACAGGTGTGATGAGATTTGGCTATTCGGAGCATTTTGCTGAAGTTGGGCCCCTGCTTCCCTCCATCAGGCGAGAGCTCTTGAGCGTGCGACTCGCTCCTTGCAAACAGTCAGGAGTGACCTGGCCAGTCCTGGGCAGGGAGTGTTTTGGGATGCAGTGGGCTCCGTGTGGGACAGACGGGTGTCTTTTGTAACGGGCTGGGTCTGATTGTAAGGGAAATGTTTAGAAAATGTCAACAAAATGAAACAAAAAAGAAATGAAGAACAAGTTCTAAAGGAGAGAAAAGAGCTTACCCTTTTGGAATTACAATCCTTTTTGTTCTCATCCTCCTTCTTTGGTTTAGTTATGTTTTAATGTTGCAGACTTAGAGGGGCGATTTTGTGTGCTGTCTCCATTTGGAAGGGAAAGTGATTTTCAGATTTTCAGGTGGGATGCATTTAACGGGACACAAATGTCCTCAGCTGTAGGGACCCAGGTGCCTCTTGCCAGTGCAGAGGCCCTGAGACCCTCTGCCCAGCCTCCCTGTGCAGCTGCTGGGGGCTCTGGTGTCCCTCAGCTCTCATGTGCTGGCTGCCAGTCCCAGGCAAATGCATCAGGTAACTGGGGCGTCGAGCAACTGAGGTCTGCCTGAGAAGCTGAGGAATTGTTTTCCACATTTAAAAAAATAAGAGCACATTTTCACCAGCCGAGATGATTGAATACGTTTCATAAAATGAAGATGTTTTCCCATGATGCCAAAAAGGGCATTTTCAGGAAGTGTATTAACCTCAGGACAAGAAATTAGCATTCTCTGGAGCACTGTGTTATACTTTTTATGAAACTGCATCACTTTGTACTTTTGTTTGCGCGTAATTAAGAAAAACCCTTCCGTGCCTGTGTGCAGCCAGTTCTCCAGGTGGGAAGTGGTGCCCAGGAGCTGTAACGTGCAACTACAGACTTCCGTGGGAAAAGGTTAGATTTTAACATTGTGATGTTAAAATCACGGCCAGGTGGCCATGGAGAGAAATGGCAGGGTTGGGGCGGTGAGGAGGAACTGTCTGTACGGTGTTTGCCATCAAGGAGACAGCTTTTCCTACATGTCCAGAGCTCCTTAGGAGGCACCCTGGATGAATATCAGCTGAAGAATGTTTGCAACACTTATTCTGTCAGCTGGGAAAAAAGAACAAAAAAACAAACCAAAAATCCCAAAAAGCCTTTTCCCTTTGGATATTCATTGAAATCTCCCTCGTTAAAGTCCTGAAACCTCTCCAACCAGCTGTACAAGACTTGAAGAATCTTATGGGGAAAGGCATGGCTCATCAGAGCTTTTTGCATTTTAACGACCATGTGATGTATTTGGTGCTGACTCCCATGAACCTCAGTTACCGTGAGGAGAGTGAACAAACCACTTGAGAAGTTAAAGTCAGATGGCTCTGATGCTGAGTCAACCTCTGATGTGTTCTGTCAAGGAAAGGTCCATTTTAATGACATCAGAAGCACCCACACAAACCATACACCGGCTCCTTCCTAAAAGCTACACAGGCAGTGGGGAAATCACAGGCCATGTTCCTGCTCCTGCCCTACCAGGTACGCGGGCAGCAGTGACTTCACCAGCTCCTACACAACCCATGGGCCTCTTCCTGGCCTGTCAGCTGAGCGGTCACAGGTGACCTTGCAAACACCTACACAAGATGGGGGCTTAGTCCTGGCCTACCAGCTTCTCAGGCACCTGGGACCTCAAAACACCCAACACAAGACATGTTTCTCCTGGGCTCCTCAGGCACCAGTGACATTGCAGAGACATCCGCAAGCCAGGTGACAGCTCCTGGCCTGTCGTCTGCGCAGGCACCAGTGACCTCACAGGCACCTACACGAGCTGTGCACCTGGGCCTGCCTTATCAGCTACTCAGCCAAGAGTGACATCCCAAGGACAAGCCCGAGCCACGTGTCTCCTATCAGCTACACCAGCACCAGTGACCTCACCAGCCCCTACAGGAGCCCTGGCCTTGCTGCTGGTCTATCAGCTACTCAGGCACCAGAGACCTGACCCCCACATCTCCCCCTGCTTGCTGTCTGCTCACCTCTGAGATAACACTCCTCACAAGCTCCTACACAGACCAGAGGCCTCCTCTTGGCCTGTTGGCTACTCAGGCAGCAGCTCCTCACAAGCACATACCAACCTATTTGCTGCGTGCTCGTCTTTTGGGGGGACCCAAGCCAGTACTGACCCCCCTCTCCGTCACTTGCTCGCCCCTCCTAGAAGGGGGCCGTAGCCCCTGGGCATGTTCCAGCGTGTCCGTGCCCCACCACCTTTCGGGCATCCCTCCGCCCTCTTGAATTCCTCCCAGCCCACCCTGTCAGGGCTTGTTCTGCAGACTGGTAAAGTGGGGGACCCCCACCGGGCCTTTTCCTTCTGCTTCCGTTCACATTTAAACTCTAATTCTTCACTACACTAAATCTTATTGAAGGGGGATTTACTCAATTCAAAATGACAATTCAAATTTTCAGTAATTCCAGATCTTCGATTCAAAATTATTAATTTAATTTCTATAGCTGTATGAATGTCGACCTATATCAAAACGTATATGCATATACAGAAATACATATATAAGTAGTGTATCTATTTATAAATGAATAAATAAATTCATTAATAGAATTATACACTTCCTTTCATAGATACATTCCTCTAGATGTATATATTGCCTACCAATCTTATAGTTTTATATCCAAGCACTTCCTGGGCCAAAGGAGGCAGGCAGCCAATCCCAGGGGCTGTGTTCCTCTAAAGAAGTTGTCATGGTCAGTGGCCCAGCTGAAGTGCCTCTGTACCAACGCACGCAGCCTGGGGAACAAAGAGGAGGAGCTGAGCACCCTTGTGCAGCTGGAATCCTCACGGCTGGGGTTTGCTACAGGCCACCCGAGCAAGAGGAGCCTTTTGACGAAGCGTTCTTACTTCACCTCCAGGAAGCACCACACTCAGAGGCTGAGATCTACTGGGGGACTCCAGTCACCCTGGCAGCTGCTGGAAGAGCATCCCATGAAGCTGTAAGCAGTGCAGGAGACTCATGGAGTGTGTTGACGAAGGGATTGAGAGCAGCCCTGCAGAGAAGGGCGTGAGGATGCTGGGGCTGGAGTAACTGAACATGAGCTGGACACGTGCGCTGGCAGCCCAGAAAGCCAAGCGCATCCTGGGCTGCATGAGAAGAAGCGTGGCCAGCAGGTGGAGGGAGGGGATTCTCCTCCTCTACGCTGCTGTGGTGAGACCCCAGCTGGGGAACAGCGTCCAGCTCAGGGGTGCCAAGCACAAGACAGATACAGATCTGTTAGCGTGCGCGTAGAGGAGGGCCACAAACATGCTGTGAAAGCTGGAACACCTCTCATGGAGAAAAGCTGAGAGAGTTGGGGTTGTTTAGCACAGAGAAGGGAAGGCTCCAGGGAGACCTTATTGCAGGAATCCAACATAAAAAGGAGGCTCATGGGACAGTCGAGGAGAGACTGTGTACCAAGGCCTGCAGTGACAGGACGAGGACCAGGGCTTTAAGGTGTGTCCCCAGGGTGTCCCCGTCCCACCCGACCTGCGCCTCCTCCCCCGGCAAGCCAAGCTCCGCCATGATGCCAGCGGGCGGTGGGGCAACGACCACTCAAACTGGAAACCGGACCCACTTCCGGCGCAGGGGATGATGGGAGATGGAGTACGGGCCAGTGCGCACCAGCCATCCCAGTATGGGCCAGTGATCCCAGTATGGACCAGCATAGCCCGTACCCAGTGTGGTCCCAGTACTCCCAGTGCGGTCCCAGTGATCCCAGTATGACCCCCTGACTCCCGCCAGTGCTCCCAGTGCTGTCCCAGTGCTCCCAGTGTGACCCCCTGACTCCCCCCAGTGCTCCCAGTGCTGTACCAGTGCTCCCACTATAACTCCCTAACTCCCACCAGTGCTCCCAGTGCAGTCCCAGTGCTCCCAGTGTGACCCCCTAACTCCCCCCACTGCTCCCAGTGCACTCCCAGTGCTCCCACTATGATTCCCTGACTCCCCCCAGTGCTCCCAGTGCGGTGCCAGTGCTCCCAGTATGACTTCCTTAATCCCCCGAGTGCTCCCACTGCGGTCCCAGTGCTCCCAGTATGACTCCCTGACTCCCCCCAGTGCTCCCAGTGTGGTCCCAGTGCTCCCAGTTTGACTTCCTAACTCCCCCCAGTGCTCCCAGTGCAGTCCCAGTGCTCCCAGTATGACTCCCTGACTCCCCGCAGTGCTCCCACTGCACTCCCAGTGCTCCCAGTGTGACCCACTTACTCCCCCCAGTGCCCCCAGTGCTCCCAGTGCACTCCCAGTGCTGCCAGTATGACCCCGTGACTCCTCCCAGTGCTCCAAGTGCAGTCCCAGTGCTGCCAGTATGATTCCCTGACTCCCCCCAGTGCGCCCAGTGCGGTGCCAGTGCTCCCAGTGTGACCCACTTACTCCCCCCAGTGCTCCCAGTGCACTCCCAGTGCTGCCAG
This sequence comes from Larus michahellis, assembly GCF_964199755.1. NCBI lineage: Eukaryota > Metazoa > Chordata > Aves > Charadriiformes > Laridae > Larus > Larus michahellis. The sequence continues at coordinate 206,151 of NW_027436126.1, read as the reverse complement.
TATGACCCCGTGACTCCTCCCAGTGCTCCAAGTGCAGTCCCAGTGCTGCCAGTATGATTCCCTGACTCCCCCCAGTGCTCCCAGTGCAGTCCCAGTGCTCCCAGTGTGACCCCCTGACTCCCCCCAGTGCTCCCAGTGCGGTCCCAGTGCTCCCAGTGTGACCCCCCTGACGCCCCCCAGTGGTCCCACTGCAATCCCAGTGCTCCCAGTATGACTCCCTGACTCCCCCCAGTGCTCCCAGTGCACTCCCAGTGCTCCCAGTATGACTCCCTGACTCCCCCCAGTGCTCCAGTGGAGTCCCAGTGCTCCTAGTATGACTCCCTGACTCCCCCCAGTGCTCCCAGTATGACCCCTTGACTCCCCCCAGTGCTCCCAGTGTGGTCCCGGTGCTCCCAGTATGACTCCCTGAATCCCTGGTAACTCCCTGAGTTCTCAGGGCTCACTGAGAGGCTTTGAACTGGATTTGAAGGGGGGTGGGGATGGTCCTGGACTTGCTGGGGAGCTGCCAGGGCGTAGTTGCTCAGCGCTCGTGGGCCAGTGTGCCAGTATTTCTGGTAGCCAGAAGGCACAGCACATCTCAAGGGTCACAACTACACACACGACTCCCTCTCTGAAATGCTGATACACCAGTGCACACGGCGTGGGGAATAAGCAGGAAGAGCTGGGGATCTGTGCGCGATTGCAGGGCCATGATCTCATTGCAGTTACTGAGATGTGGTGGGACAGCTCGCGTGACTGGAATGCTGTCATGGGTGGCTACGTCCTTTTCCGGAAAGACAGGCCAGCGAGGCGTGGTGGTGGAGTTGCACTCCATGTGAGAGAGCATTTGGAATGCATCGGGCTCTCACTAGGGGCGGATGACGAGAGGGTCGAGAGCTTATGGGTGAGGATTAAGGGGCAGGCAAACATGAGGGACACTGTTGTGGGTGTTTATCACAGGCCACCTGATCAGGATGGGGAAGCTGATGAGGCTTTCTACAGACAGCTGAAGGTAGCCTCGCAGTCGCAGGCCTTGGTTCTCATGGGGGACTTCGATCACCCCGATATCTGCTGGGCAGACCACGCAGCCAGGCACGCACAGTCCAGGAGGCTCCTCCAGTGCACTGATGATAACTTCTTGACACAGGTGGTGCAGGAGCCAACGAGGAGAGGAGCACTCCTGGACCTGGTACTGACAAACACAGAGGGACTGGTGGGGGACATTAAGGTTGGGGGCACCCTAGGTTGTAGTGATCATGAAATGATGGAGTTCAGGATCATGGGTACTACGCACAAAACAACAAGAAGTAAAATTACAGCCTTGGATTTCAGGAGGGCTAACTTTGACCTCTTCAAGAAACTGCCTTTAGAGATCCCGTGGGCTAGGGCTCTGGAAGGCAAAGGGGCTCAAGAGAGCTGGTTGGTATTCAAAGACCACTTCCTCCAAGCTCAGGATTGGTGCATCCCTAAGAGAAAGAAATCAGCCAAGGGACACAGGAGACCCGCATGGTTGAGCAGGGAGCTTCTGAAAAAGCTCAAGTGGAAGAAGGAAGTCTACAATACGTGGAAGAAGGTACTGACCCCTTGGGAGGATTACAGGAATGCTGCCAGAGCGTGCAGGGATGAAACAAGGGAAGCCAAGGCCGCCTTGGAATTAAACCTGGCCAGGGATGTCAAGCTCAACAGGAAGGGCTTCTACAAGTATATTGGAAGCAAAAGGAAGAGCAGAGAAGTTGTGGGCCCACTGTTGAATGAGACAGGAGCCATGGGGACAGCGGATGCGGAGAAGGCGGAGTTACTGAATGCCGCCTTTGCTTCGGTCTTTACTGCTCGGCCCAGCCCTCAGGAGTCCCAGGCGTTGCGGGAAGTAATGGGGAAAGAAGAAGACTTCCCTTGGATTGAGGAGGATCGAGTGAGGGATCAATTAGATCAATCAGATATTCATTCACAAGTCCATGGGCCCCAATGGGATGCACCCGAGGGTGCTGAGGGAGCTGGCGGAAGTCATTGCTGGGCCGCTCTCCATTATCTTTGAAAGGTCCTGGAGAACAGGCGAGGTGCCTGAGGACTGGAGGAAAGTCAACGTCCCTCCAGTCTTCAAAAAAGGGCAAGAAGGAGGAGCCAGGGAACTACAGGCCGGTCAGCCTCACCTCCATCCCTGGAAAGATGATGGAACAGCTCGTTGTGGGTGTCATCTCAAGGCAGGTGGAGGAAAAGAAAGCTATCAGAAGTACTCAACACGGATTCACCAAGGGGAAATCATGTCTGACTAATCTGATAGCCTTCTATGATGGCGTGACTGGATGGATAGATGAGGGGAGGGCGGTAGATGTGGTCTACCTTGACTTAGGCAAGGCATTCGACATGGTCTCCCACAGCATCCTCATAGGGAAGCTTAGGAAGAGTGGGCTTGATGAATGGACAGTAAGGTGGATAGATAACTGGTTGAAAGACAGAGCTCAGAGGGCAGTGATTAGGGGCACAGAGTCTAGTTGGAGGACAGTGAGGAGTGGTGTTCCCCAGGGGTTAGTGCTGGGTCCACTCCTCTTCAATATCTTCATCAATGACCTGGTCGAGGGGACAGAGTGCACCCTCAGCAAGTTTGCCGATGACACAAAGCTGGGAGGGGTGGCTGACACACCGGAAGGCTGTGCCGCCATCCAGAGAGACCTGGACAGGCTGGAGAGTTGGGCAGAGGGGAACCTTATGAAATTCAACCAGGGCAAGTGTAGGGTGCTGCACCTGGGGAGGAATAACCCCGTGCATCAGGACAGGTTGGGGGTGACCTGCTGGAGAGCAGCTCTGTGGAAAGAGACCTAGGAGTCCTGGTGGAAGCAGAAAGAGTCTTGCGGGAATGTCCAGAGTCTTTCTGCCGCAGAAACCCCGGTGACACTGAAACTGAATCCATGTGGCGAGTATGCTTAACTGGCGGCGACCGAATCATGTTAAGCCAGTGTGAAAAATAGTGAAGGTATTGTTGGCTTTCGCCATAATAACAGGGCTATAAATCTTTGACTTATAAGGATAACTAACCTTTAGTAAATTAGGAAACATGAGAAACCTCAAAGATAACAACTAACAGCAACTATGAAGAAAAACATCATGAAGAAAAACGTCCGAGAGAAACAAAAGAGAACTTCTCCAAAAGACTCCACAAGTGATTAACAGAAGGAAACAGATGCACAGGAGAAGGGAGCTGATGATAATTGATCCTACCAGAAGGAAACACATGCATGGGAAAAGGGAGCTGATCCCACCAGAAGGAAACAGCTGCATGGGAAAGGGGAACTGAAGATCATCGATCCTCAGAAACAATTCAGAAGGAAACACACACATAGAAGAGAAAAAGGACTAATAATAATCAATCCTTATCAACAATTACTCTGTCTAAAAGAGGGAATACGTATGCAATATTGAATGTATATAAGACATGGTTGAAGTGTTACCTGGTGTGCCTCTGACTTGAGTCATGCACCCAGCGCTGTGCTTTTGCTTTATTGGCTCTGTCCCTATAATAAAATAAGTGCCATTTCTGTTTAAGGGATCTGGCTGTTTATTACAACCCGTTTGGCGGGGGGCTCGCTCTGGCAGCTGCCGACCTCCTCCTCCTCCTCCTCCTCCTCGCCCCCGCCGCTGGGCTCGCCCCGGGCCCGCAGGTAGGCATGGAACTGCTCCTTGGAGGCGAGGAACCTACAGAAACATCCCACCCCTGTCACCCCAGACATGGGGGGCGCGGTGTGACAGGGCCATGGGGGACAGGGGGCTGCTGGGGGGACAGCGGGGCCGGGCATGTACTGCGGGGGCAGTGCAGAGGCTTGGCATGTACCGGGAGGGGGTTATGGGGGGGCCGTACACGTAGTGGGGGGGTTATGGAGGGCCCTGGCCCCTACCAGGGGGATTATGGAAGGGCCATACCTGTACCCGGGGGGTTATGGGGAGGTCTGCGCATGTACTGTGGCGGTTGGGGGGGGGCCTGGCACGTACCGAGGGGGGTTAGGAGGGGGCCCGGGCACGTACCGGGGGGCCGGCGGGGAAGGGCCGGGGCCGGGGCCGGGGCCGGGGCCGGGGCCGGGGCCGGGGCCGGGGCCGGGGCCGGGGCCGGGGCCGGGGCCGGGGCCGGGGCCGGGGCCGGGGCCGCACTCACCGGGGGCCGCCGCCGCCATGCTGCCGCACGCGGGGATGAGGGCAGGGGCCGGGCGGGCCACGTGACGGGGGCGCGTGCGCGGGGCGGGTATAAAAGGCCCGGCGGCGGCCAGGCTGCCTCAGAGCGGCGGCGGGGCCGGGGTTTGTGTGTGCCCGGGCCGGGGGCGGCGGCCGGGCGGGCTCTGTGAGGGGTCGCAGCGCCGCTGAGGTCAGTGTCCGTCCGGCTGTGGGAGGCTCTGAGTGCTCTGCGGGGGAGCAGGGCCTGTGGGCTGGGGGCGGCCCTCAGGAAGGGCCTGGCCGTGGGGGCAGGAGCCCCGGGGGAGGGGCTGTCCGTGTGGGGAGGGGCGGCGCGGCCGGTGTGTGGGCCTTGCACCGGGGAGAGGTGTCGTCCCGTGTTGTGGCTCCTGAGGGCCTGTGTTTTGGGGCACCTCCTGGGTGCTGACCTGCGAGGCGTTCGGGATGAGCAGCAGCTGCCGTGCCGGGGGAGCAGGGCTCATCCTGGCTCGAGGGACAGAACAACCCCCCTAGAGGCCCCCATCTGGTGACCTCTGAGGGGTTCTGTGCTTTGGGGCTTTGGCTCTTCTGCCTCTTGCTGGCTGTCAGCTGGAGAAGGTGGAGCTCTCTGCAGAGATGCAGGGCGCTTGGTGTGGGCTTTTTTAATGTGGGGTTTTTTGAAGCAGTAAATGCAAGGCCTGGTTGCTCAGGGCTCAGCCGTCTCCCATTGCACAGAGGTGTAAATCTGCTTGAAGCTGTCCCGTGGGCAGAATTCTGTTGGTGCTGCTCCGGCAACAGGGTTTTCCACATTACCCTTTGGAAGCCTTTTCAAGCTCAGCCCAGCAGAGGTGTGAGAGGGCTTTGTGTTTCGGCTGCTGGTGGCCCATGGGAGGAACTGTTTTTTGCTCCTCCTTTGGTGCAGGCCGTTGTGCCTTCTTCCTGCTGTGGGCAGGCTGCAGGATGGATGGAGGAGCCGTGGGACAAAGTCACCTTCCCTGTGGGGGCTGGGGTCGTTCTCTGACATGGGCTGTAGCCAGCACAAAGCTCACTGCAGATGTTTGGTGCTGCCACACGTTCCTGGTGGGTGTATGAAGGAGGCTGTGCTGCTAATGCAGCGAGCAAGGGCTGGTGCTCATGAGAGCGGCCGGAGTGCAAAGTCTGTCCTTGTGTTTGGTGTGTGGGTGGGAGTTCAGACTGAAAGACAGAGTGATGTGACAAGTGTGGGGTGCTTGGTGTGAGATGGCACTCGCTGACCTCTGCTTCCTGCCCTCTAGCTGCCACATCTTCCCCATGTGTTTGGGACCCCGGTTGCAGCCTCTCCAGCTCCATAGTCATAGAATCGGGTCATACGGAGGTTGGAAGCGTGTCCAGGGGAGCGAGGAGCTGTGAATCCTGTGTTGCGGCTGCCTGAGCTGGAAGGCTTTCATGGGCGAGTACAGTGCTTGGATCGCCAGAGCTGTCGCTTCAACATCCTTCAGCAGCACTAAAGCAGCTTTGAAGAAAACCACTAGCCAAGAACTCGCTGGGAAAGGCCAAGTCAGGAGAAAAGGAAAGGCTGATTGCAGGAGAGTGTGATGTGTATACAGGGAGAAGTAAGTCAGAAAAAGTTGAGCTGCTTGAACGTCCAGGTTAAACAAGGGACAGGTATGAATGAAAATACCCTTTCAGCGGGGCTGTGGCACCTGGTGGGGGCCCATTCCCGCTGACCCCCCCGTGCTCCCTCCCCTCCCAGACAGGCACGGAACGGGGCTGGAGAAAGAGCTTTTAATGGAAGAACACAAGAGAAAATGTCCTAACAAAGCCACTCTAAGCCCCCCTCCCCTAAACACATCCCTCCCCCCACCCCCCCAAATACACGCTGGTCCTCTAAACACATCCCTCCCCGTGCCCCCCAGGTACACTGCCCGCTACAACTTGTAATGGAAAAACAGGAGAGAAAAGGCCCTATCGAAGCTACTCTAAGCCCCCCATCTCTCAAAATGCATTACCCCACCTCCAAATGCACCACCCTCCCCCAAACACACCACCCCCCCAGATACAATCCCCTCCCTTAAATCTGCCCCCCTCCCCTAAATACAACCCTCCCCCACATCCCAGCTGCACCCCCCCTCTGCCCCCCATCATCTCTGTCTCCTCACTGGGGTGGTCTCTTCCCCCCTGCCACCTCCGGGCAGCCTGCCAGAGCCCTGCGCTTGCTGGGTGGTGGTGATGGGGGGCTCGGCCCCCGCTTTGTCCCCCGCTTCTCCGCCACGGTGGGCTGGGCCGGCAGTAGCTCCATCCCCACGTCCCCGCACAGTTCCTGGGACTCTGTCCCATAGAGGGATTCTTCTAGGATGCGGATGGCCTCCAGGGTCTCCTCCACGCTGTAGTACTCGAAAGGCACCTTCTGGGGCACTGCAAGGTGGCCGTCCTTGTCCCCGAGGGCTTGGCTGTGGGGGACAGCAGAGGCGCTGCTGGGGACATCTTTCTCCCAGGAGATGTCACTCTCGGAGAGGTTGTCGCTGCTCCAGAAGGTGTCACTCTTTAGGGAGATGATGTTGCGGTCTGAGCTGTTGTCTTCTGAGGAGATGTCGCTTTTTGGGGAGAAATTGTGCTCTGGGGAGGTGTTCCTCTTGGAGGAGGTGTTGTGCTCTGCGGAGATGTGGCGCCCCGAGGAGGTGTCACTCTTTGGAGAGATGTTGTGCCCGGAGATGTCACTCTCAAAGGAGATGTTGAATGCCTCTGGGGAGATGTTGTGCCCCGAGGAGATGTCACTCTTTGGAGAGATGTTGTGCCCTGTGGAGATTTCACCCTCAAAGGAGATGTTGCTCTCTGGGGAGATGTTACGCTCTAAGGAGATGTCGCTCTTTGGGGAGGTGTTGCTCTTTGGGGAGATGTTGAACGCTGAGATGATGTTGCTTTTTGGGGAGATGTCACGCTCTGAGGAGGTGTCGCTTTCTGAGGAGATGTTGCTGCCCAGGGCTGTCTGCGTGGGGGAGGCCCTGCTGGAGCCATTGGTCACTGAAGAGCATTCCTCGGTGTTTTCAGAGGCAGGGATGGAGGTTGGCAGCTGGGTGGGTGCTGGGGCCACCGCTCTCCCCTCTCTGCTGGCGCCACTGCGTTCCCCAGGTGTGGGGACAGCGGTGTCAGGGTCCTGGCCGACCTGCACTGCGTCTGGGGAGGAACCAAAGAGCCTGAGGGCGTCTTGCAGGAGCATCTCCTCGGTCACTTCAATGTTGGCATCCAGGTCGATAGGAGCTTCTTTGTGGGGGGCTGCAATGGGTCTGGAGGAGACGCAGGTGCCCGTGGGGATGCGGCTGGCAGTGGGTGTGTGCACAGGTATGGCCGTGCCGGAGCTGTTGGTGCCTGCAGGCTGTCCCTTGAGGTGCTGGCATCCAGGGATGGAGGTGAGCAGCAGCGTGGGGGCTGCGGGCACCGCTGTGCCCTGGTGGCCGTAATCTGGGAGCTGCGTCATGTGGGGCAGTGGGTGTATTCCCTGGGGGGTGCCAGGGGCTGCCCAGGCCGGGAGGGTCCCGCAGCCCCCGGGGCCCCACAGGGCAGCGCCTGGTGGAGCAGCAGCGGCGTGGCTGAGGGTGGCGGTGGCCGGCACAGACACATTGTTGACCGTCCGCTCGATGTGGACGAAGCGTGGGTCGACGCTGTAGCCACCGCGTGGGGCCCTGTACAGCCCTGTGTGGGTAGAATGGAGCCGTGCTGGGCCGTGGGCACCCCCCGGGGCACCCGCCGAACCGCCCCCCATGGCCATCAGGGCGCTGATGGTGTCAGGGTGGCAGAGGGGACAGGGGTGCCATACCTGGTGGTGGGACCTGTGGGGCTGCCCCCACTGGGGGCGCCCAGGCTGCAGGGAATGGCTGCTGCTGCCCGGGCGGTGGGAACGGGGTGGCTGCGCCTGGAAGAGAGACAGGAGCCACGGTCACCTCCTGCGCTCTTGGCCCCGAGAGCGTCCCCGGGCTGTGGGTCGGGGTCGTTCCCTGCCTTGGGGGTAGAAGGTTTGTGGGAGCACGAAAGCCTGATGGCTCTGGGGCGCCGGGGGGATGCGGGGGCCGCGCTGTGGGAGCCACCGGGGCGGCAGCGCCATGGTGGGTCCCCTCAGTCTCTCGGCTGCTAAGGACTCTTTGGCGTCTCCAGGATGGAATGTTGGGGCTCCCTGTGCTCCGCCCCCTCCCAGCGGCCCCCCCAACAGCCCCCCCAGCTCCTGCTGGGGAGGGAAGGGGCTCGGGGGGGCTGGGTGTCCCCGGATCCCACCATGGGCTCTGTGTGCAAGTGCTTTTTGCTTTCAACAGTATTTTTCAGGGGGCGAAAGGACCAAGTTGGTTCAGCCGAGCTTTGTGGGGACGAAGCTGCACCCGCAGCCTCCTTGTGCCACACGGCAAATGCCTCTGTGACTGTCGCCTGTGCTGCGCTGCCTGGAGTGACGCAGAGACAGGAACAAGGACCTGGAGGGTGCGAGGGAAGGTCACGCAGCATCCCTCGGTGGCACGCTCCCCTGCCCAGCCCTCCCTCAAATCCTGCTCTCGGGTCTTTTAGTCTCCTCATTGGGAAACAAGCAGCTCTGGGTCCCCCTCGGAGGGGGCTGCACTTCCCCTGGGTGCGTGACACCGGGAGGAGACGGTACCCACCGCTGCATGCTCCCAGAAAAGGCCGGGATTCTGCACAACATCCGATGACGAGATGCTGGGTCTCTCTGTGCTCTGCAGGACCCCAGGGACTGGGTTAGTTCATCCCCTCCTGGCACTGGGGAGGATTTGGCACTACCAAGGACACCCCGGTAGGAACACAGGCCTCTCACTCCCGCTACGTGAACAGCGTGTGGCGTGGGGGAGCCGGGACAACTGCCGTGAGCTGGAGGCCAGAGATCCCTCCTGGCCTGTATCCTGTTCATTAAACAGATTGCTCTCTGTTAGCGAGGCACCTCTGGCTGCAAGATCGTGTGAGACCATCTGCTGTGTAACTTGTGGCAGGGACCGATGCTGGGGGCGTGAAGGCAACTTCTAAAAAACATAAAACTTTCATTTCATTTCAGAGCGCAGCTGAACAACCCCGTTCCTCGACATGCATCGTCCTAATGCCTCCTATTGACCCGACGCCACGGGAAAGGGCCTCCTCAGCCCTATCTGTAGGAATTTGCCGTGTGTTTAGGCAGGAAGGTGAAGTTGGTAGCTACGGCTCCCAGAAGCAGCTCACTAGAAGAAAGAACAAAAACAAAGCAAAAAAAAAGCCAAGGAGAGGTTTGTGTCCAGTACAATAGAGCCACCGGTACCCGTTGCGTCGCCCTGTGGCTCTACAGCGAAGGTGATGGCAGTCAGATGTGTCAAACCAAGCCTCTACCCTCCTGAAAATTTAGGGCTGCTGCACAAAACCGCCTCCGGTGCTGAGCTTTAACCTGCTCCTGTCATGATATAATGACAGCCTGCGGAGGCATAATTTAGCCCTGACCTGAAGACGTCTGCTTTAAGGTTAAAAAGTCCTCCCAGCTAAAATTTATCCAACAGCAGCAATGAAAAAATCAACTTGTCTGGTATTAATTTGGGTTCCTCTCGTTAAGGAAGCCACGCAGGATCACAGCCCGGAGGGTCCGTCTTTGCTTTATCCCAACTTCCCATATCCACTGCAAGGTTTAATTGGTTTGATGGCACCGGATCCCAACAAGGATTTAAAATGATCCGGTTGCTAACAGACCTGGTTGCTTTAACCCTGAACCCCAGCACTGGAGGGACGCAGCCTCCCGATAAGGACAATGCCCCTATTGCTGGGCAGTCACCCAGAACCGATGCCAAAACGGGTTCTGAAGTTTGGTGACCTGAAGACCAGCCTCACCCCTGGCAATGCCATGCCGAAAGTCAGCAGGAGCCACTGAAAAGCTCCTCCCCACCTCTCGCCGTGCCTGTGCAGAGCCAAAACCCTGCCAGTGCCAGTAGGCATTAAGGGCAGATGTGGCGGTGTGCTCTTCCCTTTTTCCCCCCCGGCTCCTGCTCAAGCCATGGCCATCAGTGGGAGTTGTGATGAGTCGCACTTGAACTGTGGGAGATGGCTGGCAACATAACCAAAACCCTGTCTGGAGTGGGAACCTGGGTATCTTGTTCCCATGAGAATATGACTGTAGGTCAATTCTCCTACTCCATAAACAGTGGACAGCCCAAGAGCCCTTTGAGCTCTCCTGCACGGCAGCGGCTGCACGACAGGATCTCCTCTGGAGTGGGGACGCTCGCTTAAGGTTCTTCTCCTCGAGGCTGAGAGATTCCTTGCCGCAACAGATTCTCGGTAAGTGACTAATAGCATGCTAAACTTTGAAATCTTAGCTAAGGGATCTAAGGATTGATTGCGCATATAGAATCCTTTAGACATAAACCGTTGACCAAGTCTGGGACTAGGATTGGATCCAGCCGCAGCCAGACTCCTCTCTGAGAAGGAGTTTAGAAAGCCAGGGGGTCCTTTCTGAACCTCGGGACTCAACGGGAGGGTCTCCCTGAGAGCTTGTCTGACCCCGGCCTCTATGCAGTAAATAATCAAGTGTGCCCTGGCATCGAATCTCGTAAAACACTGTCGCATTCACTGCTAACTTTGTTAAATCACTGTTTTATGTTAATAAACATTTCACTACTCTCTTACAAGTGAAGTTATTCATTCCACCCGCGACAGCAGATCCTAAAATGATGTTAGCCAGTTCCATTGGGATCAGATCTATCCTTCCTTAAGACTTCAGCTATTTCACCCTTTGGAACACACATTGTATTTTCAGTGCAGAGCCATTTTCTTTACAGTCAAGGAGGCTTACCTTATTTCCTGGAGGCTGCTTCAACACAGCATCACTACAACTTTCCATAAGACATGTCAGAGAGAGAGTGGCCCAGCAGGGCACAGAACAGCACAGCAAGAGCCTGAATCTGCAGCCCAGAAGCAGAAATGGAGTGTGCTCAGAGAACCCTGCTCCTGGTTAGCGTCTCCTTCAAATGAGAGTTAAGGAATAAACCTAAATTGCTTTGAAATGTTGAGTTCTTACAGCTATAAATGTCTGTTACCCGGCACTGTAAAGACCACAGGTTACAAAGCTTCGTGCAGCCTAATGCAGGCGGGTTCCGCCTGGAAAATGACAGTTAAGAATTCGGATCCCACTCGATGTACTGGTAACGTGGTTTCAGGCAGCTGTTGCCAGCACTGACCAAAGGGATGAGGATTGGCAAAACCAGAGAAGGCCGTAGCCATGCTCTATTTCTGCTAATCTCTGTTTCCCTGAGACGCGAAATAGCAGCTGGCTGCTCCCCAGCTCTCCTTTTAGCTGCCTTTGAGCTTGCAAAGTCATTTCAAGCCAGTGCCTGAGGACTCGTAGGAGTGGAGAAAACCAGTTTCCTGCACTGTGTTGTGTGAACTCAGAAATCGGGTAATGAAAAATGGGGAAAACGCTCAGCTCTCCTAACCTGGGGATGGGCACCGCTTCCTGCTTGGCATCTCAAGACTTGCAGCACCTCAAGACTTGCAGGGATCAAAAAAAACTCAAAGGGACTCAAAAAAAACCCCACAGCCCCTTCCCTTCCAACTTCTGCCTGCTGCCAGGGAGACACAGCTCACCATTCCCTGCTCCTGGATCAGCTTATTTGCCTTCTCGCTGAGGTCTAGTGCCCATAAATGGACTGGGAGCTCTGGATCAGACTGGCAGGAGCAGATCGGGTAACAGGAGATGAGGCAAAAGACAAGCATCTATTGAAGGAGGGAAAATGCGCTTCAGAACGTCTTCTTACCTTCTTGTAGACCAGGTCAATGCGACACCCGACATTGATGTTCACAAAGTCCACTTCAGTTGTCTGGTTCGGGAGCTCTGCGCATTTGGTCATCGTGTCTGGAAACGCTCCCTCCGGCTGCCAGAGGGGGACAGGCTGCATGAATTCAAGCAGCAGCTTTTCTCCTCAGAAGCGAGTTATCATTTCTTTGGTTCTCAAGATGACAGCACCCACCCGCACCCCAAAAATTACCTTCGGTGTGATGCCGTTTGAGGAGAGCCCACTGGGAGGACTGGCCCTGAAGCAGGTTTGTGCACGCAGCCGTCTCTCCACAGGTGACGTCTGCCCCAAAGCGCTCGCATCGCCTTCGGAAAGGGAGGTTACCGCCCTGAAAGAGACAGCAGAGAGATGGTTTGTCAGGAGATTTGCTCTGTTCCAGATGTGGCAATGGCAAATTTGGACAAAAGGAGAGAATTATCCACCTACCGTGGTCAGCGGAGCCCAGTAGAGCTTGCCTTGGATTTCCAGCTGGAAAGCAAGAAGGATGGAGGAGCACGTCAGGAGAGCTGAAGCAGCAGTGGTTAAACAGAAGGATATTCCAGGTAGCAATTGTAGCACTTGCCTTGGCTAAACGTCAGTGGGAAACCCAGGAAATCACTGGTTTTTCTTTGAGATCCCCAACTATTCCAAGAGAATGTATCACTTGGAGAAAAGAACCAGAAACTGGAACCGCTCCGTTTGTTTTCAGTGCTCACCTTGGAGAAAACTCAAAGCAGTTACAGATCTAGAGGGATGCAAGACTGGCTAAAGGATGAACGCGGAGAGGGGCCAGAACTGCTCCAAGCACCCGTCGCTCCCCGGGTGATGTTGGGTGCCCCACGAAACGCTCCCAGGAAGCCGACTGCTGTAACGTGCCGCAGAAGGGCAGTGACGTACCCACTTGAGGGGACATTTTAGCACTAGCGCTTCAGGGAAGCTGAAGCTTTACTTGTCCCGCTCAGCTCATCCTGCTTCACCCTCTCCCAGGCAGCCAACGGAGCTGGTTTTGTCAGCGCAGCCCCCTGCTACGCGCTCCCTGCTGGGAGCCTGCCCTGGTGCGTCTCTCTCTTCAGTGTGCTTCCCTAGACTTCCAAATCAATGCAGCCCTGGAGGGATCACCGGGGTCCCAAATCCCCCACCCCAGAGCAGCGCAGAGCAGGGCCCCCGCACCCTACCTGCGTTACCCACGGGCACAGCCTGCTCTGCTCGTAGTGCTTGGGCTTCGTACACGGCCTGCTCTTCTTCTGCCTCCGGGCCCGCTTCCGCTCCACGGGCTCCTTCTCTGCTGCTCCACCATCCTCTCGGCTTTCCCCGTCCTGACCGAGGTCCTCTGACTTCACTCGTTTGACGGGGGGCTCGCTCTGGCAGCTGCCGACCTCCTCCTCCTCCTTGACCTTCTCTTCCTCCTCCTCCTCCTCCTCACCCCCGCCGCTGGGCTCGCCCCGGGCCCGCAGGTAGGCATGGAACTGCTCCTTGGAGGCGAGGAACCTACAGAAACATCCCACCCTGTCACCCCAGCCATGGGGGGCGCGGTGTGACAGGGCCATGGGGGACAGGGGGCTGCTGGGGGGACAGCGGGGCCGGGCATGTACTGGGGGGGCAGTGCAGAGGCTTGGCATGTACCGGGAGGGGGTTATGGGGGGGCCGTACACGTAGTGGGGGGGTTATGGAGGGCCCTGGCCCCTACCAGGGGGATTATGGAAGGGCCATACCTGTACCCGGGGGGTTATGGGGAGGTCTGCGCATGTACTGTGGCGGTTGGGGGGGGGCCTGGCACGTACCGAGGGGGGTTAGGAGGGGGCCCGGGCACGTACCGGGGGGCGGCCGGGGCCGGGGCCGTCGTGGGCCCGCACTCACCGGGGGCCGCCGCCGCCATGCTGCCGCACGCGGGGATGAGGGCAGGGGCCGGGCGGGCCACGTGACGGGGGCGCGTGCGCGGGGCGGGTATAAAAGGCCCGGCGGCGGCCAGGCTGCCTCAGAGCGGCGGCGGGGCCGGGGTTTGTGTGTGCCCGGGCCGGGGGCGGCGGCCGGGCGGGCTCTGTGAGGAGTCGCAGCGCCGCTGAGGTCAGTGTCCGTCCGGCTGTGGGAGGCTCTGAGCGCTCTGCGGGGGAGCAGGGCCTGTGGGCTGGGGGCGGCCCTCAGGAAGGGCCTGGCCGTGGGGGCAGGAGCCCCGGGGGAGGGGCTGTCCGTGTGGGGAGGGGCGGCGCGGCCGGTGTGTGGGCCTTGCACCGGGGAGAGGTGTCGTCCCGTGTTGTGGCTCCTGAGGGCCTGTGTTTTGGGGCACCTCCTGGGTGCTGACCTGCGAGGCGTTCGGGATGAGCAGCAGCTGCCGTGCCGGGGGAGCAGGGCTCATCCTGGCTCGAGGGACAGAACAACCCCCCTAGAGGCCCCCATCTGGTGACCTCTGAGGGGTTCTGTGCTTTGGGGCTTTGGCTCTTCTGCCTCTTGCTGGCTGTCAGCTGGAGAAGGTGGAGCTCTCTGCAGAGATGCAGGGCGCTTGGTGTGGGCTTTTTTAATGTGGGGTTTTTTGAAGCAGTAAATGCAAGGCCTGGTTGCTCAGGGCTCAGCTGTCTCCCATTGCACAGAGGTGTAAATCTGCTTGAAGCTGTCCCGTGGGCAGAATTCTGTTGGTGCTGCTCCGGCAACAGGGTTTTCCACATTACCCCTTGGAAGGATTTTCAAGCTCAGCCCAGCAGAGGTGTGAGAGGGCTTTGTGTTTCGGCTGCTGGTGGCCCATGGGAGGAACTGTTTTTTGCTCCTCCTTTGGTGCAGGCCGTTGTGCCTTCTTCCTGCTGTGGGCAGGCTGCAGGATGGATGGAGGAGCCGTGGGACAAAGTCACCTTCCCTCTGGGGGCTGGGGTCGTTCTCTGACATGGGCTGTAGCCAGCACAAAGCTCACTGCAGATGTTTGGTGCTGCCACACGTTCCTGGTGGGTGTATGAAGGAGGCTGTGCTGCTAATGCAGCGAGCAAGGGCTGGTGCTCATGAGAGCGGCCGGAGTGCAAAGTCTGTCCTTGTGTTTGGTGTGTGGGTGGGAGTTCAGACTGAAAGACAGAGTGATGTGACAAGTGTGGGGTGCTTGGTGTGAGATGGCACTCGCTGACCTCTGCTTCCTGCCCTCTAGCTGCCACATCTTCCCCATGTGTTTGGGACCCCGGTTGCAGCCTCTCCAGCTCCATAGTCATAGAATCGGGTCATACGGAGGTTGGAAGCGTGTCCAGGGGAGCGAGGAGCTGTGAATCCTGTGTTGCGGCTGCCTGAGCTGGAAGGCTTTCATGGGCGAGTACAGTGCTTGGATCGCCAGAGCTGTCGCTTCAACATCCTTCAGCAGCACTAAAGCAGCTTTGAAGAAAACCACTAGCCAAGAACTCGCTGGGAAAGGCCAAGTCAGGAGAAAAGGAAAGGCTGATTGCAGGAGAGTGTGATGTGTATACAGGGAGAAGTAAGTCAGAAAAAGTTGAGCTGCTTGAACGTCCAGGTTAAACAAGGGACAGGTATGAATGAAAATACCCTTTCAGCGGGGCTGTGGCACCTGGTGGGGGCCCATTCCCGCTGACCCCCCCGTGCTCCCTCCCCTCCCAGACAGGCACGGAACGGGGCTGGAGAAAGAGCTTTTAATGGAAGAACACAAGAGAAAATGTCCTAACAAAGCCACTCTAAGCCCCCCTCCCCTAAACACATCCCTCCCCCCACCCCCCCAAATACACGCTGGTCCTCTAAACACATCCCTCCCCGTGCCCCCCAGGTACACTGCCCGCTACAACTTGTAATGGAAAAACAGGAGAGAAAAGGCCCTATCGAAGCTACTCTAAGCCCCCCATCTCTCAAAATGCATTACCCCACCTCCAAATGCACCACCCTCCCCCAAACACACCACCCCCCCAGATACAATCCCCTCCCTTAAATCTGCCCCCCTCCCCTAAATACAACCCTCCCCCACATCCCAGCTGCACCCCCCCTCTGCCCCCCATCATCTCTGTCTCCTCACTGGGGTGGTCTCTTCCCCCCTGCCACCTCCGGGCAGCCTGCCAGAGCCCTGCGCTTGCTGGGTGGTGGTGATGGGGGGCTCGGCCCCCGCTTTGTCCCCCGCTTCTCCGCCACGGTGGGCTGGGCCGGCAGTAGCTCCATCCCCACGTCCCCGCACAGTTCCTGGGACTCTGTCCCATAGAGGGATTCTTCTAGGATGCGGATGGCCTCCAGGGTCTCCTCCACGCTGTAGTACTCGAAAGGCACCTTCTGGGGCACTGCAAGGTGGCCGTCCTTGTCCCCGAGGGCTTGGCTGTGGGGGACAGCAGAGGCGCTGCTGGGGACATCTTTCTCCCAGGAGATGTCACTCTCGCAGGGGTTGTCGCTGCTCCAGAAGGTGTCACTCTTTAGGGAGATGATGTTGCGGTCTGAGCTGTTGTCTTCTGAGGAGATGTCGCTTTTTGGGGAGAAATTGTGCTCTGGGGAGGTGTCGCTCTTGGAGGAGGTGTTGTGCTCTGCGGAGATGTGGCGCCCCGAGGAGGTGTCACTCTTTGGAGAGATGTTGTGCCCGGAGATGTCACTCTCAAAGGAGATGTTGAATGCCTCTGGGGAGATGTTGTGCCCCGAGGAGATGTCACTCTTTGGAGAGATGTTGCGCCCTGTGGAGATTTCACCCTCAAAGGAGATGTTGCTCTCTGGGGAGATGTTACGCTCTAAGGAGATGTCGCTCTTTGGGGAGGTGTTGCTCTTTGGGGAGATGTTGAACGCTGAGATGATGTTGCTTTTTGGGGAGATGTCACGCTCTGAGGAGGTGTCGCTTTCTGAGGAGATGTTGCTGCCCAGGGCTGTCTGCGTGGGGGAGGCCCTGCTGGAGCCATTGGTCACTGAAGAGCATTCCTCGGTGTTTTCAGAGGCAGGGATGGAGGTTGGCAGCTGGGTGGGTGCTGGGGCCACCGCTCTCCCCTCTCTGCTGGCGCCACTGCGTTCCCCAGGTGTGGGGACAGCGGTGTCAGGGTCCTGGCCGACCTGCACTGCGTCTGGGGAGGAACCAAAGAGCCTGAGGGCGTCTTGCAGGAGCATCTCCTCGGTCACTTCAATGTTGGCATCCAGGTCGATAGGAGCTTCTTTGTGGGGGGCTGCAATGGGTCTGGAGGAGACGCAGGTGCCCGTGGGGATGCGGCTGGCAGTGGGTGTGTGCACAGGTATGGCCGTGCCGGAGCTGTTGGTGCCTGCAGGCTGTCCCTTGAGGTGCTGGCATCCAGGGATGGAGGTGAGCAGCAGCGTGGGGGCTGCGGGCACCGCTGTGCCCTGGTGGCCGTAGTCTGGGAGCTGCGTCATGTGGGGCAGTGGGTGTATTCCCTGGGGGGTGCCAGGGGCTGCCCAGGCCGGGAGGGTCCCGCAGCCCCCGGGGCCCCACAGGGCAGCGCCTGGTGGAGCAGCAGCGGCGTGGCTGAGGGTGGCGGTGGCCGGCACAGACACATTGTTGACCGTCCGCTCGATGTGGACGAAGCGTGGGTCGACGCTGTAGCCACCGCGTGGGGCCCTGTACAGCCCTGTGTGGGTAGAATGGAGCCGTGCTGGGCCGTGGGCACCCCCCGGGGCACCCGCCGAACCGCCCCCCATGGCCATCAGGGCGCTGATGGTGTCAGGGTGGCAGAGGGGACAGGGGTGCCATACCTGGTGGTGGGACCTGTGGGGCTGCCCCCACTGGGGGCGCCCAGGCTGCAGGGAATGGCTGCTGCTGCCCGGGCGGTGGGAACGGGGTGGCTGCGCCTGGAAGAGAGACAGGAGCCACGGTCACCTCCTGCGCTCTTGGCCCCGAGAGCGTCCCCGGGCTGTGGGTCGGGGTCGTTCCCTGCCTTGGGGGTAGAAGGTTTGTGGGAGCACGAAAGCCTGATGGCTCTGGGGCGCCGGGGGGATGCGGGGGCCGCGCTGTGGGAGCCACCGGGGCGGCAGCGCCATGGTGGGTCCCCTCAGTCTCTCGGCTGCTAAGGACTCTTTGGCGTCTCCAGGATGGAATGTTGGGGCTCCCTGTGCTCCGCCCCCTCCCAGCGGCCCCCCCAACAGCCCCCCCAGCTCCTGCTGGGGAGGGAAGGGGCTCGGGGGGGCTGGGTGTCCCTGGATCCCACCATGGGCTCTGTGTGCAAGTGCTTTTTGCTTTCAACAGTATTTTTCAGGGGGCGAAAGGACCAAGTTGGTTCAGCCGAGCTTTGTGGGGACGAAGCTGCACCCGCAGCCTCCTTGTGCCACACGGCAAATGCCTCTGTGACTGTCGCCTGTGCTGCGCTGCCTGGAGTGACGCAGAGACAGGAACAAGGACCTGGAGGGTGCGAGGGAAGGTCACGCAGCATCCCTCGGTGGCACGCTCCCCTGCCCAGCCCTCCCTCAAATCCTGCTCTCGGGTCTTTTAGTCTCCTCATTGGGAAACAAGCAGCTCTGGGTCCCCCTCGGAGGGGGCTGCACTTCCCCTGGGTGCGTGACACCGGGAGGAGACGGTACCCACCGCTGCATGCTCCCAGAAAAGGCCGGGATTCTGCACAACATCCGATGACGAGATGCTGGGTCTCTCTGTGCTCTGCAGGACCCCAGGGACTGGGTTAGTTCATCCCCTCCTGGCACTGGGGAGGATTTGGCACTACCAAGGACACCCCGGTAGGAACACAGGCCTCTCACTCCCGCTACGTGAACAGCGTGTGGCGTGGGGGAGCCGGGACAACTGCCGTGAGCTGGAGGCCAGAGATCCCTCCTGGCCTGTATCCTGTTCATTAAACAGATTGCTCTCTGTTAGCGAGGCACCTCTGGCTGCAAGATCGTGTGAGACCATCTGCTGTGTAACTTGTGGCAGGGACCGATGCTGGGGGCGTGAAGGCAACTTCTAAAAAACATAAAACTTTCATTTCATTTCAGAGCGCAGCTGAACAACCCCGTTCCTCGACATGCATCGTCCTAATGCCTCCTATTGACCCGACGCCACGGGAAAGGGCCTCCTCAGCCCTATCTGTAGGAATTTGCCGTGTGTTTAGGCAGGAAGGTGAAGTTGGTAGCTACGGCTCCCAGAAGCAGCTCACTAGAAGAAAGAACAAAAACAAAGCAAAAAAAAAGCCAAGGAGAGGTTTGTGTCCAGTACAATAGAGCCACCGGTACCCGTTGCGTCGCCCTGTGGCTCTACAGCGAAGGTGATGGCAGTCAGATGTGTCAAACCAAGCCTCTACCCTCCTGAAAATTTAGGGCTGCTGCACAAAACCGCCTCCGGTGCTGAGCTTTAACCTGCTCCTGTCATGATATAATGACAGCCTGCGGAGGCATAATTTAGCCCTGACCTGAAGACGTCTGCTTTAAGGTTAAAAAGTCCTCCCAGCTAAAATTTATCCAACAGCAGCAATGAAAAAATCAACTTGTCTGGTATTAATTTGGGTTCCTCTCGTTAAGGAAGCCACGCAGGATCACAGCCCGGAGGGTCCGTCTTTGCTTTATCCCAACTTCCCATATCCACTGCAAGGTTTAATTGGTTTGATGGCACCGGATCCCAACAAAGATTTAAAATGATCCGGTTGCTAACAGACCTGGTTGCTTTAACCCTGAACCCCAGCACTGGAGGGACGCAGCCTCCCGATAAGGACAATGCCCCTATTGCTGGGCAGTCACCCAGAACCGATGCCAAAACGGGTTCTGAAGTTTGGTGACCTGAAGACCAGCCTCACCCCTGGCAATGCCATGCCGAAAGTCAGCAGGAGCCACTGAAAAGCTCCTCCCCACCTCTCGCCGTGCCTGTGCAGAGCCAAAACCCTGCCAGTGCCAGTAGGCATTAAGGGCAGATGTGGCGGTGTGCTCTTCCCTTTTTCCCCCCCGGCTCCTGCTCAAGCCATGGCCATCAGTGGGAGTTGTGATGAGTCGCACTTGAACTGTGGGAGATGGCTGGCAACATAACCAAAACCCTGTCTGGAGTGGGAACCTGGGTATCTTGTTCCCATGAGAATATGACTGTAGGTCAATTCTCCTACTCCATAAACAGTGGACAGCCCAAGAGCCCTTTGAGCTCTCCTGCACGGCAGCGGCTGCACGACAGGATCTCCTCTGGAGTGGGGACGCTCGCTTAAGGTTCTTCTCCTCGAGGCTGAGAGATTCCTTGCCGCAACAGATTCTCGGTAAGTGACTAATAGCATGCTAAACTTTGAAATCTTAGCTAAGGGATCTAAGGATTGATTGCGCATATAGAATCCTTTAGACATAAACCGTTGACCAAGTCTGGGACTAGGATTGGATCCAGCCGCAGCCAGACTCCTCTCTGAGAAGGAGTTTAGAAAGCCAGGGGGTCCTTTCTGAACCTCGGGACTCAACGGGAGGGTCTCCCTGAGAGCTTGTCTGACCCCGGCCTCTATGCAGTAAATAATCAAGTGTGCCCTGGCATCGAATCTCGTAAAACACTGTCGCATTCACTGCTAACTTTGTTAAATCACTGTTTTATGTTAATAAACATTTCACTACTCTCTTACAAGTGAAGTTATTCATTCCGCCCGCGACAGCAGATCCTAAAATGATGTTAGCCAGTTCCATTGGGATCAGATCTATCCTTCCTTAAGACTTCAGCTATTTCACCCTTTGGAACACACATTGTATTTTCAGTGCAGAGCCATTTTCTTTACAGTCAAGGAGGCTTACCTTATTTCCTGGAGGCTGCTTCAACACAGCATCACTACAACTTTCCATAAGACATGTCAGAGAGAGAGTGGCCCAGCAGGGCACAGAACAGCACAGCAAGAGCCTGAATCTGCAGCCCAGAAGCAGAAATGGAGTGTGCTCAGAGAACCCTGCTCCTGGTTAGCGTCTCCTTCAAATGAGAGTTAAGGAATAAACCTAAATTGCTTTGAAATGTTGAGTTCTTACAGCTATAAATGTCTGTTACCCGGCACTGTAAAGACCACAGGTTACAAAGCTTCGTGCAGCCTAATGCAGGCGGGTTCCGCCTGGAAAATGACAGTTAAGAATTCGGATCCCACTCGATGTACTGGTAACGTGGTTTCAGGCAGCTGTTGCCAGCACTGACCAAAGGGATGAGGATTGGCAAAACCAGAGAAGGCCGTAGCCATGCTCTATTTCTGCTAATCTCTGTTTCCCTGAGACGCGAAATAGCAGCTGGCTGCTCCCCAGCTCTCCTTTTAGCTGCCTTTGAGCTTGCAAAGTCATTTCAAGCCAGTGCCTGAGGACTCGTAGGAGTGGAGAAAACCAGTTTCCTGCACTGTGTTGTGTGAACTCAGAAATCGGGTAATGAAAAATGGGGAAAACGCTCAGCTCTCCTAACCTGGGGATGGGCACCGCTTCCTGCTTGGCATCTCAAGACTTGCAGCACCTCAAGACTTGCAGGGATCAAAAAAACCTCAAAGGGACTCAAAAAAAACCCCACAGCCCCTTCCCTTCCAACTTCTGCCTGCTGCCAGGGAGACACAGCTCACCATTCCCTGCTCCTGGATCAGCTTATTTGCCTTCTCGCTGAGGTCTAGTGCCCATAAATGGACTGGGAGCTCTGGATCAGACTGGCAGGAGCAGATCGGGTAACAGGAGATGAGGCAAAAGACAAGCATCTATTGAAGGAGGGAAAATGCGCTTCAGAACGTCTTCTTACCTTCTTGTAGACCAGGTCAATGCGACACCCGACATTGATGTTCACAAAGTCCACTTCAGTTGTCTGGTTCGGGAGCTCTGCGCATTTGGTCATCGTGTCTGGAAACGCTCCCTCCGGCTGCCAGAGGGGGACAGGCTGCATGAATTCAAGCAGCAGCTTTTCTCCTCAGAAGCGAGTTATCATTTCTTTGGTTCTCAAGATGACAGCACCCACCCGCACCCCAAAAATTACCTTCGGTGTGATGCCGTTTGAGGAGAGCCCACTGGGAGGACTGGCCCTGAAGCAGGTTTGTGCACGCAGCCGTCTCTCCACAGGTGACGTCTGCCCCAAAGCGCTCGCATCGCCTTCGGAAAGGGAGGTTACCGCCCTGAAAGAGACAGCAGAGAGATGGTTTGTCAGGAGATTTGCTCTGTTCCAGATGTGGCAATGGCAAATTTGGACAAAAGGAGAGAATTATCCACCTACCGTGGTCAGCGGAGCCCAGTAGAGCTTGCCTTGGATTTCCAGCTGGAAAGCAAGAAGGATGGAGGAGCACGTCAGGAGAGCTGAAGCAGCAGTGGTTAAACAGAAGGATATTCCAGGTAGCAATTGTAGCACTTGCCTTGGCTAAACGTCAGTGGGAAACCCAGGAAATCACTGGTTTTTCTTTGAGATCCCCAACTATTCCAAGAGAATGTATCACTTGGAGAAAAGAACCAGAAACTGGAACCGCTCCGTTTGTTTTCAGTGCTCACCTTGGAGAAAACTCAAAGCAGTTACAGATCTAGAGGGATGCAAGACTGGCTAAAGGATGAACGCGGAGAGGGGCCAGAACTGCTCCAAGCACCCGTCGCTCCCCGGGTGATGTTGGGTGCCCCACGAAACGCTCCCAGGAAGCCGACTGCTGTAACGTGCCGCAGAAGGGCAGTGACGTACCCACTTGAGGGGACATTTTAGCACTAGCGCTTCAGGGAAGCTGAAGCTTTACTTGTCCCGCTCAGCTCATCCTGCTTCACCCTCTCCCAGGCAGCCAACGGAGCTGGTTTTGTCAGCGCAGCCCCCTGCTACGCGCTCCCTGCTGGGAGCCTGCCCTGGTGCGTCTCTCTCTTCAGTGTGCTTCCCTAGACTTCCAAATCAATGCAGCCCTGGAGGGATCACCGGGGTCCCAAATCCCCCACCCCAGAGCAGCGCAGAGCAGGGCCCCCGCACCCTACCTGCGTTACCCACGGGCACAGCCTGCTCTGCTCGTAGTGCTTGGGCTTCGTACACGGCCTGCTCTTCTTCTGCCTCCGGGCCCGCTTCCGCTCCACGGGCTCCTTCTCTGCTGCTCCACCATCCTCTCGGCTTTCCCCGTCCTGACCGAGGTCCTCTGACTTCACTCGTTTGACGGGGGGCTCGCTCTGGCAGCTGCCGACCTCCTCCTCCTCCTTGACCTTCTCTTCCTCCTCCTCCTCCTCCTCACCCCCGCCGCTGGGCTCGCCCCGGGCCCGCAGGTAGGCATGGAACTGCTCCTTGGAGGCGAGGAACCTACAGAAACATCCCACCCCTGTCACCCCAGCCATGGGGGGCGCGGTGTGACAGGGCCATGGGGGACAGGGGGCTGCTGGGGGGACAGCGGGGCCGGGCATGTACTGGGGGGGCAGTGCAGAGGCTTGGCATGTACCGGGAGGGGGTTATGGGGGGGCCGTACACGTAGTGGGGGGGTTATGGAGGGCCCTGGCCCCTACCAGGGGGATTATGGGAGGGCCATACCTGTACCCGGGGGGTTATGGGGAGGTCTGCGCATGTACTGTGGCGGTTGGGGGGGGGCCTGGCACGTACCGAGGGGGGTTAGGAGGGGGCCCGGGCACGTACCGGGGGGCGGCCGGGGCCGGGGCCGTCGTGGGCCCGCACTCACCGGGGGCCGCCGCCGCCATGCTGCCGCACGCGGGGATGAGGGCAGGGGCCGGGCGGGCCACGTGACGGGGGCGCGTGCGCGGGGCGGGTATAAAAGGCCCGGCGGCGGCCAGGCTGCCTCAGAGCGGCGGCGGGGCCGGGGTTTGTGTGTGCCCGGGCCGGGGGCGGCGGCCGGGCGGGCTCTGTGAGGGGTCGCAGCGCCGCTGAGGTCAGTGTCCGTCCGGCTGTGGGAGGCTCTGAGTGCTCTGCGGGGGAGCAGGGCCTGTGGGCTGGGGGCGGCCCTCAGGAAGGGCCTGGCCGTGGGGGCAGGAGCCCCGGGGGAGGGGCTGTCCGTGTGGGGAGGGGCGGCGCGGCCGGTGTGTGGGCCTTGCACCGGGGAGAGGTGTCGTCCCGTGTTGTGGCTCCTGAGGGCCTGTGTTTTGGGGCACCTCCTGGGTGCTGACCTGTGAGGCGTTCGGGATGAGCAGCAGCTGCCGTGCCGGGGGAGCAGGGCTCATCCTGGCTCGAGGGACAGAACAACCCCCCTAGAGGCCCCCATCTGGTGACCTCTGAGGGGTTCTGTGCTTTGGGGCTTTGGCTCTTCTGCCTCTTGCTGGCTGTCAGCTGGAGAAGGTGGAGCTCTCTGCAGAGATGCAGGGCGCTTGGTGTGGGCTTTTTTAATGTGGGGTTTTTTGAAGCAGTAAATGCAAGGCCTGGTTGCTCAGGGCTCAGCTGTCTCCCATTGCACAGAGGTGTAAATCTGCTTGAAGCTGTCCCGTGGGCAGAATTCTGTTGGTGCTGCTCCGGCAACAGGGTTTTCCACATTACCCCTTGGAAGGATTTTCAAGCTCAGCCCAGCAGAGGTGTGAGAGGGCTTTGTGTTTCGGCTGCTGGTGGCCCATGGGAGGAACTGTTTTTTGCTCCTCCTTTGGTGCAGGCCGTTGTGCCTTCTTCCTGCTGTGGGCAGGCTGCAGGATGGATGGAGGAGCCGTGGGACAAAGTCACCTTCCCTCTGGGGGCTGGGGTCGTTCTCTGACATGGGCTGTAGCCAGCACAAAGCTCACTGCAGATGTTTGGTGCTGCCACACGTTCCTGGTGGGTGTATGAAGGAGGCTGTGCTGCTAATGCAGCGAGCAAGGGCTGGTGCTCATGAGAGCGGCCGGAGTGCAAAGTCTGTCCTTGTGTTTGGTGTGTGGGTGGGAGTTCAGACTGAAAGACAGAGTGATGTGACAAGTGTGGGGTGCTTGGTGTGAGATGGCACTCGCTGACCTCTGCTTCCTGCCCTCTAGCTGCCACATCTTCCCCATGTGTTTGGGACCCCGGTTGCAGCCTCTCCAGCTCCATAGTCATAGAATCGGGTCATACGGAGGTTGGAAGCGTGTCCAGGGGAGCGAGGAGCTGTGAATCCTGTGTTGCGGCTGCCTGAGCTGGAAGGCTTTCATGGGCGAGTACAGTGCTTGGATCGCCAGAGCTGTCGCTTCAACATCCTTCAGCAGCACTAAAGCAGCTTTGAAGAAAACCACTAGCCAAGGTTAAACAAGGGACAGGTATGAATGAAAATACCCTTTCAGCGGGGCTGTGGCACCTGGTGGGGGCCCATTCCCGCTGACCCCCCCCGTGCTCCCTCCCCTCCCAGACAGGCACGGAACGGGGCTGGAGAAAGAGCTTTTAATGGAAGAACACAAGAGAAAATGTCCTAACAAAGCCACTCTAAGCCCCCCTCCCCTAAACACATCCCTCCCCCCACCCCCCCAAATACACGCTGGTCCTCTAAACACATCCCTCCCCGTGCCCCCCAGGTACACTGCCCGCTACAACTTGTAATGGAAAAACAGGAGAGAAAAGGCCCTATCGAAGCTACTCTAAGCCCCCCATCTCTCAAAATGCATTACCCCACCTCCAAATGCACCACCCTCCCCCAAACACACCACCCCCCCAGACACAATCCCCTCCCTTAAATCTGCCCCCCTCCCCTAAATACAACCCTCCCCCACATCCCAGCTGCACCCCCCCTCTGCCCCCCATCATCTCTGTCTCCTCACTGGGGTGGTCTCTTCCCCCCTGCCACCTCCGGGCAGCCTGCCAGAGCCCTGCGCTTGCTGGGTGGTGGTGATGGGGGGCTCGGCCCCCGCTTTGTCCCCCGCTTCTCCGCCACGGTGGGCTGGGCCGGCAGTAGCTCCATCCCCACGTCCCCGCACAGTTCCTGGGACTCTGTCCCATAGAGGGATTCTTCTAGGATGCGGATGGCCTCCAGGGTCTCCTCCACGCTGTAGTACTCGAAAGGCACCTTCTGGGGCACTGCAAGGTGGCCGTCCTTGTCCCCGAGGGCTTGGCTGTGGGGGACAGCAGAGGCGCTGCTGGGGACATCTTTCTCCCAGGAGATGTCACTCTCGCAGGGGTTGTCGCTGCTCCAGAAGGTGTCACTCTTTAGGGAGATGATGTTGCGGTCTGAGCTGTTGTCTTCTGAGGAGATGTCGCTTTTTGGGGAGAAATTGTGCTCTGGGGAGGTGTCGCTCTTGGAGGAGGTGTTGTGCTCTGCGGAGATGTGGCGCCCCGAGGAGGTGTCACTCTTTGGAGAGATGTTGTGCCCGGAGATGTCACTCTCAAAGGAGATGTTGAATGCCTCTGGGGAGATGTTGTGCCCCGAGGAGATGTCACTCTTTGGAGAGATGTTGTGCCCTGTGGAGATTTCACCCTCAAAGGAGATGTTGCTCTCTGGGGAGATGTTACGCTCTAAGGAGATGTCGCTCTTTGGGGAGGTGTTGCTCTTTGGGGAGATGTTGAACGCTGAGATGATGTTGCTTTTTGGGGAGATGTCACGCTCTGAGGAGGTGTCGCTTTCTGAGGAGATGTTGCTGCCCAGGGCTGTCTGCGTGGGGGAGGCCCTGCTGGAGCCATTGGTCACTGAAGAGCATTCCTCGGTGTTTTCAGAGGCAGGGATGGAGGTTGGCAGCTGGGTGGGTGCTGGGGCCACCGCTCTCCCCTCTCTGCTGGCGCCACTGCGTTCCCCAGGTGTGGGGACAGCGGTGTCAGGGTCCTGGCCGACCTGCACTGCGTCTGGGGAGGAACCAAAGAGCCTGAGGGCGTCTTGCAGGAGCATCTCCTCGGTCACTTCAATGTTGGCATCCAGGTCGATAGGAGCTTCTTTGTGGGGGGCTGCAATGGGTCTGGAGGAGACGCAGGTGCCCGTGGGGATGCGGCTGGCAGTGGGTGTGTGCACAGGTATGGCCGTGCCGGAGCTGTTGGTGCCTGCAGGCTGTCCCTTGAGGTGCTGGCATCCAGGGATGGAGGTGAGCAGCAGCGTGGGGGCTGCGGGCACCGCTGTGCCCTGGTGGCCGTAGTCTGGGAGCTGCGTCATGTGGGGCAGTGGGTGTATTCCCTGGGGGGTGCCAGGGGCTGCCCAGGCCGGGAGGGTCCCGCAGCCCCCGGGGCCCCACAGGGCAGCGCCTGGTGGAGCAGCAGCGGCGTGGCTGAGGGTGGCGGTGGCCGGCACAGACACATTGTTGACCGTCCGCTCGATGTGGACGAAGCGTGGGTCGACGCTGTAGCCACCGCGTGGGGCCCTGTACAGCCCTGTGTGGGTAGAATGGAGCCGTGCTGGGCCGTGGGCACCCCCCGGGGCACCCGCCGAACCGCCCCCCATGGCCATCAGGGCGCTGATGGTGTCAGGGTGGCAGAGGGGACAGGGGTGCCATACCTGGTGGTGGGACCTGTGGGGCTGCCCCCACTGGGGGCGCCCAGGCTGCAGGGAATGGCTGCTGCTGCCCGGGCGGTGGGAACGGGGTGGCTGCGCCTGGAAGAGAGACAGGAGCCACGGTCACCTCCTGCGCTCTTGGCCCCGAGAGCGTCCCCGGGCTGTGGGTCGGGGTCGTTCCCTGCCTTGGGGGTAGAAGGTTTGTGGGAGCACGAAAGCCTGATGGCTCTGGGGCGCCGGGGGGATGCGGGGGCCGCGCTGTGGGAGCCACCGGGGCGGCAGCGCCATGGTGGGTCCCCTCAGTCTCTCGGCTGCTAAGGACTCTTTGGCGTCTCCAGGATGGAATGTTGGGGCTCCCTGTGCTCCGCCCCCTCCCAGCGGCCCCCCCAACAGCCCCCCCAGCTCCTGCTGGGGAGGGAAGGGGCTCGGGGGGGCTGGGTGTCCCTGGATCCCACCATGGGCTCTGTGTGCAAGTGCTTTTTGCTTTCAACAGTATTTTTCAGGGGGCGAAAGGACCAAGTTGGTTCAGCCGAGCTTTGTGGGGACGAAGCTGCACCCGCAGCCTCCTTGTGCCACACGGCAAATGCCTCTGTGACTGTCGCCTGTGCTGCGCTGCCTGGAGTGACGCAGAGACAGGAACAAGGACCTGGAGGGTGCGAGGGAAGGTCACGCAGCATCCCTCGGTGGCACGCTCCCCTGCCCAGCCCTCCCTCAAATCCTGCTCTCGGGTCTTTTAGTCTCCTCATTGGGAAACAAGCAGCTCTGGGTCCCCCTCGGAGGGGGCTGCACTTCCCCTGGGTGCGTGACACCGGGAGGAGACGGTACCCACCGCTGCATGCTCCCAGAAAAGGCCGGGATTCTGCACAACATCCGATGACGAGATGCTGGGTCTCTCTGTGCTCTGCAGGACCCCAGGGACTGGGTTAGTTCATCCCCTCCTGGCACTGGGGAGGATTTGGCACTACCAAGGACACCCCGGTAGGAACACAGGCCTCTCACTCCCGCTACGTGAACAGCGTGTGGCGTGGGGGAGCCGGGACAACTGCCGTGAGCTGGAGGCCAGAGATCCCTCCTGGCCTGTATCCTGTTCATTAAACAGATTGCTCTCTGTTAGCGAGGCACCTCTGGCTGCAAGATCGTGTGAGACCATCTGCTGTGTAACTTGTGGCAGGGACCGATGCTGGGGGCGTGAAGGCAACTTCTAAAAAACATAAAACTTTCATTTCATTTCAGAGCGCAGCTGAACAACCCCGTTCCTCGACATGCATCGTCCTAATGCCTCCTATTGACCCGACGCCACGGGAAAGGGCCTCCTCAGCCCTATCTGTAGGAATTTGCCGTGTGTTTAGGCAGGAAGGTGAAGTTGGTAGCTACGGCTCCCAGAAGCAGCTCACTAGAAGAAAGAACAAAAACAAAGCAAAAAAAAAGCCAAGGAGAGGTTTGTGTCCAGTACAATAGAGCCACCGGTACCCGTTGCGTCGCCCTGTGGCTCTACAGCGAAGGTGATGGCAGTCAGATGTGTCAAACCAAGCCTCTACCCTCCTGAAAATTTAGGGCTGCTGCACAAAACCGCCTCCGGTGCTGAGCTTTAACCTGCTCCTGTCATGATATAATGACAGCCTGCGGAGGCATAATTTAGCCCTGACCTGAAGACGTCTGCTTTAAGGTTAAAAAGTCCTCCCAGCTAAAATTTATCCAACAGCAGCAATGAAAAAATCAACTTGTCTGGTATTAATTTGGGTTCCTCTCGTTAAGGAAGCCACGCAGGATCACAGCCCGGAGGGTCCGTCTTTGCTTTATCCCAACTTCCCATATCCACTGCAAGGTTTAATTGGTTTGATGGCACCGGATCCCAACAAAGATTTAAAATGATCCGGTTGCTAACAGACCTGGTTGCTTTAACCCTGAACCCCAGCACTGGAGGGACGCAGCCTCCCGATAAGGACAATGCCCCTATTGCTGGGCAGTCACCCAGAACCGATGCCAAAACGGGTTCTGAAGTTTGGTGACCTGAAGACCAGCCTCACCCCTGGCAATGCCATGCCGAAAGTCAGCAGGAGCCACTGAAAAGCTCCTCCCCACCTCTCGCCGTGCCTGTGCAGAGCCAAAACCCTGCCAGTGCCAGTAGGCATTAAGGGCAGATGTGGCGGTGTGCTCTTCCCTTTTTCCCCCCCGGCTCCTGCTCAAGCCATGGCCATCAGTGGGAGTTGTGATGAGTCGCACTTGAACTGTGGGAGATGGCTGGCAACATAACCAAAACCCTGTCTGGAGTGGGAACCTGGGTATCTTGTTCCCATGAGAATATGACTGTAGGTCAATTCTCCTACTCCATAAACAGTGGACAGCCCAAGAGCCCTTTGAGCTCTCCTGCACGGCAGCGGCTGCACGACAGGATCTCCTCTGGAGTGGGGACGCTCGCTTAAGGTTCTTCTCCTCGAGGTTGAGAGATTCCTTGCCGCAACAGATTCTCGGTAAGTGACTAATAGCATGCTAAACTTTGAAATCTTAGCTAAGGGATCTAAGGATTGATTGCGCATATAGAATCCTTTAGACATAAACCGTTGACCAAGTCTGGGACTAGGATTGGATCCAGCCGCAGCCAGACTCCTCTCTGAGAAGGAGTTTAGAAAGCCAGGGGGTCCTTTCTGAACCTCGGGACTCAACGGGAGGGTCTCCCTGAGAGCTTGTCTGACCCCGGCCTCTATGCAGTAAATAATCAAGTGTGCCCTGGCATCGAATCTCGTAAAACACTGTCGCATTCACTGCTAACTTTGTTAAATCACTGTTTTATGTTAATAAACATTTCACTACTCTCTTACAAGTGAAGTTATTCATTCCGCCCGCGACAGCAGATCCTAAAATGATGTTAGCCAGTTCCATTGGGATCAGATCTATCCTTCCTTAAGACTTCAGCTATTTCACCCTTTGGAACACACATTGTATTTTCAGTGCAGAGCCATTTTCTTTACAGTCAAGGAGGCTTACCTTATTTCCTGGAGGCTGCTTCAACACAGCATCACTACAACTTTCCATAAGACATGTCAGAGAGAGAGTGGCCCAGCAGGGCACAGAACAGCACAGCAAGAGCCTGAATCTGCAGCCCAGAAGCAGAAATGGAGTGTGCTCAGAGAACCCTGCTCCTGGTTAGCGTCTCCTTCAAATGAGAGTTAAGGAATAAACCTAAATTGCTTTGAAATGTTGAGTTCTTACAGCTATAAATGTCTGTTACCCGGCACTGTAAAGACCACAGGTTACAAAGCTTCGTGCAGCCTAATGCAGGCGGGTTCCGCCTGGAAAATGACAGTTAAGAATTCGGATCCCACTCGATGTACTGGTAACGTGGTTTCAGGCAGCTGTTGCCAGCACTGACCAAAGGGATGAGGATTGGCAAAACCAGAGAAGGCCGTAGCCATGCTCTATTTCTGCTAATCTCTGTTTCCCTGAGACGCGAAATAGCAGCTGGCTGCTCCCCAGCTCTCCTTTTAGCTGCCTTTGAGCTTGCAAAGTCATTTCAAGCCAGTGCCTGAGGACTCGTAGGAGTGGAGAAAACCAGTTTCCTGCACTGTGTTGTGTGAACTCAGAAATCGGGTAATGAAAAATGGGGAAAACGCTCAGCTCTCCTAACCTGGGGATGGGCACCGCTTCCTGCTTGGCATCTCAAGACTTGCAGCACCTCAAGACTTGCAGGGATCAAAAAAACCTCAAAGGGACTCAAAAAAAACCCCACAGCCCCTTCCCTTCCAACTTCTGCCTGCTGCCAGGGAGACACAGCTCACCATTCCCTGCTCCTGGATCAGCTTATTTGCCTTCTCGCTGAGGTCTAGTGCCCATAAATGGACTGGGAGCTCTGGATCAGACTGGCAGGAGCAGATCGGGTAACAGGAGATGAGGCAAAAGACAAGCATCTATTGAAGGAGGGAAAATGCGCTTCAGAACGTCTTCTTACCTTCTTGTAGACCAGGTCAATGCGACACCCGACATTGATGTTCACAAAGTCCACTTCAGTTGTCTGGTTCGGGAGCTCTGCGCATTTGGTCATCGTGTCTGGAAACGCTCCCTCCGGCTGCCAGAGGGGGACAGGCTGCATGAATTCAAGCAGCAGCTTTTCTCCTCAGAAGCGAGTTATCATTTCTTTGGTTCTCAAGATGACAGCACCCACCCGCACCCCAAAAATTACCTTCGGTGTGATGCCGTTTGAGGAGAGCCCACTGGGAGGACTGGCCCTGAAGCAGGTTTGTGCACGCAGCCGTCTCTCCACAGGTGACGTCTGCCCCAAAGCGCTCGCATCGCCTTCGGAAAGGGAGGTTACCGCCCTGAAAGAGACAGCAGAGAGATGGTTTGTCAGGAGATTTGCTCTGTTCCAGATGTGGCAATGGCAAATTTGGACAAAAGGAGAGAATTATCCACCTACCGTGGTCAGCGGAGCCCAGTAGAGCTTGCCTTGGATTTCCAGCTGGAAAGCAAGAAGGATGGAGGAGCACGTCAGGAGAGCTGAAGCAGCAGTGGTTAAACAGAAGGATATTCCAGGTAGCAATTGTAGCACTTGCCTTGGCTAAACGTCAGTGGGAAACCCAGGAAATCACTGGTTTTTCTTCGAGATCCCCAACTATTCCAAGAGAATGTATCACTTGGAGAAAAGAACCAGAAACTGGAACCGCTCCGTTTGTTTTCAGTGCGCACCTTGGAGAAAACTCAAAGCAGTTACAGATCTAGAGGGATGCAAGACTGGCTAAAGGATGAACGCGGAGAGGGGCCAGAACTGCTCCAAGCACCCGTCGCTCCCCGGGTGATGTTGGGTGCCCCACGAAACGCTCCCAGGAAGCCGACTGCTGTAACGTGCCGCAGA
The DNA here is from genome assembly GCF_964199755.1 of Larus michahellis. Taxonomy (NCBI): domain Eukaryota; kingdom Metazoa; phylum Chordata; class Aves; order Charadriiformes; family Laridae; genus Larus; species Larus michahellis. The sequence goes on along the minus strand of NW_027436126.1, from coordinate 174,301 downwards.
AGGGCAGTGACGTACCCACTTGAGGGGACATTTTAGCACTAGCGCTTCAGGGAAGCTGAAGCTTTACTTGTCCCGCTCAGCTCATCCTGCTTCACCCTCTCCCAGGCAGCCAACGGAGCTGGTTTTGTCAGCGCAGCCCCCTGCTACGCGCTCCCTGCTGGGAGCCTGCCCTGGTGCGTCTCTCTCTTCAGTGTGCTTCCCTAGACTTCCAAATCAATGCAGCCCTGGAGGGATCACCGGGGTCCCAAATCCCCCACCCCAGAGCAGCGCAGAGCAGGGCCCCCGCACCCTACCTGCGTTACCCACGGGCACAGCCTGCTCTGCTCGTAGTGCTTGGGCTTCGTACACGGCCTGCTCTTCTTCTGCCTCCGGGCCCGCTTCCGCTCCACGGGCTCCTTCTCTGCTGCTCCACCATCCTCTCGGCTTTCCCCGTCCTGACCGAGGTCCTCTGACTTCACTCGTTTGACGGGGGGCTCGCTCTGGCAGCTGCCGACCTCCTCCTCCTCCTTGACCTTCTCTTCCTCCTCCTCCTCCTCCTCACCCCCGCCGCTGGGCTCGCCCCGGGCCCGCAGGTAGGCATGGAACTGCTCCTTGGAGGCGAGGAACCTACAGAAACATCCCACCCTGTCACCCCAGCCATGGGGGGCGCGGTGTGACAGGGCCATGGGGGACAGGGGGCTGCTGGGGGGACAGCGGGGCCGGGCATGTACTGGGGGGGCAGTGCAGAGGCTTGGCATGTACCGGGAGGGGGTTATGGGGGGGCCGTACACGTAGTGGGGGGGTTATGGAGGGCCCTGGCCCCTACCAGGGGGATTATGGAAGGGCCATACCTGTACCCGGGGGGTTATGGGGAGGTCTGCGCATGTACTGTGGCGGTTGGGGGGGGGCCTGGCACGTACCGAGGGGGGTTAGGAGGGGGCCCGGGCACGTACCGGGGGGCGGCCGGGGCCGGGGCCGTCGTGGGCCCGCACTCACCGGGGGCTGCCGCACGCGGGGATGAGGGCAGGGGCCGGGCGGGCCACGTGACGGGGGCGCGTGCGCGGGGCGGGTATAAAAGGCCCGGCGGCGGCCAGGCTGCCTCAGAGCGGCGGCGGGGCCGGGGTTTGTGTGTGCCCGGGCCGGGGGCGGCGGCCGGGCGGGCTCTGTGAGGAGTCGCAGCGCCGCTGAGGTCAGTGTCCGTCCGGCTGTGGGAGGCTCTGAGCGCTCTGCGGGGGAGCAGGGCCTGTGGGCTGGGGGCGGCCCTCAGGAAGGGCCTGGCCGTGGGGGCAGGAGCCCCGGGGGAGGGGCTGTCCGTGTGGGGAGGGGCGGCGCGGCCGGTGTGTGGGCCTTGCACCGGGGAGAGGTGTCGTCCCGTGTTGTGGCTCCTGAGGGCCTGTGTTTTGGGGCACCTCCTGGGTGCTGACCTGCGAGGCGTTCGGGATGAGCAGCAGCTGCCGTGCCGGGGGAGCAGGGCTCATCCTGGCTCGAGGGACAGAACAACCCCCCTAGAGGCCCCCATCTGGTGACCTCTGAGGGGTTCTGTGCTTTGGGGCTTTGGCTCTTCTGCCTCTTGCTGGCTGTCAGCTGGAGAAGGTGGAGCTCTCTGCAGAGATGCAGGGCGCTTGGTGTGGGCTTTTTTAATGTGGGGTTTTTTGAAGCAGTAAATGCAAGGCCTGGTTGCTCAGGGCTCAGCTGTCTCCCATTGCACAGAGGTGTAAATCTGCTTGAAGCTGTCCCGTGGGCAGAATTCTGTTGGTGCTGCTCCGGCAACAGGGTTTTCCACATTACCCCTTGGAAGGATTTTCAAGCTCAGCCCAGCAGAGGTGTGAGAGGGCTTTGTGTTTCGGCTGCTGGTGGCCCATGGGAGGAACTGTTTTTTGCTCCTCCTTTGGTGCAGGCCGTTGTGCCTTCTTCCTGCTGTGGGCAGGCTGCAGGATGGATGGAGGAGCCGTGGGACAAAGTCACCTTCCCTCTGGGGGCTGGGGTCGTTCTCTGACATGGGCTGTAGCCAGCACAAAGCTCACTGCAGATGTTTGGTGCTGCCACACGTTCCTGGTGGGTGTATGAAGGAGGCTGTGCTGCTAATGCAGCGAGCAAGGGCTGGTGCTCATGAGAGCGGCCGGAGTGCAAAGTCTGTCCTTGTGTTTGGTGTGTGGGTGGGAGTTCAGACTGAAAGACAGAGTGATGTGACAAGTGTGGGGTGCTTGGTGTGAGATGGCACTCGCTGACCTCTGCTTCCTGCCCTCTAGCTGCCACATCTTCCCCATGTGTTTGGGACCCCGGTTGCAGCCTCTCCAGCTCCATAGTCATAGAATCGGGTCATACGGAGGTTGGAAGCGTGTCCAGGGGAGCGAGGAGCTGTGAATCCTGTGTTGCGGCTGCCTGAGCTGGAAGGCTTTCATGGGCGAGTACAGTGCTTGGATCGCCAGAGCTGTCGCTTCAACATCCTTCAGCAGCACTAAAGCAGCTTTGAAGAAAACCACTAGCCAAGAACTCGCTGGGAAAGGCCAAGTCAGGAGAAAAGGAAAGGCTGATTGCAGGAGAGTGTGATGTGTATACAGGGAGAAGTAAGTCAGAAAAAGTTGAGCTGCTTGAACGTCCAGGTTAAACAAGGGACAGGTATGAATGAAAATACCCTTTCAGCGGGGCTGTGGCACCTGGTGGGGGCCCATTCCCGCTGACCCCCCCGTGCTCCCTCCCCTCCCAGACAGGCACGGAACGGGGCTGGAGAAAGAGCTTTTAATGGAAGAACACAAGAGAAAATGTCCTAACAAAGCCACTCTAAGCCCCCCTCCCCTAAACACATCCCTCCCCCCACCCCCCCAAATACACGCTGGTCCTCTAAACACATCCCTCCCCGTGCCCCCCAGGTACACTGCCCGCTACAACTTGTAATGGAAAAACAGGAGAGAAAAGGCCCTATCGAAGCTACTCTAAGCCCCCCATCTCTCAAAATGCATTACCCCACCTCCAAATGCACCACCCTCCCCCAAACACACCACCCCCCCAGATACAATCCCCTCCCTTAAATCTGCCCCCCTCCCCTAAATACAACCCTCCCCCACATCCCAGCTGCACCCCCCCTCTGCCCCCCATCATCTCTGTCTCCTCACTGGGGTGGTCTCTTCCCCCCTGCCACCTCCGGGCAGCCTGCCAGAGCCCTGCGCTTGCTGGGTGGTGGTGATGGGGGGCTCGGCCCCCGCTTTGTCCCCCGCTTCTCCGCCACGGTGGGCTGGGCCGGCAGTAGCTCCATCCCCACGTCCCCGCACAGTTCCTGGGACTCTGTCCCATAGAGGGATTCTTCTAGGATGCGGATGGCCTCCAGGGTCTCCTCCACGCTGTAGTACTCGAAAGGCACCTTCTGGGGCACTGCAAGGTGGCCGTCCTTGTCCCCGAGGGCTTGGCTGTGGGGGACAGCAGAGGCGCTGCTGGGGACATCTTTCTCCCAGGAGATGTCACTCTCGCAGGGGTTGTCGCTGCTCCAGAAGGTGTCACTCTTTAGGGAGATGATGTTGCGGTCTGAGCTGTTGTCTTCTGAGGAGATGTCGCTTTTTGGGGAGAAATTGTGCTCTGGGGAGGTGTCGCTCTTGGAGGAGGTGTTGTGCTCTGCGGAGATGTGGCGCCCCGAGGAGGTGTCACTCTTTGGAGAGATGTTGTGCCCGGAGATGTCACTCTCAAAGGAGATGTTGAATGCCTCTGGGGAGATGTTGTGCCCCGAGGAGATGTCACTCTTTGGAGAGATGTTGCGCCCTGTGGAGATTTCACCCTCAAAGGAGATGTTGCTCTCTGGGGAGATGTTACGCTCTAAGGAGATGTCGCTCTTTGGGGAGGTGTTGCTCTTTGGGGAGATGTTGAACGCTGAGATGATGTTGCTTTTTGGGGAGATGTCACGCTCTGAGGAGGTGTCGCTTTCTGAGGAGATGTTGCTGCCCAGGGCTGTCTGCGTGGGGGAGGCCCTGCTGGAGCCATTGGTCACTGAAGAGCATTCCTCGGTGTTTTCAGAGGCAGGGATGGAGGTTGGCAGCTGGGTGGGTGCTGGGGCCACCGCTCTCCCCTCTCTGCTGGCGCCACTGCGTTCCCCAGGTGTGGGGACAGCGGTGTCAGGGTCCTGGCCGACCTGCACTGCGTCTGGGGAGGAACCAAAGAGCCTGAGGGCGTCTTGCAGGAGCATCTCCTCGGTCACTTCAATGTTGGCATCCAGGTCGATAGGAGCTTCTTTGTGGGGGGCTGCAATGGGTCTGGAGGAGACGCAGGTGCCCGTGGGGATGCGGCTGGCAGTGGGTGTGTGCACAGGTATGGCCGTGCCGGAGCTGTTGGTGCCTGCAGGCTGTCCCTTGAGGTGCTGGCATCCAGGGATGGAGGTGAGGAGCAGCGTGGGGGCTGCGGGCACCGCTGTGCCCTGGTGGCCGTAGTCTGGGAGCTGCGTCATGTGGGGCAGTGGGTGTATTCCCTGGGGGGTGCCAGGGGCTGCCCAGGCCGGGAGGGTCCCGCAGCCCCCGGGGCCCCACAGGGCAGCGCCTGGTGGAGCAGCAGCGGCGTGGCTGAGGGTGGCGGTGGCCGGCACAGACACATTGTTGACCGTCCGCTCGATGTGGACGAAGCGTGGGTCGACGCTGTAGCCACCGCGTGGGGCCCTGTACAGCCCTGTGTGGGTAGAATGGAGCCGTGCTGGGCCGTGGGCACCCCCCGGGGCACCCGCCGAACCGCCCCCCATGGCCATCAGGGCGCTGATGGTGTCAGGGTGGCAGAGGGGACAGGGGTGCCATACCTGGTGGTGGGACCTGTGGGGCTGCCCCCACTGGGGGCGCCCAGGCTGCAGGGAATGGCTGCTGCTGCCCGGGCGGTGGGAACAGGGTGGCTGCGCCTGGAAGAGAGACAGGAGCCACGGTCACCTCCTGCGCTCTTGGCCCCGAGAGCGTCCCCGGGCTGTGGGTCGGGGTCGTTCCCTGCCTTGGGGGTAGAAGGTTTGTGGGAGCACGAAAGCCTGATGGCTCTGGGGCGCCGGGGGGATGCGGGGGCCGCGCTGTGGGAGCCACCGGGGCGGCAGCGCCATGGTGGGTCCCCTCAGTCTCTCGGCTGCTAAGGACTCTTTGGCGTCTCCAGGATGGAATGTTGGGGCTCCCTGTGCTCCGCCCCCTCCCAGCGGCCCCCCCAACAGCCCCCCCAGCTCCTGCTGGGGAGGGAAGGGGCTCGGGGGGGCTGGGTGTCCCCGGATCCCACCATGGGCTCTGTGTGCAAGTGCTTTTTGCTTTCAACAGTATTTTTCAGGGGGCGAAAGGACCAAGTTGGTTCAGCCGAGCTTTGTGGGGACGAAGCTGCACCCGCAGCCTCCTTGTGCCACACGGCAAATGCCTCTGTGACTGTCGCCTGTGCTGCGCTGCCTGGAGTGACGCAGAGACAGGAACAAGGACCTGGAGGGTGCGAGGGAAGGTCACGCAGCATCCCTCGGTGGCACGCTCCCCTGCCCAGCCCTCCCTCAAATCCTGCTCTCGGGTCTTTTAGTCTCCTCATTGGGAAACAAGCAGCTCTGGGTCCCCCTCGGAGGGGGCTGCACTTCCCCTGGGTGCGTGACACCGGGAGGAGACGGTACCCACCGCTGCATGCTCCCAGAAAAGGCCGGGATTCTGCACAACATCCGATGACGAGATGCTGGGTCTCTCTGTGCTCTGCAGGACCCCAGGGACTGGGTTAGTTCATCCCCTCCTGGCACTGGGGAGGATTTGGCACTACCAAGGACACCCCGGTAGGAACACAGGCCTCTCACTCCCGCTACGTGAACAGCGTGTGGCGTGGGGGAGCCGGGACAACTGCCGTGAGCTGGAGGCCAGAGATCCCTCCTGGCCTGTATCCTGTTCATTAAACAGATTGCTCTCTGTTAGCGAGGCACCTCTGGCTGCAAGATCGTGTGAGACCATCTGCTGTGTAACTTGTGGCAGGGACCGATGCTGGGGGCGTGAAGGCAACTTCTAAAAAACATAAAACTTTCATTTCATTTCAGAGCGCAGCTGAACAACCCCGTTCCTCGACATGCATCGTCCTAATGCCTCCTATTGACCCGACGCCACGGGAAAGGGCCTCCTCAGCCCTATCTGTAGGAATTTGCCGTGTGTTTAGGCAGGAAGGTGAAGTTGGTAGCTACGGCTCCCAGAAGCAGCTCACTAGAAGAAAGAACAAAAACAAAGCAAAAAAAAGCCAAGGAGAGGTTTGTGTCCAGTACAATAGAGCCACCGGTACCCGTTGCGTCGCCCTGTGGCTCTACAGCGAAGGTGATGGCAGTCAGATGTGTCAAACCAAGCCTCTACCCTCCTGAAAATTTAGGGCTGCTGCACAAAACCGCCTCCGGTGCTGAGCTTTAACCTGCTCCTGTCATGATATAATGACAGCCTGCGGAGGCATAATTTAGCCCTGACCTGAAGACGTCTGCTTTAAGGTTAAAAAGTCCTCCCAGCTAAAATTTATCCAACAGCAGCAATGAAAAAATCAACTTGTCTGGTATTAATTTGGGTTCCTCTCGTTAAGGAAGCCACGCAGGATCACAGCCCGGAGGGTCCGTCTTTGCTTTATCCCAACTTCCCATATCCACTGCAAGGTTTAATTGGTTTGATGGCACCGGATCCCAACAAGGATTTAAAATGATCCGGTTGCTAACAGACCTGGTTGCTTTAACCCTGAACCCCAGCACTGGAGGGACGCAGCCTCCCGATAAGGACAATGCCCCTATTGCTGGGCAGTCACCCAGAACCGATGCCAAAAAGGGTTCTGAAGTTTGGTGACCTGAAGACCAGCCTCACCCCTGGCAATGCCATGCCGAAAGTCAGCAGGAGCCACTGAAAAGCTCCTCCCCACCTCTCGCCGTGCCTGTGCAGAGCCAAAACCCTGCCAGTGCCAGTAGGCATTAAGGGCAGATGTGGCGGTGTGCTCTTCCCTTTTTCCCCCCCCCAGCTCCTGCTCAAGCCATGGCCATCAGTGGGAGTTGTGATGAGTCGCACTTGAACTGTGGGAGATGGCTGGCAACATAACCAAAACCCTGTCTGGAGTGGGAACCTGGGTATCTTGTTCCCATGAGAATATGACTGTAGGTCAATTCTCCTACTCCATAAACAGTGGACAGCCCAAGAGCCCTTTGAGCTCTCCTGCACGGCAGCGGCTGCACGACAGGATCTCCTCTGGAGTGGGGACGCTCGCTTAAGGTTCTTCTCCTCGAGGTTGAGAGATTCCTTGCCGCAACAGATTCTCGGTAAGTGACTAATAGCATGCTAAACTTTGAAATCTTAGCTAAGGGATCTAAGGATTGATTGCGCATATAGAATCCTTTAGACATAAACCGTTGACCAAGTCTGGGACTAGGATTGGATCCAGCCGCAGCCAGACTCCTCTCTGAGAAGGAGTTTAGAAAGCCAGGGGGTCCTTTCTGAACCTCGGGACTCAACGGGAGGGTCTCCCTGAGAGCTTGTCTGACCCCGGCCTCTATGCAGTAAATAATCAAGTGTGCCCTGGCATCGAATCTCGTAAAACACTGTCGCATTCACTGCTAACTTTGTTAAATCACTGTTTTATGTTAATAAACATTTCACTACTCTCTTACAAGTGAAGTTATTCACTCCGCCCGCGACAGCAGATCCTAAAATGATGTTAGCCAGTTCCATTGGGATCAGATCTATCCTTCCTTAAGACTTCAGCTATTTCACCCTTTGGAACACACATTGTATTTTCAGTGCAGAGCCATTTTCTTTACAGTCAAGGAGGCTTACCTTATTTCCTGGAGGCTGCTTCAACACAGCATCACTACAACTTTCCATAAGACATGTCAGAGAGAGAGTGGCCCAGCAGGGCACAGAACAGCACAGCAAGAGCCTGAATCTGCAGCCCAAAAGCAGAAATGGAGTATGCTCAGAGAACCCTGCTCCTGGTTAGCGTCTCCTTCAAATGAGAGTTAAGGAATAAACCTAAATTGCTTTGAAATGTTGAGTTCTTACAGCTATAAATGTCTGTTACCTGGCACTGTAAAGACCACAGGTTACAAAGCTTCGTGCAGCCTAATGCGGGCGGGTTCCGCCTGGAAAATGACAGTTAAGAATTCGGATCCCACTCGATGTACTGGTAACGTGGTTTCAGGCAGCTGTTGCCAGCACTGACCAAAGGGATGAGGATTGGCAAAACCAGAGAAGGCCGTAGCCATGCTCTATTTCTGCTAATCTCTGTTTCCCTGAGACGCGAAATAGCAGCTGGCTGCTCCCCAGCTCTCCTTTTAGCTGCCTTTGAGCTTGCAAAGTCATTTCAAGCCAGTGCCTGAGGACTCGTAGGAGTGGAGAAAACCAGTTTCCTGCACTGTGTTGTGTGAACTCAGAAATCGGGTAATGAAAAATGGGGAAAACGCTCAGCTCTCCTAACCTGGGGATGGGCACCGCTTCCTGCTTGGCATCTCAAGACTTGCAGCACCTCAAGACTTGCAGAAAAGGGTCCAAGTCCAAATAAAACCCCACAGCCCCTTCCCTTCCAACTTCTGCCTGCTGCCAGGGAGACACAGCTCACCATTCCCTGCTCCTGGATCAGCTTATTTGCCTTCTCGCTGAGGTCTAGTGCCCATAAATGAACCGGGAGCTCTGGATCAGATTGGCAGGAGCAGATCGGGTAACAGGAGATGAGGCAAAAGACAAGCATCTATTGAAGGAGGGAAAATGCGCTTCAGAACGTCTTCTTACCTTCTTGTAGACCAGGTCAATGCGACACCCGACATTGATGTCCACAAAGTCCACTTCAATTGTCTGGTTCGGGAGCTCTGCGCATTTGATCATCGTATCTGGATGGAGGAGCCATGGGACAAAGTCACCTTCCCTCTGGGGGCTGGGGTCGTTCTCTGACATGGGCTGTAGCCAGCACAAAGCTCACTGCAGATGTTTGGTGCTGCCACACGTTCCTGGTGGGTGTATGAAGGAGGCTGTGCTGCTAATGCAGCGAGCAAGGGCTGGTGCTCATGAGAGCGGCCGGAGTGCAAAGTCTGTCCTTGTGTTTGGTGTGTGGGTGGGAGTTCAGACTGAAAGACAGAGTGATGTGACAAGTGTGGGGTGCTTGGTGTGAGATGGCACTCGCTGACCTCTGCTTCCTGCCCTCTAGCTGCCACATCTTCCCCATGTGTTTGGGACCCCGGTTGCAGCCTCTCCAGCTCCATAGTCATAGAATCGGGTCATACGGAGGTTGGAAGCGTGTCCAGGGGAGCGAGGAGCTGTGAATCCTGTGTTGCGGCTGCCTGAGCTGGAAGGCTTTCATGGGCGAGTACAGTGCTTGGATCGCCAGAGCTGTCGCTTCAACATCCTTCAGCAGCACTAAAGCAGCTTTGAAGAAAACCACTAGCCAAGGTTAAACAAGGGACAGGTATGAATGAAAATACCCTTTCAGCGGGGCTGTGGCACCTGGTGGGGGCCCATTCCCGCTGACCCCCCCGTGCTCCCTCCCCTCCCAGACAGGCACGGAACGGGGCTGGAGAAAGAGCTTTTAATGGAAGAACACAAGAGAAAATGTCCTAACAAAGCCACTCTAAGCCCCCCTCCCCTAAACACATCCCTCCCCCCACCCCCCCAAATACACGCTGGTCCTCTAAACACATCCCTCCCCGTGCCCCCCAGGTACACTGCCCGCTACAACTTGTAATGGAAAAACAGGAGAGAAAAGGCCCTATCGAAGCTACTCTAAGCCCCCCACCCCTAAACACATCCCCACATCTCTCAAAATGCATTACCCCACCTCCAAATGCACCACCCTCCCCCAAACACACCACCCCCCCAGACACAATCCCCTCCCTTAAATCTGCCCCCCTCCCCTAAATACAACCCTCCCCCACATCCCAGCTGCACCCCCCCTCTGCCCCCCATCATCTCTGTCTCCTCACTGGGGTGGTCTCTTCCCCCCTGCCACCTCCGGGCAGCCTGCCAGAGCCCTGCGCTTGCTGGGTGGTGGTGATGGGGGGCTCGGCCCCCGCTTTGTCCCCCGCTTCTCCGCCACGGTGGGCTGGGCCGGCAGTAGCTCCATCCCCACGTCCCCGCACAGTTCCTGGGACTCTGTCCCACAGAGGGATTCTTCTAGGATGCGGATGGCCTCCAGGGTCTCCTCCACGCTGTAGTACTCGAAAGGCACCTTCTGGGGCACTGCAAGGTGGCCGTCCTTGTCCCCGAGGGCTTGGCTGTGGGGGACAGCAGAGGCGCTGCTGGGGACATCTTTCTCCCAGGAGATGTCACTCTCGGAGAGGTTGTCGCTGCTCCAGAAGGTGTCACTCTTTAGGGAGATGATGTTGCGGTCTGAGCTGTTGTCTTCTGAGGAGATGTCGCTTTTTGGGGAGAAATTGTGCTCTGGGGAGGTGTTCCTCTTGGAGGAGGTGTTGTGCTCTGCGGAGATGTGGCGCCCCGAGGAGGTGTCACTCTTTGGAGAGATGTTGTGCCCGGAGATGTCACTCTCAAAGGAGATGTTGAATGCCTCTGGGGAGATGTTGTGCCCCGAGGAGATGTCACTCTTTGGAGAGATGTTGTGCCCTGTGGAGATTTCACCCTCAAAGGAGATGTTGCTCTCTGGGGAGATGTTACGCTCTAAGGAGATGTCGCTCTTTGGGGAGGTGTTGCTCTTTGGGGAGATGTTGAACGCTGAGATGATGTTGCTTTTTGGGGAGATGTCACGCTCTGAGGAGGTGTCGCTTTCTGAGGAGATGTTGCTGCCCAGGGCTGTCTGCGTGGGGGAGGCCCTGCTGGAGCCATTGGTCACTGAAGAGCATTCCTCGGTGTTTTCAGAGGCAGGGATGGAGGTTGGCAGCTGGGTGGGTGCTGGGGCCACCGCTCTCCCCTCTCTGCTGGCGCCACTGCGTTCCCCAGGTGTGGGGACAGCGGTGTCAGGGTCCTGGCCGACCTGCACTGCGTCTGGGGAGGAACCAAAGAGCCTGAGGGCGTCTTGCAGGAGCATCTCCTCGGTCACTTCAATGTTGGCATCCAGGTCGATAGGAGCTTCTTTGTGGGGGGCTGCAATGGGTCTGGAGGAGACGCAGGTGCCCGTGGGGATGCGGCTGGCAGTGGGTGTGTGCACAGGTATGGCCGTGCCGGAGCTGTTGGTGCCTGCAGGCTGTCCCTTGAGGTGCTGGCATCCAGGGATGGAGGTGAGCAGCAGCGTGGGGGCTGCGGGCACCGCTGTGCCCTGGTGGCCGTAGTCTGGGAGCTGCGTCATGTGGGGCAGTGGGTGTATTCCCTGGGGGGTGCCAGGGGCTGCCCAGGCCGGGAGGGTCCCGCAGCCCCCGGGGCCCCACAGGGCAGCGCCTGGTGGAGCAGCAGCGGCGTGGCTGATGGTGGCGGTGGCCGGCACAGACACATTGTTGACCGTCCGCTCGATGTGGACGAAGCGTGGGTCGACGCTGTAGCCACCGCGTGGGGCCCTGTACAGCCCTGTGTGGGTAGAATGGAGCCGTGCTGGGCCGTGGGCACCCCCCGGGGCACCCGCCGAACCGCCCCCCATGGCCATCAGGGCGCTGATGGTGTCAGGGTGGCAGAGGGGACAGGGGTGCCATACCTGGTGGTGGGACCTGTGGGGCTGCCCCCACTGGGGGCGCCCAGGCTGCAGGGAATGGCTGCTGCTGCCCGGGCAGTGGGAACAGGGTGGCTGCGCCTGGAAGAGAGACAGGAGCCACGGTCACCTCCTGCGCTCTTGGCCCCGAGAGCATCCCCGGGCTGTGGGTCGGGGTCGTTCCCTGCCTTGGGGGTAGAAGGTTTGTGGGAGCACGAAAGCCTGATGGCCCTGGGGGGCCGGGGGGGTGCGGGGGCCGCGCAGTGGGCGCCACCGAGGTGGCAGCGCCATGGTGGGTCCCCTCAGTCTCTCGGCTGCTAAGGACTCTTTGGCGTCTCCAGGATGGAATGTTGGGGCTCCCTGTGCTCCGCCCCCTCCCAACGGCCCCCCAACAGCCCCCCCAGCTCCTGCTGGGGAGGGAAGGGGCTCGGGGGGGCTGAGGGCCTGCAGCCCCTACGGGCAGCTACCTGGGGGCTGTGGGTGCAAGTGCCTTTGGCTGGAGCCTTGGTGCGTTCCCAGAGCTGGGGTGTCCTTGGGGTGAGTGGGGCTCGGTGGGGTGGTCCCACAGCTGCGGGGCTGCGCTGGAGGTGCTGGGCTGTATCAGGGGGGTGGCAGGGCAAGGGTGGAGGGGTCGCACTGTACCCAAGGGAGAGGTTTGATGGTCCAGCCACGATGGTGCAGTGGGGGTCTGCGACCCATCGCCCAGCCAGGATGCCGGCACTGAGGCCGTGAGTCTCTGAATCTCTAGGGGATGAGGAGACACCTCTGTGTCAGGAGCCCTTCTCCTTATGGCAGATTTCGTCTTCCCAGACAGCATCTGGGAAGCCCCTGGTGCTGTGAGGAGCAGGGCTGGGCAGTTCCTGCAGTCTGTGGGAGATGGGAACTTCTTGTCGGCAGCGCTCAGGGGCCATCGAGGAAAGATGCCCTGCGAGACATGGTGGTTGTGAGCAGAGAAGGACTCGTGGGAGACGGGAAGGTCTTGGCTGCAGACATCATGAAATGGTTGAGTTTCAAATTGTCAGAAAAAGGGCGGGCAGAGTTGCTCCCCTGGATTTTGGGAGGTGAATGCCCCATTAGGAAGGTTGCTGGTGATCCGAAAGTGAGAGGTGCTGTTGAGTCTGTTGAGGGCCAAGAGGCCTTGCAGAAGGCTCTAGATGGCTTGGAGCGTTGGGCAATCCTGAGCGGCGTGAAATTGAACCAGTCCAAGTGCCGCGTTCTGCAGGTGGGAGGGAGGGAGTAACAGCGGCACCAGTGGGAATGGGGAGGGGGCGTCTGGGGAGCAGCCCTGCAGAAAGGGGTGTGGGGGTGGTGAGCAGCTCAGGAGGAGCCAGCAGCGTCCCCTGGCACCAAGAGGGGACCAAGAGGGCAAGCGCATCGTGGGGGGCATCAAAGACAGTAGAAGCAGGCGGCCAAGGGAAGGGATTGTCCCGCTGTGTTCAGCGCTGGCGCGGCTTCACCTGGAGCACTGTGTGCGGTGCTGGGCAGCCCTGCAGTTAACTCGTGGTCAGCCCTGCAGTTTGGGTTCTGGTCTTTCTCTTCCCTTTTCCTCCTTCTCTGGCGCAGAGCAGCTCCCCGCGGCCCCCGGGAGCTGCGGGCAGTGGCGGTGCAGCTGCTGCAGGGGACGGGAGTTTTGGGTGCAGGAGGGTGCTCGGGGCGGGGGGTTGGGAGGCCGGACGCGGAGCAGCAGCGGTGCTGGGAGCTGCGCCGGGCCGTGCCGAGGCCAAGGGGACTGCGCCCGCCCGGGGCCCGCAGCTACTCCCCCTGCCCCGGCGGCGTCACTCAGGCAGGGGCTCAGCCCCCGACGTTGGGGGTGCCCCGACGGGGAACAGGGACCTCCCCCCGCACCTTCTGCGCGCCGGACCCACAGAGGGGCGGCCGCTGCCCGAAGGCGCCCTTGGCTGCGTTGGCCCCGGGCTGTGGAGCTGGGAGGGGGAACGGGCAATAGAGAGCTGGGGTTTCCAGGCATTTTTGGCCCCTGCCGTGATTTCTTTATTTCTTTCCTTATTTCCCCCCCCACTGCTGGTGTCGGGGCTGCCCAAGGTGCAGGCAGAGAAGGGGAGGAGGGTCCCTGCCTGGCCGGCAGCTCCCCCCTGGCCGTTGTGGGGTGATTTGGGGTGATTGGGCAGCGCAGGGAGGCAAAGCCGGGCTGTGGAGCCGCAGACGGGGGTGATTGTGCCGAGGCTTTGGGGGCTTTGCCCCGAGCCCTGTCCCCGCGGGAGGGGACGCTGGCCGGGGTCCAGCCGATGGCCTGGCAGCCCCTGTGGTCGTGTATGTCCGTCCCCTCCCACTCCCCAAGGTCTGTCCTTGTCCCGGGGGCTCCGTGCTGCTTTCTGCGTGGGGCCGTGTCCGTGGGTCCGGCGGGGACCCGTCTGTCCTGGCTGCCCCTGGGGAAGGGGACAGGGGAGTCCCCCCCGCCACTGTCACCCCACTGGCTTTGACTCGGCCCTGGGGGCGGCTCGGTGCCCTTCGGGGTCCCATGTGGGGCTGTGGCACCTGGTGGGGGCCGATTCCCGCTGTCCCCCGCACTCCCTCCCCTCCCAGACAGGCACGGAGCGGGGCTGGAGAAACAACTTTTAATGGAAAAACACGAGAGAAAAGGTCCTATCGAAGCTACCCTAACCCCCCCTCCCCTAAACATATCCCTCCCCCCAAATACACTGTCCACCACAACCTTTAATGGAAAAACACAGCAGAAAAGGTCCTGTCGAAGCTACTCTAACCCCCCCTCCCCTAAACTCACTCCCCGCATCTCTCAAAATACACTACCCCACCTTTAAATGTACCCGCCTCCCCTAAACACACCCACCTCCCCAAACACACTGCCCGCTACAACTTTTAATGGAAAAACACGAGAGAAAAGGTCCTATCGAAGGTACTCTAACCCCCCCTCCCCTAAACATGTCCCTCTCCCCACGCCCCCCAAACACACGCCCCCCCCCCGATACAGTCCCCTCCCTTAAATCTGCCCCCTGTGAGAAACAAGTTCCGGTCCGAATGAAATAGGCTCAGGCAGCATCCTCTGTGAAGCACATTTTTATTCACGTTCTTGCAAGAGCGGGTGACCTAGCAAGTAGGCACACTTCCAGTTCTTGAAACACACCTTTTTATTCCCTAATCCCGGCCGAATTTTTCCCTCCCCTGTTTCCCATTGGTTGGGTACTCCAGGGTTCACAGTCTGTCCGAGGTGCCTAAAATTCTTCCCACATGTCCTGCCTCTGTTTACTTCTCTTTATGCTACACCTAAAGGGATTATCTGACTAGTTTATTTCTTTCCTTTTTGGTAAAAGATTGCTCAATGTCATTAGCCCTGGTTAAATGTTTGACTCCCCTTCTAGACACTAATCCAGGAGGAATCAGTTTGTCCTTTTGTCTGTGTGATAAGAGATGTTCTACAAGCCTTTGCTGGAGCCTCTTTGTCTTAGTCATTCCCTTATCGTGTCACCTCTGATGGAAACGGCTTTTCTCCTCTGCAAAAGCAATACCTGCCTTTCTTACACTTACTGTTAAACAAGCATGTACTTTTGGATTACTAGACTGGATTTTCGACTGTTACTGGGGTAGTTATTCTAAATCAATGTCAGCCACATACACTATTTCAACTAATTCCCATGAATCAAAAGTACTTACTTTGGCAAAAAGAATTTGCTCTCCCAAGATGCATACAGCTTCTATAACTCCGGCACGCTATCCTCTGTGATACTCGATGCATTGATTAGGAATACACTCCCGAACTGCAAATTAGCAGTTCACAGAATCACAGACTGGCAGGGGTTGGAAGGGGCCCTCTGGAGATCATCTCCTCCAAGCCCCGGCCAGAGCAGGGTCACCCAGAGCAGGTGGCACAGGAACGCGTCCAGGCGGGTTTGGGATGTTTCCAGAGTTGGAGACTCCCCCACCTCTCTGGGCAGCCTGTGCCAGGGCTCTGACACCCTCAGGGTAGAAGTTCCTCCTCGTGTTGAGATGGAACTTCCTATGGTCAAGTTTGTGCCCATTACCTCTTGTCCTGTCGCCGGGCACCACTGGAAAGAGCCTGGCCCCATCCTCCTGACGCCCCGCCTTGAAGTATTTATAAGTGTTGATAAGATCCCCCCTCAGTCGTCTTTTTTCCAGACCGAAGAGACCCAAATCCCTCAGCCTTTCTTCAGAAGAGAGATGTTCCAGGCCCCTCAGCATCTCTCCAGCACTTCCCTGTCCTTCTTGAACTGGGGAGCCCAGAACTGGACACAGTCCTTTTGTCAATGTTGGAGGCAGGTCCATGCCCTGTAGCAATCTGGTACTTCTCCCAGGCAGCTTTGGAGTGTTTTGACCTTGGCTGGAGACTGCTGAAGTCCTGGATAACAGCCACGTACGACTCCTCTCTATGTAGTTATCTGAAAGGTTTTCTTCATGTGTAAGGCGGGTCCAGACTCAAAAGAGGCATTAACACATCAAGCGGCCATTTGCTGTGGAGAGGAGCTTCAGGGCAGGTAAGTCTGCTCAGGGGAAGCGATCTGAAGCCAAAAGGGCCGTCAAAAATCTCTTTTGGGGGCTCTTAGAAGCTGGGAGAAGCGGTGTGCCCATGCTGGGGGCCGACCGCTTGTGGGGGGGACCTGCTGAGCTAGTGTGGGCGGGCCCAGCAACACCCACCGCTCATCAGACTATAACAAGACTCTGGGAGGGCAGCAAGTGCTGCCCACAGAGCACCAACTGAGTGTGGGTGCGGTGCTGCAGCTGTTTGCAGCTCGTTGAGCTGTTTCAGCTGCTGTTTGCAGCTCGTTGGGCAGGACACGAGGTGCTGCACTTCACTCAAGTGAAGATTAGTTGTGCTTAGTGAAGGTTAGCCCTGGCGTCCACCCACAAGAAGGTGGTGTGCTCAGCCTCAACCAGAAAGGATGTGGGAACCCAGACGGGGCTCCCCCAGAGACACGAAGCCGTCCAGGTCACCGGGGGCAGGGAGCGCTGGAGCCTTTCGCCGACAACGGGAGGCAGCTGTGGGAACCGCCACGCGTGTTGCGAACAGGTAAGTGATGTGCTCAGCCTGGTGGCAGAGCTGCGAGAGGAAGCTGAAAGGTTAAGAAGCATTGGGGAGGCTGAGGAAGAAATAGACTGGTGGAGCCAGGCTCTGCCCTCCTTCAAACAGCAACAGGAGCACCCAGCAGGAAGCAGCCGGGATCTAGAGGCCCCTGTACCCTGCTCCTGCCACGCAGAAGGCAGAAGCCTAAATGAAGGGAGTGAATGGAGGCGAGTTCATGGTCGGGGCAGTGGGCGAACCCTCTCCTTGCCCCCCCTGTTGTACCCGGTACCTCTGAACAACAGCTATGAGGTACTGAACGAGGAAGGCCAGTCGAGTGAGGGTGTGGATGACGGGCAATCTACACTAGAGACACCTCCACAGTCAGAAAGGCGTACTGCCTGTACTATCACCACAGCCCCAAGAAAGAAAAGAGGGGTTGTAGTCACTGGGGCTTTGGAATCTGAGGGCCAGGCAAATGAGGATGGGGAGGATTGTCCATCTAGTGAGTCACACAGGGCTAATCACTCACCCCCATGACTCAGGACCTCCTCAACCAAGAAAAAAAGGAAGGCAATTGTAGTAGGTCCCCTTCTGAGGGGAACAGAGGGCCCTATCTGTCGACCAGACCCATCCCACAAAGTAGTCAGCTGCCTCCCTGGGGCCAGGATCAAGGACATGGAGGAAACTCCCTACCCTGGTTCGGCCCTCAGATTATTATCCACTACTGATATTTCAAGTAGGTAATGATGAGATAGCTACCAGAAGTCTAAGGGCAATGAAGAGAGACTTCAGAGGCCTGGGACGGCTGGTTAAGGGATCAGGAGCACAAGTAGTGTTCTCCTCTATCCCACCAGTTGCAGGGATTGATGAGGGGATAAACAGGAAGAGTCAGGAGATTAACTCCTGTCTCAGAGACTGGTGCAACCGACAGAACTTTGGTTACTTTGACCATGGGTTGATGTACAGGACACCAGGCATGCTGGCAACAGGTGGGGAAAGCCTAACCCAACGGGGAAGAAGGATTCTAGGACAGGAGTTAGCAGGACTCATTGAAAGGGCTTTAAACTAGGTTTGCAGGGGGGCGGGGATGTAACCAGAGTGACTAAAGCGGTGCCTGGGAGCAGCACGCCAGCGCCGGTGGGTAAAAGTGCTAGCAAGGTCTTGCAGCCTGTTGTTGCAGTGGAGGTGGGAGATGATGACCCACGTGCTAGCAAAGACATGAGGAGTAGTGATGGGTTGGCACCTGCAGAAATGTCTGAGCATGGACAGGTGGGAATAAGGGCTTGTCCCCCCAGTCAAGTGACAAGGCAATTAGGCCAGCTGAAGTGCATCTACAGGAATGCACGCAGCATGGGCAACAAACAGGAAGAGTTGGAGGCCATTGTACAGCAGGGAAAGTATGACATAATTGCCATCACAGAAACGTGGTGGGAAGACACGCACAACTGGAGTGCGGTGACTGACGGCTACCAACTCTTCAGAAGGGCTAGGCAAGGAAGGAGAGGTGGTGGGGTGGCCCTCTAGGTCAGGGGCAGTCTTGAATGCCAAGAACTTAACAATGTGCATGACGACATTGTTGAGCATTTATGGATGAGAATCAAGGGGAAGGCCAATAAGCCGGACACCGTGGTGGGAGTTTGTTATAGACTCCCCAACCAGGATGTAGAGGCTGATGAAATATTCTATAAGCAGCTGGCAGAGGTCTCACGATCGCTCACCCTTGTTCTTGTGGGGGACTTCAACTTCCCAGATGTCTGCTGGAAATATAACACAGCAGAGAGGGAACAGTCCCGGAGGTTCCTGGAGTGTGTGGAAGACAACTTCCTAACACAGCTGGTGAAGGAGCCAATTAGGGAAAGTGCCCTACTGGACCTGCTGCTTGTTAACAGAGAAGGTGTGGTGGTGTGCTCTCCCCTTTCCCCCCCCCCCGGCTCCTGCTCAAGCCATGGCCATCAGCGGGAGTTGTGATGAGTCGCACTTGAACTGTGGGAGATGGCTGGCAACATAACCAAAACCCTGTCTGGAGTGGGAACCTGGGTATCTTGTTCCCATGAGAATATGACTGTAGGTCAATTCTCCTACTCCATAAACAGTGGACAGCCCAAGAGCCCTTTGAGCTCTCCTGCACGGCAGCGGCTGCACGACAGGATCTCCTCTGGAGTGGGGACGCTCGCTTAAGGTTCTTCTCCTCGAGGCTGAGAGATTCCTTGCCGCAACAGATTCTCGGTAAGTGACTAATAGCATGCTAAACTTTGAAATCTTAGCTAAGGGATCTAAGGATTGATTGCGCATATAGAATCCTTTAGACATAAACCGTTGACCAAGTCTGGGACTAGGATTGGATCCAGCCGCAGCCAGACTCCTCTCTGAGAAGGAGTTTAGAAAGCCAGGGGGTCCTTTCTGAACCTCGGGACTCAACGGGAGGGTCTCCCTGAGAACTTGTCTGACCCCGGCCTCTATGCAGTAAATAATCAAGTGTGCCCTGGCATCGAATCTCGTAAAACACTGTCGCATTCACTGCTAACTTTGTTAAATCACTGTTTTATGTTAATAAACATTTCACTACTCTCTTACAAGTGAAGTTATTCATTCCGCCCGCGACAGCAGATCCTAAAATGATGTTAGCCAGTTCCATTGGGATCAGATCTATCCTTCCTTAAGACTTCAGCTATTTCACCCTTTGGAACACACATTGTATTTTCAGTGCAGAGCCATTTTCTTTACAGTCAAGGAGGCTTACCTTATTTCCTGGAGGCTGCTTCAACACAGCATCACTACAACTTTCCATAAGACATGTCAGAGAGAGAGTGGCCCAGCAGGGCACAGAACAGCACAGCAAGAGCCTGAATCTGCAGCCCAGAAGCAGAAATGGAGTGTGCTCAGAGAACCCTGCTCCTGGTTAGCGTCTCCTTCAAATGAGAGTTAAGGAATAAACCTAAATTGCTTTGAAATGTTGAGTTCTTACAGCTATAAATGTCTGTTACCTGGCACTGTAAAGACCACAGGTTACAAAGCTTCGTGCAGCCTAATGCAGGCGGGTTCCGCCTGGAAAATGACAGTTAAGAATTTGGATCCCACTCGATGTACTGGTAACGTGGTTTCAGGCAGCTGTTGCCAGCACTGACCAAAGGGATGAGGATTGGCAAAACCAGAGAAGGCCGTAGCCATGCTCTATTTCTGCTAATCTCTGTTTCCCTGAGACGCGAAATAGCAGCTGGCTGCTCCCCAGCTCTCCTTTTAGCTGCCTTTGAGCTTGCAAAGTCATTTCAAGCCAGTGCCTGAGGACTCGTAGGAGTGGAGAAAACCAGTTTCCTGCACTGTGTTGTGTGAACTCAGAAATCGGGTAATGAAAAATGGGGAAAACGCTCAGCTCTCCTAACCTGGGGATGGGCACCGCTTCCTGCTTGGCATCTCAAGACTTGCAGCACCTCAAGACTTGCAGAAAAGGGTCCAAGTCCAAATAAAACCCCACAGCCCCTTCCCTTCCAACTTCTGCCTGCTGCCAGGGAGACACAGCTCACCATTCCCTGCTCCTGGATCAGCTTATTTGCCTTCTCGCTGAGGTCTAGTGCCCATAAATGAACCGGGAGCTCTGGATCAGATTGGCAGGAGCAGATCGGGTAACAGGAGATGAGGCAAAAGACAAGCATCTATTGAAGGAGGGAAAATGCGCTTCAGAACGTCTTCTTACCTTCTTGTAGACCAGGTCAATGCGACACCCGACATTGATGTCCACAAAGTCCACTTCAATTGTCTGGTTCGGGAGCTCTGCGCATTTGATCATCGTATCTGGATGGAGGAGCCATGGGACAAAGTCACCTTCCCTCTGGGGGCTGGGGTCGTTCTCTGACATGGGCTGTAGCCAGCACAAAGCTCACTGCAGATGTTTGGTGCTGCCACACGTTCCTGGTGGGTGTATGAAGGAGGCTGTGCTGCTAATGCAGCGAGCAAGGGCTGGTGCTCGTGAGAGCGGCCGGAGTGCAAAGTCTGTCCTTGTGTTTGGTGTGTGGGTGGGAGTTCAGACTGAAAGACAGAGTGATGTGACAAGTGTGGGGTGCTTGGTGTGAGATGGCACTCGCTGACCTCTGCTTCCTGCCCTCTAGCTGCCACATCTTCCCCATGTGTTTGGGACCCCGGTTGCAGCCTCTCCAGCTCCATAGTCATAGAATCGGGTCATACGGAGGTTGGAAGCGTGTCCAGGGGAGCGAGGAGCTGTGAATCCTGTGTTGCGGCTGCCTGAGCTGGAAGGCTTTCATGGGCGAGTACAGTGCTTGGATCGCCAGAGCTGTCGCTTCAACATCCTTCAGCAGCACTAAAGCAGCTTTGAAGAAAACCACTAGCCAAGAACTCGCTGGGAAAGGCCAAGTCAGGAGAAAAGGAAAGGCTGATTGCAGGAGAGTGTGATGTGTATACAGGGAGAAGTAAGTCAGAAAAAGTTGAGCTGCTTGAACGTCCAGGTTAAACAAGGGACAGGTATGAATGAAAATACCCTTTCAGCGGGGCTGTGGCACCTGGTGGGGGCCCATTCCCGCTGACCCCCCCGTGCTCCCTCCCCTCCCAGACAGGCACGGAACGGGGCTGGAGAAAGAGCTTTTAATGGAAAAACACAAGAGAAAATGTCCTAAGAAAGCCACTCTAAGCCCCCCTCCCCTAAACACATCCCTCCCCCCACCCTCCCCAAATACACTCCCCCCCGCCCCCCCAAATACACACTGGTCCTCTAAACACATCCCTCCCCGTGCCCCCCAGGTACACTGCCCGCTACAACTTGTAATGGAAAAACAGGAGAGAAAAGGCCCTATCGAAGCTACTCTAAGCCCCCCACCCCTAAACACATCCCCCCATCTCTCAAAATGTATTATCCCACCTCCAAATGCACCACCCTCCCCCAAACACACCACCCCCCCAGATACAATCCCCTCCCTTAAATCTGCCCCCCTCCCCTAAATACAACCCTCCCCCACATCCCAGCTGCACCCCCCCTCTGCCCCCCATCATCTCTGTCTCCTCACTGGGGTGGTCTCTTCCCCCCTGCCACCTCCGGGCAGCCTGCCAGAGCCCTGCGCTTGCTGGGTGGTGGTGATGGGGGGCTCGGCCCCCGCTTTGTCCCCCGCTTCTCCGCCACGGTGGGCTGGGCCGGCAGTAGCTCCATCCCCACGTCCCCGCACAGTTCCTGGGACTCTGTCCCATAGAGGGATTCTTCTAGGATGCGGATGGCCTCCAGGGTCTCCTCCACGCTGTAGTACTCGAAAGGCACCTTCTGGGGCACTGCAAGGTGGCCGTCCTTGTCCCCGAGGGCTTGGCTGTGGGGGACAGCAGAGGCGCTGCTGGGGACATCTTTCTCCCAGGAGATGTCACTCTCGCAGGGGTTGTCGCTGCTCCAGAAGGTGTCACTCTTTAGGGAGATGATGTTGCGGTCTGAGCTGTTGTCTTCTGAGGAGATGTCGCTTTTTGGGGAGAAATTGTGCTCTGGGGAGGTGTCGCTCTTGGAGGAGTTGTTGTGCTCTGCGGAGATGTGGCGCCCCGAGGAGGTGTCACTCTTTGGAGAGATGTTGTGGCCTGAGATGTCACTCTCAAAGGAGATGTTGCTCTTTGGGGAGATGTTGAACGCAGAGATGTTGCTCTTTGGGGAGATGTCACTCTTTGGGGATAAACTGTGTTGTGGGTAGATGTTGCGCTCTGGGGAGATGTTGTGCCCCGAGGAGATGTCACTCTTTGGAGAGATGTTGCGCCCTGAGGAGATTTCACGCTCAAAGGAGATGTCGCTCTTTGGGGAGGTGTTGCTCTTTGGGGAGATGTTGAACGCTGAGATGATGTTGCTTTTTGGGGAGATGTCACGCTCTGAGGAGGTGTCGCTTTCTGAGGAGATGTTGCTGCCCAGGGCTGTCTGCGTGGGGGAGGCCCTGCTGGAGCCATTGGTCACTGAAGAGCATTCCTCGGTGTTTTCAGAGGCAGGGATGGAGGTTGGCAGCTGGGTGGGTGCTGGGGCCACCGCTCTCCCCTCTCTGCTGGCGCCACTGCGTTCCCCAGGTGTGGGGACAGCGGTGTCAGGGTCCTGGCCGACCTGCACTGCGTCTGGGGAGGAACCAAAGAGCCTGAGGGCGTCTTGCAGGAGCATCTCCTCGGTCACTTCAATGTTGGCATCCAGGTCGATAGGAGCTTCTTTGTGGGGGGCTGCAATGGGTCTGGAGGAGACGCAGGTGCCCGTGGGGATGCGGCTGGCAGTGGGTGTGTGCACAGGTATGGCCGTGCCGGAGCTGTTGGTGCCTGCAGGCTGTCCCTTGAGGTGCTGGCATCCGG
Organism: Larus michahellis; assembly: GCF_964199755.1. NCBI lineage: Eukaryota > Metazoa > Chordata > Aves > Charadriiformes > Laridae > Larus > Larus michahellis. Next base: position 151,494 of record NW_027436126.1, on the reverse strand, counting down.
GGATGGAGGTGAGCAGCAGCGTGGGGGCTGCGGGCACCGCTGTGCCCTGGTGGCCGTAGTCTGGGAGCTGCGTCATGTGGGGCAGTGGGTGTATTCCCTGGGGGGTGCCAGGGGCTGCCCAGGCCGGGAGGGTCCCGCAGCCCCCGGGGCCCCACAGGGCAGCGCCTGGTGGAGCAGCAGCGGCGTGGCTGAGGGTGGCGGTGGCCGGCACAGACACATTGTTGACCGTCCGCTCGATGTGGACGAAGCGTGGGTCGACGCTGTAGCCACCGCGTGGGGCCCTGTACAGCCCTGTGTGGGTAGAATGGAGCCGTGCTGGGCCGTGGGCACCCCCCGGGGCACCCGCCGAACCGCCCCCCATGGCCATCAGGGCGCTGATGGTGTCACGGTGGCAGAGGGGACAGGGGTGCCATACCTGGTGGTGGGGCCTGTGGGGCTGCCCCCACTGGGGGTGCCCAGGCTGCAGGGAATGGCTGCTGCTGCCCGGGCGGTGGGAACAGGGTGGCTGCGCCTGGAAGAGAGACAGGAGCCATGGCCGGCGGTCACCTCCTGCGCTCTCGTCCCCAACAGGTGGCCCCAGGTATTGGGGAAATTCTCAGGAGCTGGGATTCACTGGGCAGGCGAGGGCAGGGACACTCAGCCGGGCTTGCTGAGCCCCCGTGCCAGAACTGCCGGGGGGGGAACAGGGGAGGTGGGATGGTGAAGGTGACCATGGAGAGGGGAGGGGGAGGCTGAAGGTGCCCAGGGTTCTTGGGTGCCAAAAGGTGTTGGGGTGGCCGAGGGGACAGGGGTGCCATACCTGGTGGTGGGACCTGTGGGGCTGCCCCCACTGGGGGCGCCCAGGCTGCGGGGAATGGCTGCTGCTGCCCGGGCAGTGGGAACAGGGTGGCTGCGCCTGGAAGAGAGACAGGAGCCACGGTCACCTCCTGCGCTCTTGGCCCCGAGAGCGTCCCCGGGCTGTGGGTCGGGGTCGTTCCCTGCCTTGGGGGTAGAAGGTTTGTGGGAGCACGAAAGCCTGAAGGCTCTGGGGGGCCTGGGGGGTGCGGGGGCCGCGCAGTGGGCGCCACCGAGGTGGCAGCGCCATGGTGGGTCCCCTCAGTCTCTCGGCTGCTAAGGACTCTTTGGCGTCTCCAGGATGGAATGTTGGGGCTCCCTGTGCTCCGCCCCCTCCCAACGGCCCCCCAACAGCCCCCCCAGCTCCTGCTGGGGAGGGAAGGGGCTCGGGGGGGCTGAGGGCCTGCAGCCCCTACGGGCAGCTACCTGGGGGCTGTGGGTGCAAGTGCCTTTGGCTGGAGCCTTGGTGCGTTCCCAGAGCTGGGGTGTCCTCGGGGTGAGTGCGGCTCGGTGGGACGCTCCCACAGCTGCGGGGCCGCACTGGAGGTGCTGGGCTGTGCGGGGGGGTGGCAGGGCAAGGGTGGAGGGGTCGCACCGTCCCCAAGGGAGAGGTTTGATGGTCCAGCCACGATGGTGCAGTGGGGGTCTGCGACCCATCGCCCAGCCAGGATGCCGGCACTGAGGCCGTGAGTCTCTGAATCTCTAGGGGATGAGGAGACACCTCTGTGTCAGGAGCCCTTCTCCTTATGGCAGATTTCGTCTTCCCAGACAGCATCTGGGAAGCCCCTGGTGCTGTGAGGAGCAGGGCTGGGCAGTTCCTGCAGTCTGTGGGAGATGGGAACTTCTTGTCGGCAGCGCTCGGGGGCCATCGAGGAAAGATGCCCTGCGAGACATGGTGGTTGTGAGCGGAGAAGGACTCGTGGGAGACGGGAAGGTCTTGGCTGCAGACATCATGAAATGGTTGAGTTTCAAATTGTCAGAAAAAGGGCGGACAGAGTTGCTCCCCTGATTTTTGGAGCTGAATGCCCCATTAGGAAGGTTGCTGGTGATCCCAAACTGGGAGGTGCTGTTGAATGTGTTGAGGGCCAAGAGGCCTTGCAGAAGGCTCTAGATGGCTTGGAGCGTTGGGCAATCCTGAGCGGTGTGAAATTGAACCAGTCCAAGTGCCGCGTTCTGCAGGTGGGAGGGAGGGAGTAACAGCGGCACCAGTGGGAATGGGGAGGGGGCGTCTGGGGAGCAGCCCTGCAGAAAGGGGTGTGGGGGTGGTGAGCAGCTCAGGAGGAGCCAACAGTGTCCCCTGGCACCAAGAGGGGACCAAGAGGGCAAGCGCATCGTGGGGGGCATCAAAGACAGTAGAAGCAGGCGGCCAAGGGAGGGGATTGTCCCGCTGTGTTCAGCGCTGGCGCGGCTTCACCTGGAGCACTGTGTGCGGTGCTGGGCAGCCCTGCAGTTAACTCGTGGTCAGCCCTGCAGTTTGGGTTCTGGTCTTTCTCTTCCCTTTTCCTCCTTCTCTGGCGCAGAGCAGCTCCCCGCGGCCCCCGGGAGCTGCGGGCAGTGGCGGTGCAGCTGCTGCAGGGGACGGGAGTTTTGGGTGCAGGAGGGTGCTCGGGGCGGGGGGTTGGGAGGCCGGACACGGAGCAGCAGCGGTGCCGGGAGCTGCGCCGGGCCCTGCCGAGGCCAAGGGGACTGCGCCCGCCCGGGGCCCGCAGCGGCGCCCCCCAACGCTGGGGGTGCCGCGGCGGGGACCGGGGCCTCCCCCCGCACCTTCTGCGCACCGTACCTGCAGAGGGGCGGCCGCTGCCCAAAGGCGCCCTTGGCTGCGTTGGCCCCGGGCTGTGGAGCTGGGAGGGGGAACGGGCAATAGAGAGCTGGGGTTTCCAGGCATTTTTGGCCCCTGCCGTGATTTCTTTATTTCTTTCCTTATTTCCCCCCCCACTGCTGGTGTCGGGGCTGCCCAAGGTGCAGGCAGAGAAGGGGAGGAGGGTCCCTGCCTGGCCGGCAGCTCCCCCCTGGCCGTTGTGGGGTGATTTGGGGTGATTGGGCAGCGCAGGGAGGCAAAGCCGGGCTGTGGAGCCGCAGACGGGGGTGATTGTGCCGAGGCTTTGGGGGCTTTGCCCCGAGCCCTGTCCCCGCGGGAGGGGACGCTGGCCGGGGTCCAGCCAAAGGCCTGGCAGCCCCTGTGGTCGTGTATGTCCATCCCCTCCTGCTCCCCAAGGTCTGTCCTTGTCCCGGGGGCTCCGTGCTGCTTTCTGCGTGGGGCCGTGTCCGTGGGTCCTGCAGGGACCCGTCTGTCCTGGCTGCCCCGGGGAAGGGGACAGGGGAGTCCCCCCCGCCACTGTCACCCCACTGGTGGTGACTCAGCCCTGGGGCCGGCTCGGTGCCCTTCGGGGTCCCATGTGGGGCTGTGGCACCTGGTGGGGGCCGATTCCCGCTGTCCCCCGCACTCCCTCCCCTCCCAGACAGGCACGGAGCGGGGCTGGAGAAACAACTTTTAATGGAAAAACACGAGAGAAAAGGTCCTATCGAAGCTACTCTAACCCCCCCTCCCTCAAATGCGCCCCCCTCCCCTAAACACATCCCTCCCCCCAAATACATTGCTCACCGCAACCTCTTATGGAAAAACACAGGAGAAAAGGTCCTATCTAAGGTACTCTAACCCCCCCTCAAATGCACCCCCCTCCCGTAAACCCACCTCCCCATCTCTCAAAATACACTACTCCCCCTTTAAATATACCTGCCTCCCCTAAACACACCCACCTCCCCAAACACACTGCCCGCTACAACTTTTAATGGAAAAACAGGAGAGAAAAGACCCTATTGAAGCTACTCTAACCCCCCCTCCCCTAAACATGTCCCTCTCCCCAATCCCCCCCAAACACACCACCCCCCCAGATACAGTACCCTCCCTTAAATCTGCCCCCCACCCCCCTCCCCTAAATACAACCCTCCCCCCACCCCCAAAATGCACCCCCCCACACACGCCCCTTCATCTGCGTCTCCTCGCTGGGGGGCGTCTCTTCCCCCCCGCCACCCCCGGCCTGTCCGCCAGAGCCCTGCACTTCCTGGGTGGCAGCAACGGGGAGCTCGTCCCCCGCTTCGTCCCCTGCTTCTCCGCCATGGTGGACTGGGCTGGCGGCAGCTCCATCCCCGTGTCCCCGCACGACTCCTGGGACTTTGTCCTGGAGAAGATATCTTCTAGGTCAACAATGGCCTTCCGGGTCGCCTCCACACCGAAGTACTTGACGGGCACCTCCTGGGGCACTGCAAGGTGGCTGGCCGCGTCCCCAAGGGCTTGGCTGTGGGGGACAGTAGAGGGGCTCCTGGGGACATTGCTCTCAAGGTGGCCGGCCACGTCCCTGAGGGCTTGGCTGTGGGCGACTGCAGAGGAGCTACTGGGGACGTTGCTCTCTGTCCCATAGAGGAATTCTTGCAGGATGCGGGCACCCTCCAGGAGCTCCTCCATGCTGCAATCAAGCATGAGCAGATCCTCGGGCAGTGAGAGGGAGTCGATGTCGCAGACAGGGGCGGCTTCACCGATGCCACCATGGTCACAGTCCAAGAGCCTCAGGGCCTCCTTGAGAGACCCCGCGTGGGGCACAGCAAGGTGGCCGGCCACGTCCCCGAGGGCTTGGCTGTGGGGGACAGCAGAGGGGCTGGTGGGGACGTTGCTCTCCCAGGAGATGTCGCTGCTCGAGGAGGTGTCACTCTTTAGAGAGATGATGTCGTACTCTGAGATGTCCTGCTCTAAGTAAGTGATGTTCTTTGGGGAGAAGGTGAGCTCTGGGAAGATGTCGCTCTCGGAGGAGATGTCGCTCCTTGGAGAGATGTTGCTCTTTGGGGAGCTGATGGTGCTCCAGGAGATGTTGCTGCCCAGGGGTGTCTGCGCGGGGGAGGCCCTGCTGGAGCTGTTGATCTCTGAAGACCATTCCTTGGTGTTCTCGAAGGCAGAGATGGATGTTGGCAGCTCAGTGGGTGCTTGGGCCACCGCTCTCCCCTCTCTGACGGTGCCACCGGGGTCCCCAGGTGTGGTGATGCTGGTGTCAGGGTCCTGGGCGACCTCCACTGCATCCAAGGTTGAACCAAAGAGCCTGAGGGGCTCTTGGAGGAGCATCTCCTCAGTCACATCAATGTTGGCACCCAGGCCGCCAGGAGCTTCATTGTCGGGGACAGCAGCGGTTCTGGGGGGGACACAGGTGCCCATGGTGACACAGCTGGCAGGGGGTAGCCCCACGGTGGTGGCCGTGCCGGAGATGTTGGTGCCTTCAGGCTGTCCCTTGAGGTGCTGGCGTCCGGGGATGGAGGTGAGCAGCAGCGTGGGGGCTGTGGGCACCGCTGTGCCCTGGTGGCCATAGGCTGGGAGCTGCGTCGCTTGGGGAGGTGGGTGTTGTCCCTGGGGTGTGCCAGGGGCTGCCCAGGCCGGGAGGGTCCCGCAGCCCCCAGGGCCCCACAGGGCAGCGCCTGGTGGAGCAGCGGCGCCGTGGCCGAGGATGGCAGTGGCTTGCGCAGGCCCGTTGGTGGTGGTCCATTCGATGTGGAAGAAGCGTGGGTCGAAGCAGCAGCAGCCACATGGGGCCCTGTGCAGCCCTGTGTGGGTAGAATGGAGCCGTGCTGGGCCAGGGGCACCCTCCAGGGCACCCGCCGAGCCGCCCCCCATGGCCATCAGGGTGCTCATGGTGTCAGGGTGGCAGAGGGGACAGGGGTGCCATACCTGGTGGTGGGGCCTGTGGGACCTGTGGGGCTGCCCCCACTGGGGGTGCCCAGGCCATGGGGAAGAGCAGCTGCTGCTTGGGCGGTGGGACCAGGGTGGCTGCGCCTGGAAGAGAGACAGGAGCCACGGTCACCTCCTGCGCTCTTGGCCCCGAGAGCGTCCCCGGGCTGTGGGTCGGGGTCGTTCCCTGCCTTGGGGGTAGAAGGTTTGTGGGAGCACGAAAGCCTGATGGCTCTGGGGCGCCGGGGGGATGCGGGGGCCGCGCTGTGGGAGCCACCGGGGCGGCAGCGCCATGGTGGGTCCCCTCAGTCTCTCGGCTGCTAAGGACTCTTTGGCGTCTCCAGGATGGAATGTTGGGGCTCCCTGTGCTCCGCCCCCTCCCAGCGGCCCCCCCAACAGCCCCCCCAGCTCCTGCTGGGGAGGGAAGGGGCTCGGGGGGGCTGGGTGTCCCCGGATCCCACCATGGGCTCTGTGTGCAAGTGCTTTTTGCTTTCAACAGTATTTTTCAGGGGGCGAAAGGACCAAGTTGGTTCAGCCGAGCTTTGTGGGGACGAAGCTGCACCCGCAGCCTCCTTGTGCCACACGGCAAATGCCTCTGTGACTGTCGCCTGTGCTGCGCTGCCTGGAGTGACGCAGAGACAGGAACAAGGACCTGGAGGGTGCGAGGGAAGGTCACGCAGCATCCCTCGGTGGCACGCTCCCCTGCCCAGCCCTCCCTCAAATCCTGCGCTCGGGTCTTTTAGTCTCCTCATTGGGAAACAAGCAGCTCTGGGTCCCCCTCGGAGGGGGCTGCACTTCCCCTGGGTGCGTGACACCGGGAGGAGACGGTACCCACCGCTGCATGCTCCCAGAAAAGGCCGGGATTCTGCACAACATCCGATGACGAGATGCTGGGTCTCTCTGTGCTCTGCAGGACCCCAGGGACTGGGTTAGTTCATCCCCTCCTGGCACTGGGGAGGATTTGGCACTACCAAGGACACCCCGGTAGGAACACAGGCCTCTCACTCCCGCTACGTGAACAGCGTGTGGCGTGGGGGAGCCGGGACAACTGCCGTGAGCTGGAGGCCAGAGATCCCTCCTGGCCTGTATCCTGTTCATTAAACAGATTGCTCTCTGTTAGCGAGGCACCTCTGGCTGCAAGATCGTGTGAGACCATCTGCTGTGTAACTTGTGGCAGGGACCGATGCTGGGGGCGTGAAGGCAACTTCTAAAAAACATAAAACTTTCATTTCATTTCAGAGCGCAGCTGAACAACCCCGTTCCTCGACACGCATCGTCCTAATGCCTCCTATTGACCTGACGCCACGGGAAAGGGCCTCCTCAGCCCTATCTGTAGGAATTTGCCGTGTGTTTAGGCAGGAAGGTGAAGTTGGTAGCTACGGCTCCCAGAAGCAGCTCACTAGAAGAAAGAACAAAAACAAAGCAAAAAAAAGCCAAGGAGAGGTTTGTGTCCAGTACAATAGAGCCACCGGTACCCGTTGCGTCGCCCTGTGGCTCTACAGCGAAGGTGATGGCAGTCAGATGTGTCAAACCAAGCCTCTACCCTCCTGAAAATTTAGGGCTGCTGCACAAAACCGCCTCCGGTGCTGAGCTTTAACCTGCTCCTGTCATGATATAATGACAGCCTGCGGAGGCATAATTTAGCCCTGACCTGAAGACGTCTGCTTTAAGGTTAAAAAGTCCTCCCAGCTAAAATTTATCCAACAGCAGCAATGAAAAAATCAACTTGTCTGGTATTAATTTGGGTTCCTCTCGTTAAGGTAGCCACGCAGGATCACAGCCCGGAGGGTCCGTCTTTGCTTTATCCCAACTTCCCATATCCACTGCAAGGTTTAATTGGTTTGATGGCACCGGATCCCAACAAGGATTTAAAATGATCCGGTTGCTAACAGACCTGGTTGCTTTAACCCTGAACCCCAGCACTGGAGGGACGCAGCCTCCCGATAAGGACAATGCCCCTGTTGCTGGGCAGTCACCCAGAACCGATGCCAAAACGGGTTCTGAAGTTTGGTGACCTGAAGACCAGCCTCACCCCTGGCAATGCCATGCCGAAAGTCAGCAGGAGCCACTGAAAAGCTCCTCCCCACCTCTCGCCGTGCCTGTGCAGAGCCAAAACCCTGCCAGTGCCAGTAGGCATTAAGGGCAGATGTGGCGGTGTGCTCTTCCCTTTTTCCCCCCCGGCTCCTGCTCAAGCCATGGCCATCAGTGGGAGTTGTGATGAGTCGCACTTGAACTGTGGGAGATGGCTGGCAACATAACCAAAACCCTGTCTGGAGTGGGAACCTGGGTATCTTGTTCCCATGAGAATATGACTGTAGGTCAATTCTCCTACTCCATAAACAGTGGACAGCCCAAGAGCCCTTTGAGCTCTCCTGCACGGCAGCGGCTGCACGACAGGATCTCCTCTGGAGTGGGGACGCTCACTTAAGGTTCTTCTCCTCGAGGCTGAGAGATTCCTTGCCGCAACAGATTCTCGGTAAGTGACTAATAGCATGCTAAACTTTGAAATCTTAGCTAAGGGATCTAAGGATTGATTGCGCATATAGAATCCTTTAGACATAAACCGTTGACCAAGTCTGGGACTAGGATTGGATCCAGCCGCAGCCAGACTCCTCTCTGAGAAGGAGTTTAGAAAGCCAGGGGGTCCTTTCTGAACCTCGGGACTCAACGGGAGGGTCTCCCTGAGAGCTTGTCTGACCCCGGCCTCTATGCAGTAAATAATCAAGTGTGCCCTGGCATCGAATCTCGTAAAACACTGTCGCATTCACTGCTAACTTTGTTAAATCACTGTTTTATGTTAATAAACATTTCACTACTCTCTTACAAGTGAAGTTATTCACTCCGCCCGCGACAGCAGATCCTAAAATGATGTTAGCCAGTTCCATTGGGATCAGATCTATCCTTCCTTAAGACTTCAGCTATTTCACCCTTTGGAACACACATTGTATTTTCAGTGCAGAGCCATTTTCTTTACAGTCAAGGAGGCTTACCTTATTTCCTGGAGGCTGCTTCAACACAGCATCACTACAACTTTCCATAAGACATGTCAGAGAGAGAGTGGCCCAGCAGGGCACAGAACAGCACAGCAAGAGCCTGAATCTGCAGCCCAGAAGCAGAAATGGAGTGTGCTCAGAGAACCCTGCTCCTGGTTAGCGTCTCCTTCAAATGAGAGTTAAGGAATAAACCTAAATTGCTTTGAAATGTTGAGTTCTTACAGCTATAAATGTCTGTTACCTGGCACTGTAAAGACCACAGGTTACAAAGCTTCGTGCAGCCTAATGCAGGCGGGTTCCGCCTGGAAAATGACAGTTAAGAATTTGGATCCCACTCGATGTACTGGTAACGTGGTTTCAGGCAGCTGTTGCCAGCACTGACCAAAGGGATGAGGACTGGCAAAACCAGAGAAGGCCGTAGCCATGCTCTATTTCTGCTAATCTCTGTTTCCCTGAGACGCGAAATAGCAGCTGGCTGCTCCCCAGCTCTCCTTTTAGCTGCCTTTGAGCTTGCAAAGTCATTTCAAGCCAGTGCCTGAGGACTCGTAGGAGTGGAGAAAACCAGTTTCCTGCACTGTGTTGTGTGAACTCAGAAATCGGGTAATGAAAAATGGGGAAAACGCTCAGCTCTCCTAACCTGGGGATGGGCACCGCTTCCTGCTTGGCATCTCAAGACTTGCAGCACCTCAAGACTTGCAGGGATCAAAAAAAACTCAAAGGGACTCAAAAAAAACCCCACAGCCCCTTCCCTTCCAACTTCTGCCTGCTGCCAGGGAGACACAGCTCACCATTCCCTGCTCCTGGATCAGCTTATTTGCCTTCTCGCTGAGGTCTAGTGCCCATAAATGGACTGGGAGCTCTGGATCAGACTGGCAGGAGCAGATCGGGTAACAGGAGATGAGGCAAAAGACAAGCATCTATTGAAGGAGGGAAAATGCGCTTCAGAACGTCTTCTTACCTTCTTGTAGACCAGGTCAATGCGACACCCGACATTGATGTTCACAAAGTCCACTTCAGTTGTCTGGTTCGGGAGCTCTGCGCATTTGGTCATCGTGTCTGGAAACGCTCCCTCCGGCTGCCAGAGGGGGACAGGCTGCATGAATTCAAGCAGCAGCTTTTCTCCTCAGAAGCGAGTTATCATTTCTTTGGTTCTCAAGATGACAGCACCCACCCGCACCCCAAAAATTACCTTCGGTGTGATGCCGTTTGAGGAGAGCCCACTGGGAGGACTGGCCCTGAAGCAGGTTTGTGCACGCAGCCGTCTCTCCACAGGTGACGTCTGCCCCAAAGCGCTCGCATCGCCTTCGGAAAGGGAGGTTACCGCCCTGAAAGAGACAGCAGAGAGATGGTTTGTCAGGAGATTTGCTCTGTTCCAGATGTGGCAATGGCAAATTTGGACAAAAGGAGAGAATTATCCACCTACCGTGGTCAGCGGAGCCCAGTAGAGCTTGCCTTGGATTTCCAGCTGGAAAGCAAGAAGGATGGAGGAGCACGTCAGGAGAGCTGAAGCAGCAGTGGTTAAACAGAAGGATATTCCAGGTAGCAATTGTAGCACTTGCCTTGGCTAAACGTCAGTGGGAAACCCAGGAAATCACTGGTTTTTCTTTGAGATCCCCAACTATTCCAAGAGAATGTATCACTTGGAGAAAAGAACCAGAAACTGGAACCGCTCCGTTTGTTTTCAGTGCTCACCTTGGAGAAAACTCAAAGCAGTTACAGATCTAGAGGGATGCAAGACTGGCTAAAGGATGAACGCGGAGAGGGGCCAGAACTGCTCCAAGCACCCGTCGCTCCCCGGGTGATGTTGGGTGCCCCACGAAACGCTCCCAGGAAGCCGACTGCTGTAACGTGCCGCAGAAGGGCAGTGACGTACCCACTTGAGGGGACATTTTAGCACTAGCGCTTCAGGGAAGCTGAAGCTTTACTTGTCCCGCTCAGCTCATCCTGCTTCACCCTCTCCCAGGCAGCCAACGGAGCTGGTTTTGTCAGCGCAGCCCCCTGCTACGCGCTCCCTGCTGGGAGCCTGCCCTGGTGCGTCTCTCTCTTCAGTGTGCTTCCCTAGACTTCCAAATCAATGCAGCCCTGGAGGGATCACCGGGGTCCCAAATCCCCCACCCCAGAGCAGCGCAGAGCAGGGCCCCCGCACCCTACCTGCGTTACCCACGGGCACAGCCTGCTCTGCTCGTAGTGCTTGGGCTTCGTACACGGCCTGCTCTTCTTCTGCCTCCGGGCCCGCTTCCGCTCCACGGGCTCCTTCTCTGCTGCTCCACCATCCTCTCGGCTTTCCCCGTCCTGACCGAGGTCCTCTGACTTCACTCGTTTGACGGGGGGCTCGCTCTGGCAGCTGCCGACCTCCTCCTCCTCCTTGACCTTCTCTTCCTCCTCCTCCTCCTCCTCCTCCTCGCCCCCGCCGCTGGGCTCGCCCCGGGCCCGCAGGTAGGCATGGAACTGCTCCTTGGAGGCGAGGAACCTACAGAAACATCCCACCCCTGTCACCCCAGCCATGGGGGGCGCGGTGTGACAGGGCCATGGGGGACAGGGGGCTGCTGGGGGGACAGCGGGGCCGGGCATGTACTGGGGGGGCAGTGCAGAGGCTTGGCATGTACCGGGAGGGGGTTATGGGGGGGCCGTACACGTAGTGGGGGGGTTATGGAGGGCCCTGGCCCCTACCAGGGGGATTATGGAAGGGCCATACCTGTACCCGGGGGGTTATGGGGAGGTCTGCGCATGTACTGTGGCGGTTGGGGGGGGGCCTGGCACGTACCGAGGGGGGTTAGGAGGGGGCCCGGGCACGTACCGGGGGGCGGCCGGGGCCGGGGCCGTCGTGGGCCCGCACTCACCGGGGGCCGCCGCCGCCATGCTGCCGCACGCGGGGATGAGGGCAGGGGCCGGGCGGGCCACGTGACGGGGGCGCGTGCGCGGGGCGGGTATAAAAGGCCCGGCGGCAGCCAGGCTGCCTCAGAGCGGCGGCGGGGCCGGGGTTTGTGTGTGCCCGGGCCGGGGGCGGCGGCCGGGCGGGCTCTGTGAGGGGTCGCAGCGCCGCTGAGGTCAGTGTCCGTCCGGCTGTGGGAGGCTCTGAGTGCTCTGCGGGGGAGCAGGGCCTGTGGGCTGGGGGCGGCCCTCAGGAAGGGCCTGGCCGTGGGGGCAGGAGCCCCGGGGGAGGGGCTGTCCGTGTGGGGAGGGGCGGCGCGGCCGGTGTGTGGGCCTTGCACCGGGGAGAGGTGTCGTCCCGTGTTGTGGCTCCCGAGGGCCTGTGTTTTGGGGCACCTCCTGGGTGCTGACCTGCGAGGCGTTCGGGATGAGCAGCAGCTGCCGTGCCGGGGGAGCAGGGCTCATCCTGGCTCGAGGGACAGAACAACCCCCCTAGAGGCCCCCATCTGGTGACCTCTGAGGGGTTCTGTGCTTTGGGGCTTTGGCTCTTCTGCCTCTTGCTGGCTGTCAGCTGGAGAAGGTGGAGCTCTCTGCAGAGATGCAGGGCGCTTGGTGTGGGCTTTTTTAATGTGGGGTTTTTTGAAGCAGTAAATGCAAGGCCTGGTTGCTCAGGGCTCAGCTGTCTCCCATTGCACAGAGGTGTAAATCTGCTTGAAGCTGTCCCGTGGGCAGAATTCTGTTGGTGCTGCTCCGGCAACGGGGTTTTCCACATTACCCCTTGGAAGGATTTTCAAGCTCAGCCCAGCAGAGGTGTGAGAGGGCTTTGTGTTTCGGCTGCTGGTGGCCCATGGGAGGAACTGTTTTTTGCTCCTCCTTTGGTGGAGGATCCCTCCCCGTGCCCCCCAGGTACACTGCCCGCTACAACTTGTAATGGAAAAACAGGAGAGAAAAGGCCCTATCGAAGCTACTCTAAGCCCCCCACCCCTAAACACATCCCCACATCTCTCAAAATGCATTACCCCACCTCCAAATGCACCACCCTCCCCCAAACACACCACCCCCCCAGACACAATCCCCTCCCTTAAATCTGCCCCCCTCCCCTAAATACAACCCTCCCCCACATCCCAGCTGCACCCCCCCTCTGCCCCCCATCATCTCTGTCTCCTCACTGGGGTGGTCTCTTCCCCCCTGCCACCTCCGGGCAGCCTGCCAGAGCCCTGCGCTTGCTGGGTGGTGGTGATGGGGGGCTCGGCCCCCGCTTTGTCCCCCGCTTCTCCGCCACGGTGGGCTGGGCCGGCAGTAGCTCCATCCCCACGTCCCCGCACAGTTCCTGGGACTCTGTCCCACAGAGGGATTCTTCTAGGATGCGGATGGCCTCCAGGGTCTCCTCCACGCTGTAGTACTCGAAAGGCACCTTCTGGGGCACTGCAAGGTGGCCGTCCTTGTCCCCGAGGGCTTGGCTGTGGGGGACAGCAGAGGCGCTGCTGGGGACATCTTTCTCCCAGGAGATGTCACTCTCGGAGAGGTTGTCGCTGCTCCAGAAGGTGTCACTCTTTAGGGAGATGATGTTGCGGTCTGAGCTGTTGTCTTCTGAGGAGATGTCGCTTTTTGGGGAGAAATTGTGCTCTGGGGAGGTGTTCCTCTTGGAGGAGGTGTTGTGCTCTGCGGAGATGTGGCGCCCCGAGGAGGTGTCACTCTTTGGAGAGATGTTGTGCCCGGAGATGTCACTCTCAAAGGAGATGTTGAATGCCTCTGGGGAGATGTTGTGCCCCGAGGAGATGTCACTCTTTGGAGAGATGTTGTGCCCTGTGGAGATTTCACCCTCAAAGGAGATGTTGCTCTCTGGGGAGATGTTACGCTCTAAGGAGATGTCGCTCTTTGGGGAGGTGTTGCTCTTTGGGGAGATGTTGAACGCTGAGATGATGTTGCTTTTTGGGGAGATGTCACGCTCTGAGGAGGTGTCGCTTTCTGAGGAGATGTTGCTGCCCAGGGCTGTCTGCGTGGGGGAGGCCCTGCTGGAGCCATTGGTCACTGAAGAGCATTCCTCGGTGTTTTCAGAGGCAGGGATGGAGGTTGGCAGCTGGGTGGGTGCTGGGGCCACCGCTCTCCCCTCTCTGCTGGCGCCACTGCGTTCCCCAGGTGTGGGGACAGCGGTGTCAGGGTCCTGGCCGACCTGCACTGCGTCTGGGGAGGAACCAAAGAGCCTGAGGGCGTCTTGCAGGAGCATCTCCTCGGTCACTTCAATGTTGGCATCCAGGTCGATAGGAGCTTCTTTGTGGGGGGCTGCAATGGGTCTGGAGGAGACGCAGGTGCCCGTGGGGATGCGGCTGGCAGTGGGTGTGTGCACAGGTATGGCCGTGCCGGAGCTGTTGGTGCCTGCAGGCTGTCCCTTGAGGTGCTGGCATCCAGGGATGGAGGTGAGCAGCAGCGTGGGGGCTGCGGGCACCGCTGTGCCCTGGTGGCCGTAGTCTGGGAGCTGCGTCATGTGGGGCAGTGGGTGTATTCCCTGGGGGGTGCCAGGGGCTGCCCAGGCCGGGAGGGTCCCGCAGCCCCCGGGGCCCCACAGGGCAGCGCCTGGTGGAGCAGCAGCGGCGTGGCTGATGGTGGCGGTGGCCGGCACAGACACATTGTTGACCGTCCGCTCGATGTGGACGAAGCGTGGGTCGACGCTGTAGCCACCGCGTGGGGCCCTGTACAGCCCTGTGTGGGTAGAATGGAGCCGTGCTGGGCCGTGGGCACCCCCCGGGGCACCCGCCGAACCGCCCCCCATGGCCATCAGGGCGCTGATGGTGTCAGGGTGGCAGAGGGGACAGGGGTGCCATACCTGGTGGTGGGACCTGTGGGGCTGCCCCCACTGGGGGCGCCCAGGCTGCAGGGAATGGCTGCTGCTGCCCGGGCAGTGGGAACAGGGTGGCTGCGCCTGGAAGAGAGACAGGAGCCACGGTCACCTCCTGCGCTCTTGGCCCCGAGAGCATCCCCGGGCTGTGGGTCGGGGTCGTTCCCTGCCTTGGGGGTAGAAGGTTTGTGGGAGCACGAAAGCCTGATGGCCCTGGGGGGCCGGGGGGGTGCGGGGGCCGCGCAGTGGGCGCCACCGAGGTGGCAGCGCCATGGTGGGTCCCCTCAGTCTCTCGGCTGCTAAGGACTCTTTGGCGTCTCCAGGATGGAATGTTGGGGCTCCCTGTGCTCCGCCCCCTCCCAACGGCCCCCCAACAGCCCCCCCAGCTCCTGCTGGGGAGGGAAGGGGCTCGGGGGGGCTGAGGGCCTGCAGCCCCTACGGGCAGCTACCTGGGGGCTGTGGGTGCAAGTGCCTTTGGCTGGAGCCTTGGTGCGTTCCCAGAGCTGGGGTGTCCTTGGGGTGAGTGGGGCTCGGTGGGGTGGTCCCACAGCTGCGGGGCTGCGCTGGAGGTGCTGGGCTGTATCAGGGGGGTGGCAGGGCAAGGGTGGAGGGGTCGCACTGTACCCAAGGGAGAGGTTTGATGGTCCAGCCACGATGGTGCAGTGGGGGTCTGCGACCCATCGCCCAGCCAGGATGCCGGCACTGAGGCCGTGAGTCTCTGAATCTCTAGGGGATGAGGAGACACCTCTGTGTCAGGAGCCCTTCTCCTTATGGCAGATTTCGTCTTCCCAGACAGCATCTGGGAAGCCCCTGGTGCTGTGAGGAGCAGGGCTGGGCAGTTCCTGCAGTCTGTGGGAGATGGGAACTTCTTGTCGGCAGCGCTCAGGGGCCATCGAGGAAAGATGCCCTGCGAGACATGGTGGTTGTGAGCAGAGAAGGACTCGTGGGAGACGGGAAGGTCTTGGCTGCAGACATCATGAAATGGTTGAGTTTCAAATTGTCAGAAAAAGGGCGGGCAGAGTTGCTCCCCTGGATTTTGGGAGGTGAATGCCCCATTAGGAAGGTTGCTGGTGATCCGAAAGTGAGAGGTGCTGTTGAGTCTGTTGAGGGCCAAGAGGCCTTGCAGAAGGCTCTAGATGGCTTGGAGCGTTGGGCAATCCTGAGCGGCGTGAAATTGAACCAGTCCAAGTGCCGCGTTCTGCAGGTGGGAGGGAGGGAGTAACAGCGGCACCAGTGGGAATGGGGAGGGGGCGTCTGGGGAGCAGCCCTGCAGAAAGGGGTGTGGGGGTGGTGAGCAGCTCAGGAGGAGCCAGCAGCGTCCCCTGGCACCAAGAGGGGACCAAGAGGGCAAGCGCATCGTGGGGGGCATCAAAGACAGTAGAAGCAGGCGGCCAAGGGAAGGGATTGTCCCGCTGTGTTCAGCGCTGGCGCGGCTTCACCTGGAGCACTGTGTGCGGTGCTGGGCAGCCCTGCAGTTAACTCGTGGTCAGCCCTGCAGTTTGGGTTCTGGTCTTTCTCTTCCCTTTTCCTCCTTCTCTGGCGCAGAGCAGCTCCCCGCGGCCCCCGGGAGCTGCGGGCAGTGGCGGTGCAGCTGCTGCAGGGGACGGGAGTTTTGGGTGCAGGAGGGTGCTCGGGGCGGGGGGTTGGGAGGCCGGACGCGGAGCAGCAGCGGTGCTGGGAGCTGCGCCGGGCCGTGCCGAGGCCAAGGGGACTGCGCCCGCCCGGGGCCCGCAGCTACTCCCCCTCCCCCGGCGGCGTCACTCAGGCAGGGGCTCAGCCCCCGACGTTGGGGGTGCCCCGACGGGGAACAGGGACCTCCCCCCGCACCTTCTGCGCGCCGGACCCACAGAGGGGCGGCCGCTGCCCGAAGGCGCCCTTGGCTGCGTTGGCCCCGGGCTGTGGAGCTGGGAGGGGGAACGGGCAATAGAGAGCTGGGGTTTCCAGGCATTTTTGGCCCCTGCCGTGATTTCTTTATTTCTTTCCTTATTTCCCCCCCCACACTGCTGGTGTCGGGGCTGCCCAAGGTGCAGGCAGAGAAGGGGAGGAGGGTCCCTGCCTGGCCGGCAGCTCCCCCCTGGCCGTTGTGGGGTGATTTGGGGTGATTGGGCAGCGCAGGGAGGCAAAGCCGGGCTGTGGAGCCGCAGACGGGGGTGATTGTGCCGAGGCTTTGGGGGCTTTGCCCCGAGCCCTGTCCCCGCGGGAGGGGACGCTGGCCGGGGTCCAGCCGATGGCCTGGCAGCCCCTGTGGTCGTGTATGTCCGTCCCCTCCCACTCCCCAAGGTCTGTCCTTGTCCCGGGGGCTCCGTGCTGCTTTCTGCGTGGGGCCGTGTCCGTGGGTCCGGCGGGGACCCGTCTGTCCTGGCTGCCCCTGGGGAAGGGGACAGGGGAGTCCCCTCCGCCACTGTCACCCCACTGGCTTTGACTCGGCCCTGGGGGCGGCTCGGTGCCCTTCGGGGTCCCATGTGGGGCTGTGGCACCTGGTGGGGGCCGATTCCCGCTGTCCCCCGCACTCCCTCCCCTCCCAGACAGGCACGGAGCGGGGCTGGAGAAACAACTTTTAATGGAAAAACACGAGAGAAAAGGTCCTATCGAAGCTACCCTAACCCCCCCTCCCCTAAACATATCCCTCCCCCCAAATACACTGTCCACCACAACCTTTAATGGAAAAACACAGCAGAAAAGGTCCTGTCGAAGCTACTCTAACCCCCCCTCCCCTAAACTCACTCCCCGCATCTCTCAAAATACACTACCCCACCTTTAAATGTACCCGCCTCCCCTAAACACACCCACCTCCCCAAACACACTGCCCGCTACAACTTTTAATGGAAAAACACGAGAGAAAAGGTCCTATCGAAGGTACTCTAACCCCCCCTCCCCTAAACATGTCCCTCTCCCCACGCCCCCCAAACACACGCCCCCCCCCCGATACAGTCCCCTCCCTTAAATCTGCCCCCTGTGAGAAACAAGTTCCGGTCCGAATGAAATAGGCTCAGGCAGCATCCTCTGTGAAGCACATTTTTATTCACGTTCTTGCAAGAGCGGGTGACCTAGCAAGTAGGCACACTTCCAGTTCTTGAAACACACCTTTTTATTCCCTAATCCCGGCCGAATTTTTCCCTCCCCTGTTTCCCATTGGTTGGGTACTCCAGGGTTCACAGTCTGTCCGAGGTGCCTAAAATTCTTCCCACATGTCCTGCCTCTGTTTACTTCTCTTTATGCTACACCTAAAGGGATTATCTGACTAGTTTATTTCTTTCCTTTTTGGTAAAAGATTGCTCAATGTCATTAGCCCTGGTTAAATGTTTGACTCCCCTTCTAGACACTAATCCAGGAGGAATCAGTTTGTCCTTTTGTCTGTGTGATAAGAGATGTTCTACAAGCCTTTGCTGGAGCCTCTTTGTCTTAGTCATTCCCTTATCGTGTCACCTCTGATGGAAACGGCTTTTCTCCTCTGCAAAAGCAATACCTGCCTTTCTTACACTTACTGTTAAACAAGCATGTACTTTTGGATTACTAGACTGGATTTTCGACTGTTACTGGGGTAGTTATTCTAAATCAATGTCAGCCACATACACTATTTCAACTAATTCCCATGAATCAAAAGTACTTACTTTGGCAAAAAGAATTTGCTCTCCCAAGATGCATACAGCTTCTATAACTCCGGCACGCTATCCTCTGTGATACTCGATGCATTGATTAGGAATACACTCCCGAACTGCAAATTAGCAGTTCACAGAATCACAGACTGGCAGGGGTTGGAAGGGGCCCTCTGGAGATCATCTCCTCCAAGCCCCGGCCAGAGCAGGGTCACCCAGAGCAGGTGGCACAGGAACGCGTCCAGGCGGGTTTGGGATGTTTCCAGAGTTGGAGACTCCCCCACCTCTCTGGGCAGCCTGTGCCAGGGCTCTGACACCCTCAGGGTAGAAGTTCCTCCTCGTGTTGAGATGGAACTTCCTATGGTCAAGTTTGTGCCCATTACCTCTTGTCCTGTCGCCGGGCACCACTGGAAAGAGCCTGGCCCCATCCTCCTGACGCCCCGCCTTGAAGTATTTATAAGTGTTGATAAGATCCCCCCTCAGTCGTCTTTTTTCCAGACCGAAGAGACCCAAATCCCTCAGCCTTTCTTCAGAAGAGAGATGTTCCAGGCCCCTCAGCATCTCTCCAGCACTTCCCTGTCCTTCTTGAACTGGGGAGCCCAGAACTGGACACAGTCCTTTTGTCAATGTTGGAGGCAGGTCCATGCCCTGTAGCAATCTGGTACTTCTCCCAGGCAGCTTTGGAGTGTTTTGACCTTGGCTGGAGACTGCTGAAGTCCTGGATAACAGCCACGTACGACTCCTCTCTATGTAGTTATCTGAAAGGTTTTCTTCATGTGTAAGGCGGGTCCAGACTCAAAAGAGGCATTAACACATCAAGCGGCCATTTGCTGTGGAGAGGAGCTTCAGGGCAGGTAAGTCTGCTCAGGGGAAGCGATCTGAAGCCAAAAGGGCCGTCAAAAATCTCTTTTGGGGGCTCTTAGAAGCTGGGAGAAGCGGTGTGCCCATGCTGGGGGCCGACCGCTTGTGGGGGGGACCTGCTGAGCTAGTGTGGGCGGGCCCAGCAACACCCACCGCTCATCAGACTATAACAAGACTCTGGGAGGGCAGCAAGTGCTGCCCACAGAGCACCAACTGAGTGTGGGTGCGGTGCTGCAGCTGTTTGCAGCTCGTTGAGCTGTTTCAGCTGCTGTTTGCAGCTCGTTGGGCAGGACACGAGGTGCTGCACTTCACTCAAGTGAAGATTAGTTGTGCTTAGTGAAGGTTAGCCCTGGCGTCCACCCACAAGAAGGTGGTGTGCTCAGCCTCAACCAGAAAGGATGTGGGAACCCAGACGGGGCTCCCCCAGAGACACGAAGCCGTCCAGGTCACCGGGGGCAGGGAGCGCTGGAGCCTTTCGCCGACAACGGGAGGCAGCTGTGGGAACCGCCACGCGTGTTGCGAACAGGTAAGTGATGTGCTCAGCCTGGTGGCAGAGCTGCGAGAGGAAGCTGAAAGGTTAAGAAGCATTGGGGAGGCTGAGGAAGAAATAGACTGGTGGAGCCAGGCTCTGCCCTCCTTCAAACAGCAACAGGAGCACCCAGCAGGAAGCAGCCGGGATCTAGAGGCCCCTGTACCCTGCTCCTGCCACGCAGAAGGCAGAAGCCTAAATGAAGGGAGTGAATGGAGGCGAGTTCATGGTCGGGGCAGTGGGCGAACCCTCTCCTTGCCCCCCCTGTTGTACCCGGTACCTCTGAACAACAGCTATGAGGTACTGAACGAGGAAGGCCAGTCGAGTGAGGGTGTGGATGACGGGCAATCTACACTAGAGACACCTCCACAGTCAGAAAGGCGTACTGCCTGTACTATCACCACAGCCCCAAGAAAGAAAAGAGGGGTTGTAGTCACTGGGGCTTTGGAATCTGAGGGCCAGGCAAATGAGGATGGGGAGGATTGTCCATCTAGTGAGTCACACAGGGCTAATCACTCACCCCCATGACTCAGGACCTCCTCAACCAAGAAAAAAAGGAAGGCAATTGTAGTAGGTCCCCTTCTGAGGGGAACAGAGGGCCCTATCTGTCGACCAGACCCATCCCACAAAGTAGTCAGCTGCCTCCCTGGGGCCAGGATCAAGGACATGGAGGAAACTCCCTACCCTGGTTCGGCCCTCAGATTATTATCCACTACTGATATTTCAAGTAGGTAATGATGAGATAGCTACCAGAAGTCTAAGGGCAATGAAGAGAGACTTCAGAGGCCTGGGACGGCTGGTTAAGGGATCAGGAGCACAAGTAGTGTTCTCCTCTATCCCACCAGTTGCAGGGATTGATGAGGGGATAAACAGGAAGAGTCAGGAGATTAACTCCTGTCTCAGAGACTGGTGCAACCGACAGAACTTTGGTTACTTTGACCATGGGTTGATGTACAGGACACCAGGCATGCTGGCAACAGGTGGGGAAAGCCTAACCCAACGGGGAAGAAGGATTCTAGGACAGGAGTTAGCAGGACTCATTGAAAGGGCTTTAAACTAGGTTTGCAGGGGGGCGGGGATGTAACCAGAGTGACTAAAGCGGTGCCTGGGAGCAGCACGCCAGCGCCGGTGGGTAAAAGTGCTAGCAAGGTCTTGCAGCCTGTTGTTGCAGTGGAGGTGGGAGATGATGACCCACGTGCTAGCAAAGACATGAGGAGTAGTGATGGGTTGGCACCTGCAGAAATGTCTGAGCATGGACAGGTGGGAATAAGGGCTTGTCCCCCCAGTCAAGTGACAAGGCAATTAGGCCAGCTGAAGTGCATCTACAGGAATGCACGCAGCATGGGCAACAAACAGGAAGAGTTGGAGGCCATTGTACAGCAGGGAAAGTATGACATAATTGCCATCACAGAAACGTGGTGGGAAGACACGCACAACTGGAGTGCGGTGACTGACGGCTACCAACTCTTCAGAAGGGCTAGGCAAGGAAGGAGAGGTGGTGGGGTGGCCCTCTAGGTCAGGGGCAGTCTTGAATGCCAAGAACTTAACAATGTGCATGACGACATTGTTGAGCATTTATGGATGAGAATCAAGGGGAAGGCCAATAAGCCGGACACCGTGGTGGGAGTTTGTTATAGACTCCCCAACCAGGATGTAGAGGCTGATGAAATATTCTATAAGCAGCTGGCAGAGGTCTCACGATCGCTCACCCTTGTTCTTGTGGGGGACTTCAACTTCCCAGATGTCTGCTGGAAATATAACACAGCAGAGAGGGAACAGTCCCGGAGGTTCCTGGAGTGTGTGGAAGACAACTTCCTAACACAGCTGGTGAAGGAGCCAATTAGGGAAAGTGCCCTACTGGACCTGCTGCTTGTTAACAGAGAAGGTGTGGTGGTGTGCTCTCCCCTTTCCCCCCCCCCCGGCTCCTGCTCAAGCCATGGCCATCAGCGGGAGTTGTGATGAGTCGCACTTGAACTGTGGGAGATGGCTGGCAACATAACCAAAACCCTGTCTGGAGTGGGAACCTGGGTATCTTGTTCCCATGAGAATATGACTGTAGGTCAATTCTCCTACTCCATAAACAGTGGACAGCCCAAGAGCCCTTTGAGCTCTCCTGCACGGCAGCGGCTGCACGACAGGATCTCCTCTGGAGTGGGGACGCTCGCTTAAGGTTCTTCTCCTCGAGGTTGAGAGATTCCTTGCCGCAACAGATTCTCGGTAAGTGACTAATAGCATGCTAAACTTTGAAATCTTAGCTAAGGGATCTAAGGATTGATTGCGCATATAGAATCCTTTAGACATAAACCGTCGACCAAGTCTGGGACTAGGATTGGATCCAGCCGCAGCCAGACTCCTCTCTGAGAAGGAGTTTAGAAAGCCAGGGGGTCCTTTCTGAACCTCGGGACTCAACGGGAGGGTCTCCCTGAGAGCTTGTCTGACCCCGGCCTCTATGCAGTAAATAATCAAGTGTGCCCTGGCATCGAATCTCGTAAAACACTGTCGCATTCACTGCTAACTTTGTTAAATCACTGTTTTATGTTAATAAACATTTCACTACTCTCTTACAAGTGAAGTTATTCACTCCGCCCGCGACAGCAGATCCTAAAATGATGTTAGCCAGTTCCATTGGGATCAGATCTATCCTTCCTTAAGACTTCAGCTATTTCACCCTTTGGAACACACATTGTATTTTCAGTGCAGAGCCATTTTCTTTACAGTCAAGGAGGCTTACCTTATTTCCTGGAGGCTGCTTCAACACAGCATCACTACAACTTTCCATAAGACATGTCAGAGAGAGAGTGGCCCAGCAGGGCACAGAACAGCACAGCAAGAGCCTGAATCTGCAGCCCAGAAGCAGAAATGGAGTGTGCTCAGAGAACCCTGCTCCTGGTTAGCGTCTCCTTCAAATGAGAGTTAAGGAATAAACCTAAATTGCTTTGAAATGTTGAGTTCTTACAGCTATAAATGTCTGTTACCTGGCACTGTAAAGACCACAGGTTACAAAGCTTCGTGCAGCCTAATGCAGGCGGGTTCCGCCTGGAAAATGACAGTTAAGAATTTGGATCCCACTCGATGTACTGGTAACGTGGTTTCAGGCAGCTGTTGCCAGCACTGACCAAAGGGATGAGGATTGGCAAAACCAGAGAAGGCCGTAGCCATGCTCTATTTCTGCTAATCTCTGTTTCCCTGAGACGCGAAATAGCAGCTGGCTGCTCCCCAGCTCTCCTTTTAGCTGCCTTTGAGCTTGCAAAGTCATTTCAAGCCAGTGCCTGAGGACTCGTAGGAGTGGAGAAAACCAGTTTCCTGCACTGTGTTGTGTGAACTCAGAAATCGGGTAATGAAAAATGGGGAAAACGCTCAGCTCTCCTAACCTGGGGATGGGCACCGCTTCCTGCTTGGCATCTCAAGACTTGCAGCACCTCAAGACTTGCAGAAAAGGGTCCAAGTCCAAATAAAACCCCACAGCCCCTTCCCTTCCAACTTCTGCCTGCTGCCAGGGAGACACAGCTCACCATTCCCTGCTCCTGGATCAGCTTATTTGCCTTCTCGCTGAGGTCTAGTGCCCATAAATGAACCGGGAGCTCTGGATCAGATTGGCAGGAGCAGATCGGGTAACAGGAGATGAGGCAAAAGACAAGCATCTATTGAAGGAGGGAAAATGCGCTTCAGAACGTCTTCTTACCTTCTTGTAGACCAGGTCAATGCGACACCCGACATTGATGTCCACAAAGTCCACTTCAATTGTCTGGTTCGGGAGCTCTGCGCATTTGATCATCGTATCTGGATGGAGGAGCCATGGGACAAAGTCACCTTCCCTCTGGGGGCTGGGGTCGTTCTCTGACATGGGCTGTAGCCAGCACAAAGCTCACTGCAGATGTTTGGTGCTGCCACACGTTCCTGGTGGGTGTATGAAGGAGGCTGTGCTGCTAATGCAGCGAGCAAGGGCTGGTGCTCGTGAGAGCGGCCGGAGTGCAAAGTCTGTCCTTGTGTTTGGTGTGTGGGTGGGAGTTCAGACTGAAAGACAGAGTGATGTGACAAGTGTGGGGTGCTTGGTGTGAGATGGCACTCGCTGACCTCTGCTTCCTGCCCTCTAGCTGCCACATCTTCCCCATGTGTTTGGGACCCCGGTTGCAGCCTCTCCAGCTCCATAGTCATAGAATCGGGTCATACGGAGGTTGGAAGCGTGTCCAGGGGAGCGAGGAGCTGTGAATCCTGTGTTGCGGCTGCCTGAGCTGGAAGGCTTTCATGGGCGAGTACAGTGCTTGGATCGCCAGA
This sequence comes from Larus michahellis, assembly GCF_964199755.1. Taxonomy (NCBI): domain Eukaryota; kingdom Metazoa; phylum Chordata; class Aves; order Charadriiformes; family Laridae; genus Larus; species Larus michahellis. Next base: position 127,991 of record NW_027436126.1, on the reverse strand, counting down.
GCTGTCGCTTCAACATCCTTCAGCAGCACTAAAGCAGCTTTGAAGAAAACCACTAGCCAAGAACTCGCTGGGAAAGGCCAAGTCAGGAGAAAAGGAAAGGCTGATTGCAGGAGAGTGTGATGTGTATACAGGGAGAAGTAAGTCAGAAAAAGTTGAGCTGCTTGAACGTCCAGGTTAAACAAGGGACAGGTATGAATGAAAATACCCTTTCAGCGGGGCTGTGGCACCTGGTGGGGGCCCATTCCCGCTGACCCCCCCGTGCTCCCTCCCCTCCCAGACAGGCACGGAACGGGGCTGGAGAAAGAGCTTTTAATGGAAAAACACAAGAGAAAATGTCCTAAGAAAGCCACTCTAAGCCCCCCTCCCCTAAACACATCCCTCCCCCCACCCTCCCCAAATACACTCCCCCCCGCCCCCCCAAATACACACTGGTCCTCTAAACACATCCCTCCCCGTGCCCCCCAGGTACACTGCCCGCTACAACTTGTAATGGAAAAACAGGAGAGAAAAGGCCCTATCGAAGCTACTCTAAGCCCCCCACCCCTAAACACATCCCCCCATCTCTCAAAATGTATTATCCCACCTCCAAATGCACCACCCTCCCCCAAACACACCACCCCCCCAGATACAATCCCCTCCCTTAAATCTGCCCCCCTCCCCTAAATACAACCCTCCCCCACATCCCAGCTGCACCCCCCCTCTGCCCCCCATCATCTCTGTCTCCTCACTGGGGTGGTCTCTTCCCCCCTGCCACCTCCGGGCAGCCTGCCAGAGCCCTGCGCTTGCTGGGTGGTGGTGATAGGGGGCTCGGCCCCCGCTTTGTCCCCCGCTTCTCCGCCACGGTGGGCTGGGCTGGCAGTAGCTCCATCCCCACGTCCCCGCACAGTTCCTGGGACTCTGTCCCATAGAGGGATTCTTCTAGGATGCGGATGGCCTCCAGGGTCTCCTCCACGCTGTAGTACTCGAAAGGCACCTTCTGGGGCACTGCAAGGTGGCCGTCCTTGTCCCCGAGGGCTTGGCTGTGGGGGACAGCAGAGGCGCTGCTGGGGACATCTTTCTCCCAGGAGATGTCACTCTCGCAGGGGTTGTCGCTGCTCCAGAAGGTGTCACTCTTTAGGGAGATGATGTTGCGGTCTGAGCTGTTGTCTTCTGAGGAGATGTCGCTTTTTGGGGAGAAATTGTGCTCTGGGGAGGTGTCGCTCTTGGAGGAGTTGTTGTGCTCTGCGGAGATGTGGCGCCCCGAGGAGGTGTCACTCTTTGGAGAGATGTTGTGGCCTGAGATGTCACTCTCAAAGGAGATGTTGCTCTTTGGGGAGATGTTGAACGCAGAGATGTTGCTCTTTGGGGAGATGTCACTCTTTGGGGATAAACTGTGTTGTGGGTAGATGTTGCGCTCTGGGGAGATGTTGTGCCCCGAGGAGATGTCACTCTTTGGAGAGATGTTGCGCCCTGAGGAGATTTCACGCTCAAAGGAGATGTCGCTCTTTGGGGAGGTGTTGCTCTTTGGGGAGATGTTGAACGCTGAGATGATGTTGCTTTTTGGGGAGATGTCACGCTCTGAGGAGGTGTCGCTTTCTGAGGAGATGTTGCTGCCCAGGGCTGTCTGCGTGGGGGAGGCCCTGCTGGAGCCATTGGTCACTGAAGAGCATTCCTCGGTGTTTTCAGAGGCAGGGATGGAGGTTGGCAGCTGGGTGGGTGCTGGGGCCACCGCTCTCCCCTCTCTGCTGGCGCCACTGCGTTCCCCAGGTGTGGGGACAGCGGTGTCAGGGTCCTGGCCGACCTGCACTGCGTCTGGGGAGGAACCAAAGAGCCTGAGGGCGTCTTGCAGGAGCATCTCCTCGGTCACTTCAATGTTGGCATCCAGGTCGATAGGAGCTTCTTTGTGGGGGGCTGCAATGGGTCTGGAGGAGACGCAGGTGCCCGTGGGGATGCGGCTGGCAGTGGGTGTGTGCACAGGTATGGCCGTGCCGGAGCTGTTGGTGCCTGCAGGCTGTCCCTTGAGGTGCTGGCATCCGGGGATGGAGGTGAGCAGCAGCGTGGGGGCTGCGGGCACCGCTGTGCCCTGGTGGCCGTAGTCTGGGAGCTGCGTCATGTGGGGCAGTGGGTGTATTCCCTGGGGGGTGCCAGGGGCTGCCCAGGCCGGGAGGGTCCCGCAGCCCCCGGGGCCCCACAGGGCAGCGCCTGGTGGAGCAGCAGCGGCGTGGCTGAGGGTGGCGGTGGCCGGCACAGACACATTGTTGACCGTCCGCTCGATGTGGACGAAGCGTGGGTCGACGCTGTAGCCACCGCGTGGGGCCCTGTACAGCCCTGTGTGGGTAGAATGGAGCCGTGCTGGGCCGTGGGCACCCCCCGGGGCACCCGCCGAACCGCCCCCCATGGCCATCAGGGCGCTGATGGTGTCACGGTGGCAGAGGGGACAGGGGTGCCATACCTGGTGGTGGGGCCTGTGGGGCTGCCCCCACTGGGGGTGCCCAGGCTGCAGGGAATGGCTGCTGCTGCCCGGGCGGTGGGAACAGGGTGGCTGCGCCTGGAAGAGAGACAGGAGCCATGGCCGGCGGTCACCTCCTGCGCTCTCGTCCCCAACAGGTGGCCCCAGGTATTGGGGAAATTCTCAGGAGCTGGGATTCACTGGGCAGGCGAGGGCAGGGACACTCAGCCGGGCTTGCTGAGCCCCCGTGCCAGAACTGCCGGGGGGGGAACAGGGGAGGTGGGATGGTGAAGGTGACCATGGAGAGGGGAGGGGGAGGCTGAAGGTGCCCAGGGTTCTTGGGTGCCAAAAGGTGTTGGGGTGGCCGAGGGGACAGGGGTGCCATACCTGGTGGTGGGACCTGTGGGGCTGCCCCCACTGGGGGCGCCCAGGCTGCGGGGAATGGCTGCTGCTGCCCGGGCAGTGGGAACAGGGTGGCTGCGCCTGGAAGAGAGACAGGAGCCACGGTCACCTCCTGCGCTCTTGGCCCCGAGAGCGTCCCCGGGCTGTGGGTCGGGGTCGTTCCCTGCCTTGGGGGTAGAAGGTTTGTGGGAGCACGAAAGCCTGAAGGCTCTGGGGGGCCTGGGGGGTGCGGGGGCCGCGCAGTGGGCGCCACCGAGGTGGCAGCGCCATGGTGGGTCCCCTCAGTCTCTCGGCTGCTAAGGACTCTTTGGCGTCTCCAGGATGGAATGTTGGGGCTCCCTGTGCTCCGCCCCCTCCCAACGGCCCCCCAACAGCCCCCCCAGCTCCTGCTGGGGAGGGAAGGGGCTCGGGGGGGCTGAGGGCCTGCAGCCCCTACGGGCAGCTACCTGGGGGCTGTGGGTGCAAGTGCCTTTGGCTGGAGCCTTGGTGCGTTCCCAGAGCTGGGGTGTCCTCGGGGTGAGTGCGGCTCGGTGGGACGCTCCCACAGCTGCGGGGCCGCACTGGAGGTGCTGGGCTGTGCGGGGGGGTGGCAGGGCAAGGGTGGAGGGGTCGCACCGTCCCCAAGGGAGAGGTTTGATGGTCCAGCCACGATGGTGCAGTGGGGGTCTGCGACCCATCGCCCAGCCAGGATGCCGGCACTGAGGCCGTGAGTCTCTGAATCTCTAGGGGATGAGGAGACACCTCTGTGTCAGGAGCCCTTCTCCTTATGGCAGATTTCGTCTTCCCAGACAGCATCTGGGAAGCCCCTGGTGCTGTGAGGAGCAGGGCTGGGCAGTTCCTGCAGTCTGTGGGAGATGGGAACTTCTTGTCGGCAGCGCTCGGGGGCCATCGAGGAAAGATGCCCTGCGAGACATGGTGGTTGTGAGCGGAGAAGGACTCGTGGGAGACGGGAAGGTCTTGGCTGCAGACATCATGAAATGGTTGAGTTTCAAATTGTCAGAAAAAGGGCGGACAGAGTTGCTCCCCTGATTTTTGGAGCTGAATGCCCCATTAGGAAGGTTGCTGGTGATCCCAAACTGGGAGGTGCTGTTGAATGTGTTGAGGGCCAAGAGGCCTTGCAGAAGGCTCTAGATGGCTTGGAGCGTTGGGCAATCCTGAGCGGTGTGAAATTGAACCAGTCCAAGTGCCGCGTTCTGCAGGTGGGAGGGAGGGAGTAACAGCGGCACCAGTGGGAATGGGGAGGGGGCGTCTGGGGAGCAGCCCTGCAGAAAGGGGTGTGGGGGTGGTGAGCAGCTCAGGAGGAGCCAACAGTGTCCCCTGGCACCAAGAGGGGACCAAGAGGGCAAGCGCATCGTGGGGGGCATCAAAGACAGTAGAAGCAGGCGGCCAAGGGAGGGGATTGTCCCGCTGTGTTCAGCGCTGGCGCGGCTTCACCTGGAGCACTGTGTGCGGTGCTGGGCAGCCCTGCAGTTAACTCGTGGTCAGCCCTGCAGTTTGGGTTCTGGTCTTTCTCTTCCCTTTTCCTCCTTCTCTGGCGCAGAGCAGCTCCCCGCGGCCCCCGGGAGCTGCGGGCAGTGGCGGTGCAGCTGCTGCAGGGGACGGGAGTTTTGGGTGCAGGAGGGTGCTCGGGGCGGGGGGTTGGGAGGCCGGACACGGAGCAGCAGCGGTGCCGGGAGCTGCGCCGGGCCCTGCCGAGGCCAAGGGGACTGCGCCCGCCCGGGGCCCGCAGCGGCGCCCCCCAACGCTGGGGGTGCCGCGGCGGGGACCGGGGCCTCCCCCCGCACCTTCTGCGCACCGTACCTGCAGAGGGGCGGCCGCTGCCCAAAGGCGCCCTTGGCTGCGTTGGCCCCGGGCTGTGGAGCTGGGAGGGGGAACGGGCAATAGAGAGCTGGGGTTTCCAGGCATTTTTGGCCCCTGCCGTGATTTCTTTATTTCTTTCCTTATTTCCCCCCCCACTGCTGGTGTCGGGGCTGCCCAAGGTGCAGGCAGAGAAGGGGAGGAGGGTCCCTGCCTGGCCGGCAGCTCCCCCCTGGCCGTTGTGGGGTGATTTGGGGTGATTGGGCAGCGCAGGGAGGCAAAGCCGGGCTGTGGAGCCGCAGACGGGGGTGATTGTGCCGAGGCTTTGGGGGCTTTGCCCCGAGCCCTGTCCCCGCGGGAGGGGACGCTGGCCGGGGTCCAGCCAAAGGCCTGGCAGCCCCTGTGGTCGTGTATGTCCATCCCCTCCTGCTCCCCAAGGTCTGTCCTTGTCCCGGGGGCTCCGTGCTGCTTTCTGCGTGGGGCCGTGTCCGTGGGTCCTGCAGGGACCCGTCTGTCCTGGCTGCCCCGGGGAAGGGGACAGGGGAGTCCCCCCCGCCACTGTCACCCCACTGGTGGTGACTCAGCCCTGGGGCCGGCTCGGTGCCCTTCGGGGTCCCATGTGGGGCTGTGGCACCTGGTGGGGGCCGATTCCCGCTGTCCCCCGCACTCCCTCCCCTCCCAGACAGGCACGGAGCGGGGCTGGAGAAACAACTTTTAATGGAAAAACACGAGAGAAAAGGTCCTATCGAAGCTACTCTAACCCCCCCTCCCTCAAATGCGCCCCCCTCCCCTAAACACATCCCTCCCCCCAAATACATTGCTCACCGCAACCTCTTATGGAAAAACACAGGAGAAAAGGTCCTATCTAAGGTACTCTAACCCCCCCTCAAATGCACCCCCCTCCCGTAAACCCACCTCCCCATCTCTCAAAATACACTACTCCCCCTTTAAATATACCTGCCTCCCCTAAACACACCCACCTCCCCAAACACACTGCCCGCTACAACTTTTAATGGAAAAACAGGAGAGAAAAGACCCTATTGAAGCTACTCTAACCCCCCCTCCCCTAAACATGTCCCTCTCCCCAATCCCCCCCAAACACACCACCCCCCCAGATACAGTACCCTCCCTTAAATCTGCCCCCCACCCCCCTCCCCTAAATACAACCCTCCCCCCACCCCCAAAATGCACCCCCCCACACACGCCCCTTCATCTGCGTCTCCTCGCTGGGGGGCGTCTCTTCCCCCCCGCCACCCCCGGCCTGTCCGCCAGAGCCCTGCACTTCCTGGGTGGCAGCAACGGGGAGCTCGTCCCCCGCTTCGTCCCCTGCTTCTCCGCCATGGTGGACTGGGCTGGCGGCAGCTCCATCCCCGTGTCCCCGCACGACTCCTGGGACTTTGTCCTGGAGAAGATATCTTCTAGGTCAACAATGGCCTTCCGGGTCGCCTCCACACCGAAGTACTTGACGGGCACCTCCTGGGGCACTGCAAGGTGGCTGGCCGCGTCCCCAAGGGCTTGGCTGTGGGGGACAGTAGAGGGGCTCCTGGGGACATTGCTCTCAAGGTGGCCGGCCACGTCCCTGAGGGCTTGGCTGTGGGCGACTGCAGAGGAGCTACTGGGGACGTTGCTCTCTGTCCCATAGAGGAATTCTTGCAGGATGCGGGCACCCTCCAGGAGCTCCTCCATGCTGCAATCAAGCATGAGCAGATCCTCGGGCAGTGAGAGGGAGTCGATGTCGCAGACAGGGGCGGCTTCACCGATGCCACCATGGTCACAGTCCAAGAGCCTCAGGGCCTCCTTGAGAGACCCCGCGTGGGGCACAGCAAGGTGGCCGGCCACGTCCCCGAGGGCTTGGCTGTGGGGGACAGCAGAGGGGCTGGTGGGGACGTTGCTCTCCCAGGAGATGTCGCTGCTCGAGGAGGTGTCACTCTTTAGAGAGATGATGTCGTACTCTGAGATGTCCTGCTCTAAGTAAGTGATGTTCTTTGGGGAGAAGGTGAGCTCTGGGAAGATGTCGCTCTCGGAGGAGATGTCGCTCCTTGGAGAGATGTTGCTCTTTGGGGAGCTGATGGTGCTCCAGGAGATGTTGCTGCCCAGGGGTGTCTGCGCGGGGGAGGCCCTGCTGGAGCTGTTGATCTCTGAAGACCATTCCTTGGTGTTCTCGAAGGCAGAGATGGATGTTGGCAGCTCAGTGGGTGCTTGGGCCACCGCTCTCCCCTCTCTGACGGTGCCACCGGGGTCCCCAGGTGTGGTGATGCTGGTGTCAGGGTCCTGGGCGACCTCCACTGCATCCAAGGTTGAACCAAAGAGCCTGAGGGGCTCTTGGAGGAGCATCTCCTCAGTCACATCAATGTTGGCACCCAGGCCGCCAGGAGCTTCATTGTCGGGGACAGCAGCGGTTCTGGGGGGGACACAGGTGCCCATGGTGACACAGCTGGCAGGGGGTAGCCCCACGGTGGTGGCCGTGCCGGAGATGTTGGTGCCTTCAGGCTGTCCCTTGAGGTGCTGGCGTCCGGGGATGGAGGTGAGCAGCAGCGTGGGGGCTGTGGGCACCGCTGTGCCCTGGTGGCCATAGGCTGGGAGCTGCGTCGCTTGGGGAGGTGGGTGTTGTCCCTGGGGTGTGCCAGGGGCTGCCCAGGCCGGGAGGGTCCCGCAGCCCCCAGGGCCCCACAGGGCAGCGCCTGGTGGAGCAGCGGCGCCGTGGCCGAGGATGGCAGTGGCTTGCGCAGGCCCGTTGGTGGTGGTCCATTCGATGTGGAAGAAGCGTGGGTCGAAGCAGCAGCAGCCACATGGGGCCCTGTGCAGCCCTGTGTGGGTAGAATGGAGCCGTGCTGGGCCAGGGGCACCCTCCAGGGCACCCGCCGAGCCGCCCCCCATGGCCATCAGGGTGCTCATGGTGTCAGGGTGGCAGAGGGGACAGGGGTGCCATACCTGGTGGTGGGGCCTGTGGGACCTGTGGGGCTGCCCCCACTGGGGGTGCCCAGGCCATGGGGAAGAGCAGCTGCTGCTTGGGCGGTGGGACCAGGGTGGCTGCGCCTGGAAGAGAGACAGGAGCCACGGTCACCTCCTGCGCTCTTGGCCCCGAGAGCGTCCCCGGGCTGTGGGTCGGGGTCGTTCCCTGCCTTGGGGGTAGAAGGTTTGTGGGAGCACGAAAGCCTGATGGCTCTGGGGCGCCGGGGGGATGCGGGGGCCGCGCTGTGGGAGCCACCGGGGCGGCAGCGCCATGGTGGGTCCCCTCAGTCTCTCGGCTGCTAAGGACTCTTTGGCGTCTCCAGGATGGAATGTTGGGGCTCCCTGTGCTCCGCCCCCTCCCAGCGGCCCCCCCAACAGCCCCCCCAGCTCCTGCTGGGGAGGGAAGGGGCTCGGGGGGGCTGGGTGTCCCCGGATCCCACCATGGGCTCTGTGTGCAAGTGCTTTTTGCTTTCAACAGTATTTTTCAGGGGGCGAAAGGACCAAGTTGGTTCAGCCGAGCTTTGTGGGGACGAAGCTGCACCCGCAGCCTCCTTGTGCCACACGGCAAATGCCTCTGTGACTGTCGCCTGTGCTGCGCTGCCTGGAGTGACGCAGAGACAGGAACAAGGACCTGGAGGGTGCGAGGGAAGGTCACGCAGCATCCCTCGGTGGCACGCTCCCCTGCCCAGCCCTCCCTCAAATCCTGCGCTCGGGTCTTTTAGTCTCCTCATTGGGAAACAAGCAGCTCTGGGTCCCCCTCGGAGGGGGCTGCACTTCCCCTGGGTGCGTGACACCGGGAGGAGACGGTACCCACCGCTGCATGCTCCCAGAAAAGGCCGGGATTCTGCACAACATCCGATGACGAGATGCTGGGTCTCTCTGTGCTCTGCAGGACCCCAGGGACTGGGTTAGTTCATCCCCTCCTGGCACTGGGGAGGATTTGGCACTACCAAGGACACCCCGGTAGGAACACAGGCCTCTCACTCCCGCTACGTGAACAGCGTGTGGCGTGGGGGAGCCGGGACAACTGCCGTGAGCTGGAGGCCAGAGATCCCTCCTGGCCTGTATCCTGTTCATTAAACAGATTGCTCTCTGTTAGCGAGGCACCTCTGGCTGCAAGATCGTGTGAGACCATCTGCTGTGTAACTTGTGGCAGGGACCGATGCTGGGGGCGTGAAGGCAACTTCTAAAAAACATAAAACTTTCATTTCATTTCAGAGCGCAGCTGAACAACCCCGTTCCTCGACACGCATCGTCCTAATGCCTCCTATTGACCTGACGCCACGGGAAAGGGCCTCCTCAGCCCTATCTGTAGGAATTTGCCGTGTGTTTAGGCAGGAAGGTGAAGTTGGTAGCTACGGCTCCCAGAAGCAGCTCACTAGAAGAAAGAACAAAAACAAAGCAAAAAAAAGCCAAGGAGAGGTTTGTGTCCAGTACAATAGAGCCACCGGTACCCGTTGCGTCGCCCTGTGGCTCTACAGCGAAGGTGATGGCAGTCAGATGTGTCAAACCAAGCCTCTACCCTCCTGAAAATTTAGGGCTGCTGCACAAAACCGCCTCCGGTGCTGAGCTTTAACCTGCTCCTGTCATGATATAATGACAGCCTGCGGAGGCATAATTTAGCCCTGACCTGAAGACGTCTGCTTTAAGGTTAAAAAGTCCTCCCAGCTAAAATTTATCCAACAGCAGCAATGAAAAAATCAACTTGTCTGGTATTAATTTGGGTTCCTCTCGTTAAGGTAGCCACGCAGGATCACAGCCCGGAGGGTCCGTCTTTGCTTTATCCCAACTTCCCATATCCACTGCAAGGTTTAATTGGTTTGATGGCACCGGATCCCAACAAGGATTTAAAATGATCCGGTTGCTAACAGACCTGGTTGCTTTAACCCTGAACCCCAGCACTGGAGGGACGCAGCCTCCCGATAAGGACAATGCCCCTGTTGCTGGGCAGTCACCCAGAACCGATGCCAAAACGGGTTCTGAAGTTTGGTGACCTGAAGACCAGCCTCACCCCTGGCAATGCCATGCCGAAAGTCAGCAGGAGCCACTGAAAAGCTCCTCCCCACCTCTCGCCGTGCCTGTGCAGAGCCAAAACCCTGCCAGTGCCAGTAGGCATTAAGGGCAGATGTGGCGGTGTGCTCTTCCCTTTTTCCCCCCCGGCTCCTGCTCAAGCCATGGCCATCAGTGGGAGTTGTGATGAGTCGCACTTGAACTGTGGGAGATGGCTGGCAACATAACCAAAACCCTGTCTGGAGTGGGAACCTGGGTATCTTGTTCCCATGAGAATATGACTGTAGGTCAATTCTCCTACTCCATAAACAGTGGACAGCCCAAGAGCCCTTTGAGCTCTCCTGCACGGCAGCGGCTGCACGACAGGATCTCCTCTGGAGTGGGGACGCTCACTTAAGGTTCTTCTCCTCGAGGCTGAGAGATTCCTTGCCGCAACAGATTCTCGGTAAGTGACTAATAGCATGCTAAACTTTGAAATCTTAGCTAAGGGATCTAAGGATTGATTGCGCATATAGAATCCTTTAGACATAAACCGTTGACCAAGTCTGGGACTAGGATTGGATCCAGCCGCAGCCAGACTCCTCTCTGAGAAGGAGTTTAGAAAGCCAGGGGGTCCTTTCTGAACCTCGGGACTCAACGGGAGGGTCTCCCTGAGAGCTTGTCTGACCCCGGCCTCTATGCAGTAAATAATCAAGTGTGCCCTGGCATCGAATCTCGTAAAACACTGTCGCATTCACTGCTAACTTTGTTAAATCACTGTTTTATGTTAATAAACATTTCACTACTCTCTTACAAGTGAAGTTATTCACTCCGCCCGCGACAGCAGATCCTAAAATGATGTTAGCCAGTTCCATTGGGATCAGATCTATCCTTCCTTAAGACTTCAGCTATTTCACCCTTTGGAACACACATTGTATTTTCAGTGCAGAGCCATTTTCTTTACAGTCAAGGAGGCTTACCTTATTTCCTGGAGGCTGCTTCAACACAGCATCACTACAACTTTCCATAAGACATGTCAGAGAGAGAGTGGCCCAGCAGGGCACAGAACAGCACAGCAAGAGCCTGAATCTGCAGCCCAGAAGCAGAAATGGAGTGTGCTCAGAGAACCCTGCTCCTGGTTAGCGTCTCCTTCAAATGAGAGTTAAGGAATAAACCTAAATTGCTTTGAAATGTTGAGTTCTTACAGCTATAAATGTCTGTTACCTGGCACTGTAAAGACCACAGGTTACAAAGCTTCGTGCAGCCTAATGCAGGCGGGTTCCGCCTGGAAAATGACAGTTAAGAATTTGGATCCCACTCGATGTACTGGTAACGTGGTTTCAGGCAGCTGTTGCCAGCACTGACCAAAGGGATGAGGACTGGCAAAACCAGAGAAGGCCGTAGCCATGCTCTATTTCTGCTAATCTCTGTTTCCCTGAGACGCGAAATAGCAGCTGGCTGCTCCCCAGCTCTCCTTTTAGCTGCCTTTGAGCTTGCAAAGTCATTTCAAGCCAGTGCCTGAGGACTCGTAGGAGTGGAGAAAACCAGTTTCCTGCACTGTGTTGTGTGAACTCAGAAATCGGGTAATGAAAAATGGGGAAAACGCTCAGCTCTCCTAACCTGGGGATGGGCACCGCTTCCTGCTTGGCATCTCAAGACTTGCAGCACCTCAAGACTTGCAGGGATCAAAAAAAACTCAAAGGGACTCAAAAAAAACCCCACAGCCCCTTCCCTTCCAACTTCTGCCTGCTGCCAGGGAGACACAGCTCACCATTCCCTGCTCCTGGATCAGCTTATTTGCCTTCTCGCTGAGGTCTAGTGCCCATAAATGGACTGGGAGCTCTGGATCAGACTGGCAGGAGCAGATCGGGTAACAGGAGATGAGGCAAAAGACAAGCATCTATTGAAGGAGGGAAAATGCGCTTCAGAACGTCTTCTTACCTTCTTGTAGACCAGGTCAATGCGACACCCGACATTGATGTTCACAAAGTCCACTTCAGTTGTCTGGTTCGGGAGCTCTGCGCATTTGGTCATCGTGTCTGGAAACGCTCCCTCCGGCTGCCAGAGGGGGACAGGCTGCATGAATTCAAGCAGCAGCTTTTCTCCTCAGAAGCGAGTTATCATTTCTTTGGTTCTCAAGATGACAGCACCCACCCGCACCCCAAAAATTACCTTCGGTGTGATGCCGTTTGAGGAGAGCCCACTGGGAGGACTGGCCCTGAAGCAGGTTTGTGCACGCAGCCGTCTCTCCACAGGTGACGTCTGCCCCAAAGCGCTCGCATCGCCTTCGGAAAGGGAGGTTACCGCCCTGAAAGAGACAGCAGAGAGATGGTTTGTCAGGAGATTTGCTCTGTTCCAGATGTGGCAATGGCAAATTTGGACAAAAGGAGAGAATTATCCACCTACCGTGGTCAGCGGAGCCCAGTAGAGCTTGCCTTGGATTTCCAGCTGGAAAGCAAGAAGGATGGAGGAGCACGTCAGGAGAGCTGAAGCAGCAGTGGTTAAACAGAAGGATATTCCAGGTAGCAATTGTAGCACTTGCCTTGGCTAAACGTCAGTGGGAAACCCAGGAAATCACTGGTTTTTCTTTGAGATCCCCAACTATTCCAAGAGAATGTATCACTTGGAGAAAAGAACCAGAAACTGGAACCGCTCCGTTTGTTTTCAGTGCTCACCTTGGAGAAAACTCAAAGCAGTTACAGATCTAGAGGGATGCAAGACTGGCTAAAGGATGAACGCGGAGAGGGGCCAGAACTGCTCCAAGCACCCGTCGCTCCCCGGGTGATGTTGGGTGCCCCACGAAACGCTCCCAGGAAGCCGACTGCTGTAACGTGCCGCAGAAGGGCAGTGACGTACCCACTTGAGGGGACATTTTAGCACTAGCGCTTCAGGGAAGCTGAAGCTTTACTTGTCCCGCTCAGCTCATCCTGCTTCACCCTCTCCCAGGCAGCCAACGGAGCTGGTTTTGTCAGCGCAGCCCCCTGCTACGCGCTCCCTGCTGGGAGCCTGCCCTGGTGCGTCTCTCTCTTCAGTGTGCTTCCCTAGACTTCCAAATCAATGCAGCCCTGGAGGGATCACCGGGGTCCCAAATCCCCCACCCCAGAGCAGCGCAGAGCAGGGCCCCCGCACCCTACCTGCGTTACCCACGGGCACAGCCTGCTCTGCTCGTAGTGCTTGGGCTTCGTACACGGCCTGCTCTTCTTCTGCCTCCGGGCCCGCTTCCGCTCCACGGGCTCCTTCTCTGCTGCTCCACCATCCTCTCGGCTTTCCCCGTCCTGACCGAGGTCCTCTGACTTCACTCGTTTGACGGGGGGCTCGCTCTGGCAGCTGCCGACCTCCTCCTCCTCCTTGACCTTCTCTTCCTCCTCCTCCTCCTCCTCCTCCTCGCCCCCGCCGCTGGGCTCGCCCCGGGCCCGCAGGTAGGCATGGAACTGCTCCTTGGAGGCGAGGAACCTACAGAAACATCCCACCCCTGTCACCCCAGCCATGGGGGGCGCGGTGTGACAGGGCCATGGGGGACAGGGGGCTGCTGGGGGGACAGCGGGGCCGGGCATGTACTGGGGGGGCAGTGCAGAGGCTTGGCATGTACCGGGAGGGGGTTATGGGGGGGCCGTACACGTAGTGGGGGGGTTATGGAGGGCCCTGGCCCCTACCAGGGGGATTATGGAAGGGCCATACCTGTACCCGGGGGGTTATGGGGAGGTCTGCGCATGTACTGTGGCGGTTGGGGGGGGGCCTGGCACGTACCGAGGGGGGTTAGGAGGGGGCCCGGGCACGTACCGGGGGGCGGCCGGGGCCGGGGCCGTCGTGGGCCCGCACTCACCGGGGGCCGCCGCCGCCATGCTGCCGCACGCGGGGATGAGGGCAGGGGCCGGGCGGGCCACGTGACGGGGGCGCGTGCGCGGGGCGGGTATAAAAGGCCCGGCGGCAGCCAGGCTGCCTCAGAGCGGCGGCGGGGCCGGGGTTTGTGTGTGCCCGGGCCGGGGGCGGCGGCCGGGCGGGCTCTGTGAGGGGTCGCAGCGCCGCTGAGGTCAGTGTCCGTCCGGCTGTGGGAGGCTCTGAGTGCTCTGCGGGGGAGCAGGGCCTGTGGGCTGGGGGCGGCCCTCAGGAAGGGCCTGGCCGTGGGGGCAGGAGCCCCGGGGGAGGGGCTGTCCGTGTGGGGAGGGGCGGCGCGGCCGGTGTGTGGGCCTTGCACCGGGGAGAGGTGTCGTCCCGTGTTGTGGCTCCCGAGGGCCTGTGTTTTGGGGCACCTCCTGGGTGCTGACCTGCGAGGCGTTCGGGATGAGCAGCAGCTGCCGTGCCGGGGGAGCAGGGCTCATCCTGGCTCGAGGGACAGAACAACCCCCCTAGAGGCCCCCATCTGGTGACCTCTGAGGGGTTCTGTGCTTTGGGGCTTTGGCTCTTCTGCCTCTTGCTGGCTGTCAGCTGGAGAAGGTGGAGCTCTCTGCAGAGATGCAGGGCGCTTGGTGTGGGCTTTTTTAATGTGGGGTTTTTTGAAGCAGTAAATGCAAGGCCTGGTTGCTCAGGGCTCAGCTGTCTCCCATTGCACAGAGGTGTAAATCTGCTTGAAGCTGTCCCGTGGGCAGAATTCTGTTGGTGCTGCTCCGGCAACGGGGTTTTCCACATTACCCCTTGGAAGGATTTTCAAGCTCAGCCCAGCAGAGGTGTGAGAGGGCTTTGTGTTTCGGCTGCTGGTGGCCCATGGGAGGAACTGTTTTTTGCTCCTCCTTTGGTGGAGGATCCCTCCCCGTGCCCCCCAGGTACACTGCCCGCTACAACTTGTAATGGAAAAACAGGAGAGAAAAGGCCCTATCGAAGCTACTCTAAGCCCCCCACCCCTAAACACATCCCCACATCTCTCAAAATGCATTACCCCACCTCCAAATGCACCACCCTCCCCCAAACACACCACCCCCCCAGACACAATCCCCTCCCTTAAATCTGCCCCCCTCCCCTAAATACAACCCTCCCCCACATCCCAGCTGCACCCCCCCTCTGCCCCCCATCATCTCTGTCTCCTCACTGGGGTGGTCTCTTCCCCCCTGCCACCTCCGGGCAGCCTGCCAGAGCCCTGCGCTTGCTGGGTGGTGGTGATGGGGGGCTCGGCCCCCGCTTTGTCCCCCGCTTCTCCGCCACGGTGGGCTGGGCCGGCAGTAGCTCCATCCCCACGTCCCCGCACAGTTCCTGGGACTCTGTCCCACAGAGGGATTCTTCTAGGATGCGGATGGCCTCCAGGGTCTCCTCCACGCTGTAGTACTCGAAAGGCACCTTCTGGGGCACTGCAAGGTGGCCGTCCTTGTCCCCGAGGGCTTGGCTGTGGGGGACAGCAGAGGCGCTGCTGGGGACATCTTTCTCCCAGGAGATGTCACTCTCGGAGAGGTTGTCGCTGCTCCAGAAGGTGTCACTCTTTAGGGAGATGATGTTGCGGTCTGAGCTGTTGTCTTCTGAGGAGATGTCGCTTTTTGGGGAGAAATTGTGCTCTGGGGAGGTGTTCCTCTTGGAGGAGGTGTTGTGCTCTGCGGAGATGTGGCGCCCCGAGGAGGTGTCACTCTTTGGAGAGATGTTGTGCCCGGAGATGTCACTCTCAAAGGAGATGTTGAATGCCTCTGGGGAGATGTTGTGCCCCGAGGAGATGTCACTCTTTGGAGAGATGTTGTGCCCTGTGGAGATTTCACCCTCAAAGGAGATGTTGCTCTCTGGGGAGATGTTACGCTCTAAGGAGATGTCGCTCTTTGGGGAGGTGTTGCTCTTTGGGGAGATGTTGAACGCTGAGATGATGTTGCTTTTTGGGGAGATGTCACGCTCTGAGGAGGTGTCGCTTTCTGAGGAGATGTTGCTGCCCAGGGCTGTCTGCGTGGGGGAGGCCCTGCTGGAGCCATTGGTCACTGAAGAGCATTCCTCGGTGTTTTCAGAGGCAGGGATGGAGGTTGGCAGCTGGGTGGGTGCTGGGGCCACCGCTCTCCCCTCTCTGCTGGCGCCACTGCGTTCCCCAGGTGTGGGGACAGCGGTGTCAGGGTCCTGGCCGACCTGCACTGCGTCTGGGGAGGAACCAAAGAGCCTGAGGGCGTCTTGCAGGAGCATCTCCTCGGTCACTTCAATGTTGGCATCCAGGTCGATAGGAGCTTCTTTGTGGGGGGCTGCAATGGGTCTGGAGGAGACGCAGGTGCCCGTGGGGATGCGGCTGGCAGTGGGTGTGTGCACAGGTATGGCCGTGCCGGAGCTGTTGGTGCCTGCAGGCTGTCCCTTGAGGTGCTGGCATCCAGGGATGGAGGTGAGCAGCAGCGTGGGGGCTGCGGGCACCGCTGTGCCCTGGTGGCCGTAGTCTGGGAGCTGCGTCATGTGGGGCAGTGGGTGTATTCCCTGGGGGGTGCCAGGGGCTGCCCAGGCCGGGAGGGTCCCGCAGCCCCCGGGGCCCCACAGGGCAGCGCCTGGTGGAGCAGCAGCGGCGTGGCTGATGGTGGCGGTGGCCGGCACAGACACATTGTTGACCGTCCGCTCGATGTGGACGAAGCGTGGGTCGACGCTGTAGCCACCGCGTGGGGCCCTGTACAGCCCTGTGTGGGTAGAATGGAGCCGTGCTGGGCCGTGGGCACCCCCCGGGGCACCCGCCGAACCGCCCCCCATGGCCATCAGGGCGCTGATGGTGTCAGGGTGGCAGAGGGGACAGGGGTGCCATACCTGGTGGTGGGACCTGTGGGGCTGCCCCCACTGGGGGCGCCCAGGCTGCAGGGAATGGCTGCTGCTGCCCGGGCAGTGGGAACAGGGTGGCTGCGCCTGGAAGAGAGACAGGAGCCACGGTCACCTCCTGCGCTCTTGGCCCCGAGAGCATCCCCGGGCTGTGGGTCGGGGTCGTTCCCTGCCTTGGGGGTAGAAGGTTTGTGGGAGCACGAAAGCCTGATGGCCCTGGGGGGCCGGGGGGGTGCGGGGGCCGCGCAGTGGGCGCCACCGAGGTGGCAGCGCCATGGTGGGTCCCCTCAGTCTCTCGGCTGCTAAGGACTCTTTGGCGTCTCCAGGATGGAATGTTGGGGCTCCCTGTGCTCCGCCCCCTCCCAACGGCCCCCCAACAGCCCCCCCAGCTCCTGCTGGGGAGGGAAGGGGCTCGGGGGGGCTGAGGGCCTGCAGCCCCTACGGGCAGCTACCTGGGGGCTGTGGGTGCAAGTGCCTTTGGCTGGAGCCTTGGTGCGTTCCCAGAGCTGGGGTGTCCTTGGGGTGAGTGGGGCTCGGTGGGGTGGTCCCACAGCTGCGGGGCTGCGCTGGAGGTGCTGGGCTGTATCAGGGGGGTGGCAGGGCAAGGGTGGAGGGGTCGCACTGTACCCAAGGGAGAGGTTTGATGGTCCAGCCACGATGGTGCAGTGGGGGTCTGCGACCCATCGCCCAGCCAGGATGCCGGCACTGAGGCCGTGAGTCTCTGAATCTCTAGGGGATGAGGAGACACCTCTGTGTCAGGAGCCCTTCTCCTTATGGCAGATTTCGTCTTCCCAGACAGCATCTGGGAAGCCCCTGGTGCTGTGAGGAGCAGGGCTGGGCAGTTCCTGCAGTCTGTGGGAGATGGGAACTTCTTGTCGGCAGCGCTCAGGGGCCATCGAGGAAAGATGCCCTGCGAGACATGGTGGTTGTGAGCAGAGAAGGACTCGTGGGAGACGGGAAGGTCTTGGCTGCAGACATCATGAAATGGTTGAGTTTCAAATTGTCAGAAAAAGGGCGGGCAGAGTTGCTCCCCTGGATTTTGGGAGGTGAATGCCCCATTAGGAAGGTTGCTGGTGATCCGAAAGTGAGAGGTGCTGTTGAGTCTGTTGAGGGCCAAGAGGCCTTGCAGAAGGCTCTAGATGGCTTGGAGCGTTGGGCAATCCTGAGCGGCGTGAAATTGAACCAGTCCAAGTGCCGCGTTCTGCAGGTGGGAGGGAGGGAGTAACAGCGGCACCAGTGGGAATGGGGAGGGGGCGTCTGGGGAGCAGCCCTGCAGAAAGGGGTGTGGGGGTGGTGAGCAGCTCAGGAGGAGCCAGCAGCGTCCCCTGGCACCAAGAGGGGACCAAGAGGGCAAGCGCATCGTGGGGGGCATCAAAGACAGTAGAAGCAGGCGGCCAAGGGAAGGGATTGTCCCGCTGTGTTCAGCGCTGGCGCGGCTTCACCTGGAGCACTGTGTGCGGTGCTGGGCAGCCCTGCAGTTAACTCGTGGTCAGCCCTGCAGTTTGGGTTCTGGTCTTTCTCTTCCCTTTTCCTCCTTCTCTGGCGCAGAGCAGCTCCCCGCGGCCCCCGGGAGCTGCGGGCAGTGGCGGTGCAGCTGCTGCAGGGGACGGGAGTTTTGGGTGCAGGAGGGTGCTCGGGGCGGGGGGTTGGGAGGCCGGACGCGGAGCAGCAGCGGTGCTGGGAGCTGCGCCGGGCCGTGCCGAGGCCAAGGGGACTGCGCCCGCCCGGGGCCCGCAGCTACTCCCCCTCCCCCGGCGGCGTCACTCAGGCAGGGGCTCAGCCCCCGACGTTGGGGGTGCCCCGACGGGGAACAGGGACCTCCCCCCGCACCTTCTGCGCGCCGGACCCACAGAGGGGCGGCCGCTGCCCGAAGGCGCCCTTGGCTGCGTTGGCCCCGGGCTGTGGAGCTGGGAGGGGGAACGGGCAATAGAGAGCTGGGGTTTCCAGGCATTTTTGGCCCCTGCCGTGATTTCTTTATTTCTTTCCTTATTTCCCCCCCCACACTGCTGGTGTCGGGGCTGCCCAAGGTGCAGGCAGAGAAGGGGAGGAGGGTCCCTGCCTGGCCGGCAGCTCCCCCCTGGCCGTTGTGGGGTGATTTGGGGTGATTGGGCAGCGCAGGG
The DNA here is from genome assembly GCF_964199755.1 of Larus michahellis. Classification (NCBI taxonomy): domain Eukaryota; kingdom Metazoa; phylum Chordata; class Aves; order Charadriiformes; family Laridae; genus Larus; species Larus michahellis. The sequence goes on along the minus strand of NW_027436126.1, from coordinate 109,616 downwards.
AGGCAAAGCCGGGCTGTGGAGCCGCAGACGGGGGTGATTGTGCCGAGGCTTTGGGGGCTTTGCCCCGAGCCCTGTCCCCGCGGGAGGGGACGCTGGCCGGGGTCCAGCCGATGGCCTGGCAGCCCCTGTGGTCGTGTATGTCCGTCCCCTCCCACTCCCCAAGGTCTGTCCTTGTCCCGGGGGCTCCGTGCTGCTTTCTGCGTGGGGCCGTGTCCGTGGGTCCGGCGGGGACCCGTCTGTCCTGGCTGCCCCTGGGGAAGGGGACAGGGGAGTCCCCTCCGCCACTGTCACCCCACTGGCTTTGACTCGGCCCTGGGGGCGGCTCGGTGCCCTTCGGGGTCCCATGTGGGGCTGTGGCACCTGGTGGGGGCCGATTCCCGCTGTCCCCCGCACTCCCTCCCCTCCCAGACAGGCACGGAGCGGGGCTGGAGAAACAACTTTTAATGGAAAAACACGAGAGAAAAGGTCCTATCGAAGCTACCCTAACCCCCCCTCCCCTAAACATATCCCTCCCCCCAAATACACTGTCCACCACAACCTTTAATGGAAAAACACAGCAGAAAAGGTCCTGTCGAAGCTACTCTAACCCCCCCTCCCCTAAACTCACTCCCCGCATCTCTCAAAATACACTACCCCACCTTTAAATGTACCCGCCTCCCCTAAACACACCCACCTCCCCAAACACACTGCCCGCTACAACTTTTAATGGAAAAACACGAGAGAAAAGGTCCTATCGAAGGTACTCTAACCCCCCCTCCCCTAAACATGTCCCTCTCCCCACGCCCCCCAAACACACGCCCCCCCCCCGATACAGTCCCCTCCCTTAAATCTGCCCCCTGTGAGAAACAAGTTCCGGTCCGAATGAAATAGGCTCAGGCAGCATCCTCTGTGAAGCACATTTTTATTCACGTTCTTGCAAGAGCGGGTGACCTAGCAAGTAGGCACACTTCCAGTTCTTGAAACACACCTTTTTATTCCCTAATCCCGGCCGAATTTTTCCCTCCCCTGTTTCCCATTGGTTGGGTACTCCAGGGTTCACAGTCTGTCCGAGGTGCCTAAAATTCTTCCCACATGTCCTGCCTCTGTTTACTTCTCTTTATGCTACACCTAAAGGGATTATCTGACTAGTTTATTTCTTTCCTTTTTGGTAAAAGATTGCTCAATGTCATTAGCCCTGGTTAAATGTTTGACTCCCCTTCTAGACACTAATCCAGGAGGAATCAGTTTGTCCTTTTGTCTGTGTGATAAGAGATGTTCTACAAGCCTTTGCTGGAGCCTCTTTGTCTTAGTCATTCCCTTATCGTGTCACCTCTGATGGAAACGGCTTTTCTCCTCTGCAAAAGCAATACCTGCCTTTCTTACACTTACTGTTAAACAAGCATGTACTTTTGGATTACTAGACTGGATTTTCGACTGTTACTGGGGTAGTTATTCTAAATCAATGTCAGCCACATACACTATTTCAACTAATTCCCATGAATCAAAAGTACTTACTTTGGCAAAAAGAATTTGCTCTCCCAAGATGCATACAGCTTCTATAACTCCGGCACGCTATCCTCTGTGATACTCGATGCATTGATTAGGAATACACTCCCGAACTGCAAATTAGCAGTTCACAGAATCACAGACTGGCAGGGGTTGGAAGGGGCCCTCTGGAGATCATCTCCTCCAAGCCCCGGCCAGAGCAGGGTCACCCAGAGCAGGTGGCACAGGAACGCGTCCAGGCGGGTTTGGGATGTTTCCAGAGTTGGAGACTCCCCCACCTCTCTGGGCAGCCTGTGCCAGGGCTCTGACACCCTCAGGGTAGAAGTTCCTCCTCGTGTTGAGATGGAACTTCCTATGGTCAAGTTTGTGCCCATTACCTCTTGTCCTGTCGCCGGGCACCACTGGAAAGAGCCTGGCCCCATCCTCCTGACGCCCCGCCTTGAAGTATTTATAAGTGTTGATAAGATCCCCCCTCAGTCGTCTTTTTTCCAGACCGAAGAGACCCAAATCCCTCAGCCTTTCTTCAGAAGAGAGATGTTCCAGGCCCCTCAGCATCTCTCCAGCACTTCCCTGTCCTTCTTGAACTGGGGAGCCCAGAACTGGACACAGTCCTTTTGTCAATGTTGGAGGCAGGTCCATGCCCTGTAGCAATCTGGTACTTCTCCCAGGCAGCTTTGGAGTGTTTTGACCTTGGCTGGAGACTGCTGAAGTCCTGGATAACAGCCACGTACGACTCCTCTCTATGTAGTTATCTGAAAGGTTTTCTTCATGTGTAAGGCGGGTCCAGACTCAAAAGAGGCATTAACACATCAAGCGGCCATTTGCTGTGGAGAGGAGCTTCAGGGCAGGTAAGTCTGCTCAGGGGAAGCGATCTGAAGCCAAAAGGGCCGTCAAAAATCTCTTTTGGGGGCTCTTAGAAGCTGGGAGAAGCGGTGTGCCCATGCTGGGGGCCGACCGCTTGTGGGGGGGACCTGCTGAGCTAGTGTGGGCGGGCCCAGCAACACCCACCGCTCATCAGACTATAACAAGACTCTGGGAGGGCAGCAAGTGCTGCCCACAGAGCACCAACTGAGTGTGGGTGCGGTGCTGCAGCTGTTTGCAGCTCGTTGAGCTGTTTCAGCTGCTGTTTGCAGCTCGTTGGGCAGGACACGAGGTGCTGCACTTCACTCAAGTGAAGATTAGTTGTGCTTAGTGAAGGTTAGCCCTGGCGTCCACCCACAAGAAGGTGGTGTGCTCAGCCTCAACCAGAAAGGATGTGGGAACCCAGACGGGGCTCCCCCAGAGACACGAAGCCGTCCAGGTCACCGGGGGCAGGGAGCGCTGGAGCCTTTCGCCGACAACGGGAGGCAGCTGTGGGAACCGCCACGCGTGTTGCGAACAGGTAAGTGATGTGCTCAGCCTGGTGGCAGAGCTGCGAGAGGAAGCTGAAAGGTTAAGAAGCATTGGGGAGGCTGAGGAAGAAATAGACTGGTGGAGCCAGGCTCTGCCCTCCTTCAAACAGCAACAGGAGCACCCAGCAGGAAGCAGCCGGGATCTAGAGGCCCCTGTACCCTGCTCCTGCCACGCAGAAGGCAGAAGCCTAAATGAAGGGAGTGAATGGAGGCGAGTTCATGGTCGGGGCAGTGGGCGAACCCTCTCCTTGCCCCCCCTGTTGTACCCGGTACCTCTGAACAACAGCTATGAGGTACTGAACGAGGAAGGCCAGTCGAGTGAGGGTGTGGATGACGGGCAATCTACACTAGAGACACCTCCACAGTCAGAAAGGCGTACTGCCTGTACTATCACCACAGCCCCAAGAAAGAAAAGAGGGGTTGTAGTCACTGGGGCTTTGGAATCTGAGGGCCAGGCAAATGAGGATGGGGAGGATTGTCCATCTAGTGAGTCACACAGGGCTAATCACTCACCCCCATGACTCAGGACCTCCTCAACCAAGAAAAAAAGGAAGGCAATTGTAGTAGGTCCCCTTCTGAGGGGAACAGAGGGCCCTATCTGTCGACCAGACCCATCCCACAAAGTAGTCAGCTGCCTCCCTGGGGCCAGGATCAAGGACATGGAGGAAACTCCCTACCCTGGTTCGGCCCTCAGATTATTATCCACTACTGATATTTCAAGTAGGTAATGATGAGATAGCTACCAGAAGTCTAAGGGCAATGAAGAGAGACTTCAGAGGCCTGGGACGGCTGGTTAAGGGATCAGGAGCACAAGTAGTGTTCTCCTCTATCCCACCAGTTGCAGGGATTGATGAGGGGATAAACAGGAAGAGTCAGGAGATTAACTCCTGTCTCAGAGACTGGTGCAACCGACAGAACTTTGGTTACTTTGACCATGGGTTGATGTACAGGACACCAGGCATGCTGGCAACAGGTGGGGAAAGCCTAACCCAACGGGGAAGAAGGATTCTAGGACAGGAGTTAGCAGGACTCATTGAAAGGGCTTTAAACTAGGTTTGCAGGGGGGCGGGGATGTAACCAGAGTGACTAAAGCGGTGCCTGGGAGCAGCACGCCAGCGCCGGTGGGTAAAAGTGCTAGCAAGGTCTTGCAGCCTGTTGTTGCAGTGGAGGTGGGAGATGATGACCCACGTGCTAGCAAAGACATGAGGAGTAGTGATGGGTTGGCACCTGCAGAAATGTCTGAGCATGGACAGGTGGGAATAAGGGCTTGTCCCCCCAGTCAAGTGACAAGGCAATTAGGCCAGCTGAAGTGCATCTACAGGAATGCACGCAGCATGGGCAACAAACAGGAAGAGTTGGAGGCCATTGTACAGCAGGGAAAGTATGACATAATTGCCATCACAGAAACGTGGTGGGAAGACACGCACAACTGGAGTGCGGTGACTGACGGCTACCAACTCTTCAGAAGGGCTAGGCAAGGAAGGAGAGGTGGTGGGGTGGCCCTCTAGGTCAGGGGCAGTCTTGAATGCCAAGAACTTAACAATGTGCATGACGACATTGTTGAGCATTTATGGATGAGAATCAAGGGGAAGGCCAATAAGCCGGACACCGTGGTGGGAGTTTGTTATAGACTCCCCAACCAGGATGTAGAGGCTGATGAAATATTCTATAAGCAGCTGGCAGAGGTCTCACGATCGCTCACCCTTGTTCTTGTGGGGGACTTCAACTTCCCAGATGTCTGCTGGAAATATAACACAGCAGAGAGGGAACAGTCCCGGAGGTTCCTGGAGTGTGTGGAAGACAACTTCCTAACACAGCTGGTGAAGGAGCCAATTAGGGAAAGTGCCCTACTGGACCTGCTGCTTGTTAACAGAGAAGGTGTGGTGGTGTGCTCTCCCCTTTCCCCCCCCCGGCTCCTGCTCAAGCCATGGCCATCAGCGGGAGTTGTGATGAGTCGCACTTGAACTGTGGGAGATGGCTGGCAACATAACCAAAACCCTGTCTGGAGTGGGAACCTGGGTATCTTGTTCCCATGAGAATATGACTGTAGGTCAATTCTCCTACTCCATAAACAGTGGACAGCCCAAGAGCCCTTTGAGCTCTCCTGCACGGCAGCGGCTGCACGACAGGATCTCCTCTGGAGTGGGGACGCTCGCTTAAGGTTCTTCTCCTCGAGGCTGAGAGATTCCTTGCCGCAACAGATTCTCGGTAAGTGACTAATAGCATGCTAAACTTTGAAATCTTAGCTAAGGGATCTAAGGATTGATTGCGCATATAGAATCCTTTAGACATAAACCGTTGACCAAGTCTGGGACTAGGATTGGATCCAGCCGCAGCCAGACTCCTCTCTGAGAAGGAGTTTAGAAAGCCAGGGGGTCCTTTCTGAACCTCGGGACTCAACGGGAGGGTCTCCCTGAGAGCTTGTCTGACCCCGGCCTCTATGCAGTAAATAATCAAGTGTGCCCTGGCATCGAACCTCATAAAACACTGTCGCATTCACTGCTAACTTTGTTAAATCACTGTTTTATGTTAATAAACATTTCACTACTCTCTTACAAGTGAAGTTATTCACTCCGCCCGCAACAGAAGGTCTTGTAGGGGATGTAAAGATTGGAGGTCGTCTCGGGCAGAGTGACCGTGAAATGATAGAATTTTCGATTCTTGGTGAAGCAAGGCGGGGAGCCAGCAGAACTGCCACCTTGGATTTCCAAAGGGCAAACTTTGGCCTGCTTAGGAGCATGGTCGAGTGTGTCCCTTGGGGGACAGTCCTGAAGGGCAAAGGTGCCCAGGAAGGCTGGTCTTACTTCAAGGAGGAACTCTTAAAAGCTCAGGAGAAGGCCATCCCCAAGTCCCAAAAAATGAGCAGACAGGGAAGAAGACCAGCCTAGCTAAATAGAGCGCTTTGGCTGAACCTCAGGAAAAAAAAGAAAGTTTATGATCTTTGGAAAAGGGGGTTGGCTGCTTATGGAAAATACCAAGTAGTGAAGCTCTGCAGGGCAAAAATTAGAAGGGCCAAAGCTCAAGCGGAACTCATCTTGGCCACCACAATTAAAGATAACAAGAAGAGGTTCTTTCAGTATACCAATAGAAAAAGGAAAAGTAGGGAAAATGTAGGCCCACTGATGAATGAGATGGGCGCCCTAGTGGTGGAAGTCACAGAGAAGGCAGAGCTACTGAATGCCTTCTTTGCTTCAGTCTTCACTGCTAAAGCTGTCCCTCATGAATCCCAGGCCCTGGAGGCAAGGGGGAAGGTCTGGAGAGAGGAAGAGTTTTCCCCAGTAGAGGAAGATCAGGTTAGAGACCATTTGTCCAATCCAGACATCCGTAAGTCCATGGGCCCTGATGAGATGCAGCCACGAGTGCTGAGAGAGCTGGCAGATGTTATTGCTTGGCCACTCTCCATCATCTTTGAAAGGTCATGGAGGACAGGAGAGGTGCCTGAGGACTGGAGGAAGGCCAATATCACTCCAGCCTTCAAAAAGAGCAGGAAGGAGGAGCCAGGGAACTACAGACCGGTTAGTCTCACCTCTGTCCCTGGGAAGGTAATGGAGCGACTCATTCTGGTTGTCGTATGCAAGCATCTTCAAGAGCAGGAAGTTATTGAAAGTGGTCAACATGGATTTACCAAGGGCAAATCATGCTTGACCAATCTCACAGCCTTCTATGATGTTATAACTGGTTGGCTGGATGAGGGCAGAGCAGCAGATGTCATCTACCTTGACTTCAGCAGGGCTTTCGACACTGTCTCTCATAACATCCTCCTTAGGAAACTGAGGAAGTGTGGACTAGGCGAGAGGACAGTGAGGTGGACCGAGAGCTGGCTGTGTGACAGGACTCAGAGGGTTGTGATTAATGGAGCAGGGTCGAGTTGGAGGCCTGTAACCAGTGGTGTCCCCCAGGGGTCGATACTTGGACTGGTATTGTTTAACGTATTCATCAACGACCTGGAATAGGGGACAGAGAGTATGCTCAGCAGGTTCACTGATGATACCAAACTGGGTGGGGTGGCTGACACCCCAGAGGGCTGAGCTGCCATCCAGCGTGACCTGGACAGGCTGGAGAACTGGGCAGAGAAGAACCTCATGAGGTTCAACAAGGACAAGTGTAGGGTCCTCCACCTGGGGAGGAAGAATGTCAGGCACCAGTATAGGTTAGGGGTGGACCTGCTGGAAAGCAGCTCTGAAAAAAAGGATCTGGAGGTCTTGGTAGACACTAAATTATCCATGAGCCAGCAATGTGCCCTTGTCGCCAAGAAGGCCGATGGAATTGTGGGCTGCACAGGGAAGAGTGTGGCCAGCAGGTCAAGGGAGGTCATTCTCCCCCTCTGCTCTGCACTGGTGAGGCCACAACTGGAATACTGCATCCAGTTCTGGGCTCCCCAGTTCAAGAGAGAGAGGGAACTGCTGGAGAGAGTCCAGTGTAGGGCAACAAAGATGACTGAGGGATTGGAGCATCTCCCTTAGGAGAAAAGGCTGAAAGAGCTGTGACTCTTCAGCCTGGAGAAGAGAAGGCTGAGGGTAGACCTTATTAATGTTCACAAGTGTGTAGAGGGTGGGTTTAAGGAGGATGGAGCCAGACACTTTTCAGTGGTTCCCAGTAACAGGACGAGGGGTAACAGGCACAAGCTGGAACATAGGAAGTTCCGATCAAATATGAGAAAAAAACTTCTTTACGGTGAGAGTGACAGTGCACTGGAACAGGCTGCCCAGGGAGGTTCTGGAGTCCCCTTCTCTGTAGATTTTCAAGACCTGCTTGGATGCAGTCCTGAGTAACATGCTCCAGGCAATCCTGCTTTGGCAGGATTAGTTGGTTGGACTAGGTGATCTCTAGAGGTCCCTTCCAACCCTGAAAATTCCATGATTCTGTGATTCCAAGACATCAGGGAAAAAAGACAGCCTGGCTGAACAGAGAGATATGGTTACAACTCAGGGAAAAAAGGAGAGTTTATGGTCTTTGGTAGAAGGCCACTCAGGAAGGCTACAGGGATGTTGTAAGGCTATGTAGGGAGAAAATTAGCAGGGCCAAAGCCCAACTAGAACTTAAACTGGCTTTGGATGTTAAGAACAAGAAGAAAAGTTCCTATAAACACACTAGTAACAAAAGGAGGACTCGGGAGAATCTCCATCCTTTATCCGATGAAGGCAGTAACATAGTGACAAAGGATGAGGAAAAGGCTGAGGTACTTAGTGCCTTCTTTGACTCCTTCTTTAGTAGTAGAGTGGGTTGTTCCCTGAGTACCCAGACCCCTGAGCTTGTAGACAGGGGCAGGGAGCAGAACAAAGCCCCCATAATCCAAAGGGAGATGGTGAGGGACCTGCTCCAACAGCTAGACATACACAAGTCTATGGGGCTAGGTGGCCTCCACACGAGGGTACTGAAGGAGCTGGCAGAAGTACTCACCGAGCGACTTTCCATCATTTGCCAGCAGTCCTTGTGAACCGGGGAGGTCCCAGTTCACTGGAGGTTACCCCACTTTGCTGGGTAAAAACCAGCGCGATGGCCAGGCCCAACGAGTGGTGGTGAATGGAATTCAATCCAGTTGGCAGCTGGTCACAAGTGGTGTTCCCCAGGGCTCGGTATCGGGGCCAGTTCTCTTTAATGTCTTTATCAATGATTTGGACGAGGGGATTGAGTGCACCCTCAGTAAGTTTGCAGACGACAGCAGGTTGGGTGGGATTGTCGACCTGCTTGAGGGTAGGATGGCTCCAGAGGCAGATCTGGGCAGGCTGTACCGATGGGCCGAGGCCAACGGTATGAGGTTCCTCAAGGCCAAGTGCCAGGTCCCGCACCTGGGTCACAACAACCCCATGCAGCGATACAGGCTGGGGGAAGAGTGTCTGGAGAGCTGCCTGGCAAAAAAGGACCTGGGGGTGTCAGTTGACAGCTGGCTGGATGTGAGCCAGCAGCATGCCCAGCGTGGCTGAGAAGGACAATAGCATCCTGGCCTGTATCAGGAATAACGTGGCCGGCAGGACTCGAGAGGCTGAGGGCCCTGGGCTCAGTGGTGCAGAGACTGAGGACAGTACAGGAGTAGCCTGAGTGTGCTTGAGGGCTGCTGGTGGAGCCGGTGGAGCTTTCCTTTGTAGTGGAAAACAGCATGAGAAAGAAATAATGCCCCAACATGCAGCTGGGGAGGTGCAGACTGGACACCAGGAGAAAGAAATGTCATTCCAAGGGCAGTGCTGTGGTGCAACACGCCACCCAGAAAGAGTCTGGATCAGCCCAAGGCTTTGTGTTTCAGGGAAGAGCCAGGGAGGATGGAGAGATCTCAGCAAAGGAAGGTGGCAGCAAGGTGGGGCAGCCGGGTGGATGACTGCAGCCTGCAGGGAAAGAGGCAGAGGTGATGGGACACCGTAGGACAGCCTGTGGTGGAGATGACACAGGGATGTGGCAAAGCTGAAAGGCCCCTAACAGAGTCAACCTCTTCATGTCTTGGGCTATGGCTGTTGTCTCTGCTACTGATGCCTACGAGGAGTCAAGTTATCCTTCCAGCACTGGGGTCTCATTGCCTCCTCGTCCATACTTCAGAGGCTGGGAGGTGTCGTACCATAGCGCTGGCCGTGGCATTGCACATCTCCACACCACACTGTGCCAGGAAGAGCCCTGAGGAAGGAGTGAGGGACAGGATCTCCCTTCCTGGGGGCTGGGGGTCAGGCCTTGGCCCTTTGGGTGATGGGGTCAGGCCTTTGCCCTTTGCACTAATGAAACACATCCAGGGTTACTCAGCACCAGAGCCACCTTCACCTTGCTTTTCTCAACCTGTCATCACTGCCTCCAGTTTTCTGCTCTAACCGGACCCTGGGGACAACATCTCAGTGGTGTCCCTCAGTGGGACCTATTAACACTCCAAGAAACTTTGGAGTTTGAACCTGACTTTGACTTCTTGAGAGGTTTTTTCAGCTTCCTCTCAGTGTCTGGGGTTCATGGACTGGGCATCAAACCCACCAGAGGGGTCATTAAAACTCCTTGGGCTGGTTCTCTGCGTCTGAGCTGGGCTGGGCTCCTGGGATGGAGGGAGCTCATGGCAAGCGGGCAACGCCTCAGAGAGACAGCTCTGCCCAGGAGCAGCTCCTCTGCCAAGCGCAGCAGGTCTGAGGGCAGTGCCTGGGTGTCTCAGGGAGATGAGCGAGGCAGAGAGAGAGCTTAAAGGTGTCAGGATTGGGAGGACGACTGAGAGCTCACTGGAGGAGAAATCCTTGCAGCCCTTGGCACAGTAAGCCTCTGGGTGCAGGGCACTGCAGGTGGAGTTCCTGGAGGCATCTCCTAAAGCTGGCACAGCCGCAGCTTATGGGATCTGTAAGGAGGCGGAGGGGGAGGAAGGGTCTTGTTATGAAATGTGAATAGCCGTGAAGCCAGGGTGTGCAGGCAGGGGTGCCCAGGGCTGTCCTTGAGCAGGGTCCCTGCACCCCGTGGGTCTGTGTGCCGGGGCAGGGACTCTGCCGGCTGCCAGGGTCAGCTCTCAGCCTGCCCCGGGAGACCCCCACGGGCATGTGGGGAGAAGCTTTGGAGAAAGAGCAACCGCTGGCAGGGGAGGGTCCTGCTGTTGAGAGGGTGCTGCGTGGGTGAGGGCTGCTCACAGCTGCAGATCACTGCAGGACGTTCCCTGGAGATTTTTCAAGAAGCACAGCACGGCAGGGGCTACCTGCAAGGGAAGGATCCTGTTCTTCCAATCTTCTGCTCCGGGTTGTCTGGGTGGGCGATGGGTCTCAGTTGAGGAGGGGGCACTGAAATTCCAAATCTGTTTCTCTTAGAAGTGAATAATCCAGGGAGGATTGGAAATCAACAACTGAATCTCTGTCCCTGCAACGATACTGCTCTCAGCAGCACAAAGCTGATCTCGCAAAAAGATATGAATGAAATTATTCTGAGGAAAGAGAAGTCATTTTGGGGAAAATTTTGGGAAATGGAATAGGATGGGCCCAAAGAAGTCTTCCTTAACTTGCCAAGGTCTTCTCCTCTTTCAACAGTCCCTCATGCCCAGAGTGAACAAATGTCCAATGGCAGCTCCATCACCCAGTTCCTCCTCCTGCCATTGGCAGACACAAGGGAGCTGCAGCTCTTGCACTTCGGGCTCTTCCTGGGCACCTACCTGGCTGCCCTCCTGGCCAACGGCCTCATCATCACCACCATCGCCTGTGACCACCGCCTCCACACCCCCATGTACTTCTTCCTCCTCAGCCTCGCCCTCCTTGACCTGGGCTCCATCTCCACCACTGTCCCCAAAGCCATGGCCAATTCCTTCTGGGACACAAGGGCCATCTCCTATGCAGGATGTGTTGCACAGGTCTTTTTCTTTGTTTTCTGTGCTGCAACAGAGTTTTATCTTCTCACTGTCATGTCCTATGACCGCTACGTTGCCATCTGCAAAGCCCTGCACTACGGGACCCTCCTGGGCAGCAGAGCTTGTGTCCACATGGCAGCAGCTGCCTGGGGCAGTGGGTTTCTCACTGCTCTCCTGCACACGGCCAGTACATTTTCCCTACCCCTCTGCCAGGGCAATGCTGTGGGCCAGTTCTTCTGTGAAATCCCCCAGATCCTCAAGCTCTCCTGTTCAGACTACTACTTCAGGGAAGCCGGGCTTTTTGTGGTTGGTGTCTGTTTAGGCTTTGGTTGTTTTGTTTTCATTGTGCTGTCCTATGTGCAGATCTTCAGGACCGTGCTGAGGATCCCCTCTGAGCAGGGACGGCACAAAGCCTTTTCCACATGCCTCCCTCACCTGGCCGTGGTCTCCCTGTTTGTCAGCACTGCCACGTTTGCCTACCTGAAGCCCCCCTCCATCTCCTCCACAGTTCTAAATCTGGTGGTGGCAGTGCTGTACTCAGTGGTGCCTCCAGCAGTGAACCCCCTCATCTACAGCATGAGGAACCAGGAGCTCAAGGATGCCCTAAGGAAACTGGCTCAGTGGAAGTTCTTTTTCCAATAATAACCTGTCTCCCTTCTCCGCAAGTTTCCTAGACTTTATGTTAGGCAATACGCCTCCTTTTTTCTCTTGCAATAATCCTGCTTATATATAATTTTCCGGGTTTGTACTACTTGTCTTGAGGTTTGATCCAGTTGTTTCTGACCCTTGCACAACACTGTGTCAAAGGTGACCTGTCTAATAGCAGCTCTTGAGTAAAAAGGCATCTCCCAGGTGCAGTGCCTGGAGGCTAGGTGCTTCCTCCAAAGGTGCTGCCAATAAAACGTCCAAGGAACTGGTCTTTCAAAGAGTCTCTTCTCCCTGTGTTCTCCCTGTGTTTGGGGTTAAGCTCACTGTACTATTGGGTTCCGTTGGACCAAATGTTCTGGTTTTAAAGGCTCTCTTCTTGTGTCCACTGGTAGTGGAGATGGCGCATGAGCTCCTTATTAACTCCTCAGACTGCTTCATATGTGTCAGGACCTGCAGCATACAGCAGATTCTATGGAAATGAATTTGGATGTGTGAGGAGAGGATGGGGACTTGCCCCGTGCCCTGAGCTGTGGGTGAATGAAGACACAGAAGGTGAAACGCCCACAGAGGTGAAGTCGCCCACAAGCAAAACACTAAATTGAGGTATGCACAAACAAGAACTCTGCAGTCCCCTGAAAGTCAGTGGGGACCCAGTAGGCATGGGAAAGGGAGAGGTGTGGGAGCTGCCCGAGGACCCCCAGGGCCAGGAGTGTCGTGCTGTCCTGGGGAGTGGGGCTGATGGGAGCAGAGGAGGGGGCAAATTCAGTCAGGGTTGTGGGTTCACCTAAATAGGATAGCAGGAGGGGCAGAGAGTGACTAGCCTGTTTAAATTGTTCCCTTGGGGCCAGCACTGGCCTGGGGCTGATGGGGAGGCTGAGCTCCTTGTCTGCCCCACAGGAGCTGCTGTGCCCTTCAGAGGAGCTGGGGCTGGGGATGAGCGCCAAGAGCTCTGCAGCAACTGTGGTGGGCACTGCCATGGGACCAGCCCAGACCGGGCAGCTGTGCTTGGCTGGGCAGAGGAGGGGGCAAGGGGTCTGGGGAGAGCCGAGGAACAGCTAGGATGGGCTGGTAAAAGCCTGGGAGAGGAAAACATCAGTGTAGAGCTAAGTTGTGCAGGGCGTGGGCACTCCAGGTGTGGCCTCACCAGAGCCGAGTAGAGGGGAAGGGTCACCTCCCTCCATCTGCCAGCAATGCTTTTCCTAAACAGCCCAGGAGGCTGTTGGCCTTTGCCACGGGGGCGCGTTGCTGGCTCATGCTCAGCTGCTTGTCCTCCAGGACCCCAGGGTCCTTCTCTGCAGAGCCACTATCTAGCCAGTCAGCGCCCAGGACGATGTCCACTGTGTGGCTAGATCACAAGCTGTCCTCCCCCAGGGACTTTCTCAGCAGCACCTTGGCCTTCTTGGAGATGAGCTCCACCTCTGTCACAGGTCCCACAGAGCTTCAGAGAAACCTGGGACAGCAAACCCCTCTCCTGCCAGGGCTGCGCAGCCAAGGCCTGTTTCTCTCTGGCCTCAGGGACTGCAGCTTCTACTCTAGTTGTGGGAACCCCATTCATCACTTTGTGTCCACCTGACATCCACTCCAGCATGCCTCTCCAGGTTTTCTGGTAGGACGTGCGGCTTGTGGGGGACCCACACTGGAGCAGTCCGTGCCTGAAGGACTGTACCCCATGGAAAGGATCCACGCTGGAGCAGTTTGTGGAGAACTGCAGTCAGTGGGAAGGAGCCACATTTGGGGAAGCTCAGAAACAAAGTGTTATGAACTGACTGCAACTCCCATTCCACAAACCCCTGTGCCACTTGGGGCAAAGGCAGAAGAGTTAGGAATGAAGTTGAGCCTGGGAAGAAGGGAGGGAGGGGGGAAGGTGGTTTTAGTTGTGTTTTATTTCTCACTGTCATTTTTAATTAATTTCCCCAAGTTGGGTCTGTTTTGCACATGACAGCAACCGGTAAATTAAGAACATGGTGAGAGTTCCCCTCACACAAAAGTGCAGTTATTTCATCATGAAGGCAATTAGATTGGCAAGGCATGATTTCATAAAATCGTAGAATGGTTTTAGTTGGAAGGGACCTTAAAGATCATCTAGTTCACATACCCCTGCCCTGGGCAGGGACACCTCCCACCAGCCCAGGCTGCTCCAAGCCCCGTCCAGCCTGGCCTTGAACCCTTCCAGGGATGGGGCAGCCACAGCTTCTCTGGGCAACTGGGCCAGGGTCTCACCACCCTCAGAGTGAAGTTTCTTCCTGATATCTAATCTAAATCTACCCTCTTCCAGTTTGAAACCATTACCCCTCGTCCTATCAATTCATGCCCTTGTAAAAAGTCCCTCTCCAGCTTTCGTGTAGGCCCACTTCAGATACTGGAAGGCTGCTATAAGGTCTCCACATAGCCTTCTCTTCTCCAGGCTGAACAACCCCAGTTCCAACAGGTCCATGTCCTTCCTATGTTGAGGACTCCAGAGCTGGACGCAGTACTTCAGGTGGGGTCTCACCAGAGCACAGCAGAGGGGCAGAATCCCCCCCCCCCCCTGCTGGCCACGCTTTTGATGCAGCCCAGGATGCGGATGGCTCTCAGGGCTGCGAGTGCACATCACTGGCTCATGTTGAGCTTCTTATCCACCAGCACCCCCAAGTCTTTCTCCTCAGGGCTGCTCTCAAGCCATTCTCCACACAACCTGTATTTGTGCTTGGGATTGTCCCGACCCGTGTGCAGGACCTTGCACTTGGCCTGGTTGAACCTCATGAGGTTTACAGAGGTCCATCTCTCAAGCCTGTCAAGGTCCCCCTGGATGGCATCCCTTCCCTCCAGCTTGTCAACTGCTCCACAGCTTGGTGTCGTCGGCGACCTTGCTGAGGGTGCACTCAATCCCAATGTTCATGTCGCCAACAAAGATGTTAAATAGCACTGGTTCCAGTACTAGCCCCTGAGGAACACCACTGGTCACTGCTCACCACTTGGACATCGAGCCATTGACTGCAACCCTTTGAGTGCAACCATCTAGCCAGATTTTTGTCCAACAAGTGGTTCATTGGTCAAATCCATGTTTTTCCAATTTAGAGACCAGGATGTCGTGCGGGACAATGTCAAATGTTTTGCACAAGTCCAGGCAGATGATGTTAGTTGCTCTTCCCTTATCCACCAATGCTATAACCTGGTCATTGAAGGCCATCAAATTTGCCAGACACAATTTGTTCTTGGTGAAGCCATGTTGGCTGTAACCAATGACCTCCTTATTTTGCAGGTGCCTTAGCATAGTTTCCAAGATGATCTGCTCCGTGATTTGCCAGGCACAGAGGTGAGACTGACTGGCCTGTAGTTGGCTGGATCTTCCTTTTTTCCCTTTTTGAAAATCAGCTTTCTTGTTGCCCTTGATGCCTCTGGCCAGATTTGACTTTATCTGGGCTTTGGCTTTCCTAACATGATCCATGGCTGCTTAGACACTTTCTCTGTATTCCTCCCAGGCTACCTGTCCTTGCTTCCACCTTCTGTAGGCTTCCTTTTTCTTTGATTTACTCGTGGTAAGTTGTCGTGGTTTAGCCTCAGATGGCAACAAAGAACCACGTGCCGCTCGCACGTGCCTTCCTAATACAGGAAGGATCGTAAGAAAAGGCAAGACTCTTGGGTTGGGACAAAGGCAGTTTAACAGGACAGTAAAGGGAACAGACAAACAACAACAACACCACCACGGATAGGGGAATATACAAACGCGATTACGGAACCGCCGCTCCCCGCCGCTCGCCGACCGGCCCAGACCTGGGACGCCCCAGCCCGCTTTTAAGCAGCAACTTCCTGCCCCCTCCCCCGGCAGCTCAGGGTGGGCGTGGCTCACATGGCATGGAATACCAGGAAAAGTTAACCCTATCCCCACCGGAACCAGGACATTATCCACCCCTTATTCCATACCATCTATGCCATGCCCAGCAGGTTCCAATGAATTGCCACCACTTTCCCCTGTTATATATATATATATATACACACATATAATGCCCTTAGTTTATGGGTCATCCCTCCAAAGTGTCCATTGAGTTCTTTTAATCCACGGCTTTGGGCTCCATCTGTTAGAACAGTCTCTCAGGGCAGGTGAGATGCTGGGTGGTGCTGGTCTGTTGCATGCTGTATTTTTTGGAGCTTGTGACTGGTGCACCTGGTGTGGCTCATGCACGCAGTCCGTGGGCTGAAGATGTAGATCTTGAGGAAACTGCTGGGCGCCAGCTGCTTATCCCATCATCCCTGTGCCTTACTTGTAGTACAACTGATAGCAATTATAGCAATGAGGACATACAGTGACAGTGTTACTTATCAATTAACAGCACACAATCTGATTCATTGGCTATTCTCGCCCAAAATCAGATCCCCATGAGGTACACATCGGACTTCCCCATCCTGCCGCATCACCCACCAAGTGCACCCAGGTCCTTGGGCAAAAGCAATCCCACGGATGGGTTTGCCTTTGCCTGAGGCAGGACTAACCCAGACTGTCTTCCCTAGCATATTCTTCATATGCACTACGGGGACTTTATCCCCTTCTACAGTACGTGGAAGTTTTGATTGGGCAGGGCCAGCCCGATTGTTAGATCCCCTGGTGTTAACTAGCCAGGTAGCTTTTGCTAAATGTGTATCCCAGTGTTTGAAAGTCCCACCACCCATTGCTCTCAGTGTAGTTTTTAACAGTCCATTGTATCGTTCTATCTTCCCAGAGGCTGGTGCGTGACAGGGGATGTGATACACCCACTCGATACCATGCTCTTTGGCCCAGGTGTCTATGAGGCTGTTTCGGAAATGAGTCCCATTGTCTGACTCAATTCTCTCTGGGGTACCATGTCGCCACAGGACTTGTTTTTCAAGGCCCAGGATAGTGTTCCGGGCAGTGGCATGGGGCGCAGGGTATGTTTCCAGCCATCCAGTGGTTGCTTCCACCATTGTGAGCACATAGCGCTTGCCTTGACGGGTTTGTGGCAGTGTGATATAATCAATCTGCCAGGCCTCCCCATATTTGTATTTCAGCCATCGCCCTCCATACCAAAGAGGCTTCAAACGCTTGGCTTGTTTGATCGCAGCGCATGTCTCACATTCATGGATGACCTGTGCAATAGTGTCCATGGTCAAGTCCACCCCTCGGTCACGAGCCCATCTATATGTCGCATCTCTCCCTTGATGGCCTGAGGAGTCATGGGCCCACCGAGCTATGAATAGTTCACCCTTATGTTGCCAGTCCAGATCCACCTGAGCCACTTCAATCCTAGCGGCCCGATCCACCTGCTGGTTGTTCTGATGTTCCTCCGTGGCCCGATTCTTCGGTACA
Source organism: Larus michahellis (assembly GCF_964199755.1). Lineage (NCBI taxonomy): Eukaryota > Metazoa > Chordata > Aves > Charadriiformes > Laridae > Larus > Larus michahellis. The sequence continues at coordinate 92,509 of NW_027436126.1, read as the reverse complement.
TGGGCATCTACATGGCGTACTTTCACAACCAGCTTCTCTATCCGGGCAGCAATATCTTGCCATAGGTCAGCAGCCCAGATGGGTTTGCCTCTGCGCTGCCAGTTGCCCTGCTTCCACTGCTGTAACCACCCCCACAGAGCATTTGCCACCATCCATGAGTCAGTGTAGAGATAAAGTACTGGCCATTTTTCTCGCTCAGCAATGTCCAAAGCCAGCTGAATAGCCTTCACCTCTGCAAACTGGCTCGATTCACCCTGTCCCTCACTGGCTTCTGCAACCCGTCGTGTAGGACTCCACACAGCAGCCTTCCACTTTCGATGCTTTCCCACAATACGGCAGGACCCATCAGTGAACAGGGCATATTTCTTCTCATTTTCTGGCAGTTTATTATATGGTGGGGCCTCTTCTGCACGCGTCACCTCCTCCTCTGGTGACATTCCGAAATCCTTGCCTTCTGGCCAGTCCATGATCACTTCCAGAATTCCTGGGCGACTGGGGTTTCCCATTCGGGTTCGCTGCGTGATCAGTGCAATCCACTTACTCCATGTAGCATCGGTTGCATGACGTGTGGTGGGGACCCTTTCTTTGAACATCCAACCCAGCACCGGCAGTCGAGGTGCTAAGAGGAGCTGTGCTTCTGTACCAACTACTTCCGAAGCAGCTCGAACCCCTTCATATGCTGCCAATATCTCTTTTTCTGTTGGAGTGTAGCGGGCTTCGGATCCTCTGTATCCACGACTCCAAAACCCTAGGGGTCGACCTCGAGTCTCCCCTGGTGCTTTCTGCCAGAGGCTCCAGGTAGGGCCGTTCTCCCCGGCTGCGGTATAGAGCACATTTTTAACATCTTGTCCTGCCCGGACTGGCCCCAGGGCCACTGCATGGACTATTTCCTGTTTGATTTGTTCAAAAGCTTGTCGTTGCTCAGGACCCCATTTAAAATCATTCTTCTTCCGGGTTACTTGATACAGAGGGCTTACAATTTGACTGTAATCTGGGATATGCATTCTCCAAAAACCCACAATACCTAAGAAAGCCTGTGTTTCCTTTTTACTAGTTGGTGGAGACATAGCTGCTATTTTGTTGATCACATCCATTGGAATCTGACGGCGTCCATCTTGCCATTTTATTCCTAAAAACTGGATCTCCTGCGCAGGTCCCTTGACCTTACTTCGCTTTATAGCAAAACCAGCGTTCAGAAGGATTTGGACTATTTTACTCCCTTTCTCAAAAACTTCTTCTGCTGTGTTTCCCCATACAATGATGTCATCAATGTACTGCAGATGTTCTGGAGCTTCACCCTGTTCCAGTGCAGTCTGGATCAGTCCATGGCAAATGGTGGGGCTGTGTTTCCACCCCTGGGGCAGTCGATTCCAGGTGTATTGGACGCCCCTCCAAGTGAAAGCAAACTGTGGCCTGCACTCTGCTGCCAAAGGGATTGAGAAGAATGCATTCACGATATCAATCGTGGCATACCACTTGGCTGCCTTGGACTCCAGTTCGTACTGGAGTTCTAGCATGTCCGGCACGGCAGCACTCAGCGGTGGCGTGACTTCATTCAGACCACGATAGTCTACAGTTAGCCTCCACTCTCCATCAGATTTTCGCACCGGCCATATGGGACTGTTAAAGGGTGAGCGAGTCTTGCTGATCACTCCTTGAACCTCTAGTTGACGAATCAGCTCATGGATGGGAATCAGAGAGTCTCGGTTAGTGCGATACTGCCGCCGATGCACCGTTGTGGTAGCAATCGGCACCTGTTGTTCTTTGACCCTCAACAACCCCACAACAGAAGAATCCTCCGAGAGACCAGGCAAGGCAGACAACTGTTTAACTTCCTCTGTCTCCAAAGCAGCTATGCCAAAGGCCCAGCGGTACCCTTTTGGGTCCTTAAAATACCCTCTCCTGAGGTAATCTATACCAAGGATGCATGGAGCCTCTGGGCCAGTCACAATGGGATGCTTTTGCCACTCATTCCCAGTTAGGCTCACTTCTGCCTCCAGTACAGTCAACTCTTGGGATCCCCCTGTCACCCCAGAAATACGAATGGGTTCTGCCCCTCTATAGCTTGATGGTATTAAAGTACACTGCGCACCCGTGTCCACTAGAGCCTTATACTCCTGTGGGTCTGATGTGCCAGGGCATCGAATCCACACCGTCCAATAAACCCGGTTGTCCCTTTCCTCCACCTGGCCGGAGGCAGGGCCCCCCTAATACTCGTCATAGTATCCATTACTCACTTCTTGCATAAATGACTTGGAAGTTCCTTCAAGAGGATCAGAAGCAAGATCAGGCCTTCTGCTTTGTCTGGGGAACGGCCCACTGGAAACTGGGGCGGCACTTTTCCTGGAGGGATCCCCTTTTGTGGTTGTCCTTCCTTGCAACTCCTGTACCCGTGTCCGCAGGATCAAAGTAGGTTGTCCATCCCACTTCCTCATGTCCTCTCCGTGGTCCCGCAGGTAGAACCACAGGGTGCCTCGTGGTGTGTACCCTCTGTACTCTCTCTCTTGAGTGGGGAAATGCCTGCTTCTAATAGCTGAGATGCTGGCCCGTGCAGGTGGGGAGTAGAACATATTCTCTTCAAGTTGCTGGACCTTCCGCGACAGTTTCTCCACAGCTGAGACAAGGGGGGAAGAGAGACTTTCTTCATATCGCCGGAGCCGGCCAGCTACCTCATCCACCGTTGGTCCCTCTTCACCTTTCCATTCCATTACTGCCAGGGAGTTGGCATATGACGATGGTGCGCTCCGTACAAACTTCCGCCACATGGGCCTTGTGCATCGCACCTCATCAGGGTCTGTGGGTAAGTCGGCATTGTCCAAGTCATAATAAATCATCTCCCGCACGGCTAATTCTCTCAGGTACTGGATACCTCTTTCCATGGTAGTCCACTTGCTTGGCTGACATACAACATCCTCACTGAAGGGGTACCTCTCCCTCACGCCTAACAGGAGTCGTTTCCAGAGGCTGAGGGCTTGGGTCTTTTTCCCAATCGCCTTGTCAATGCCGCCTTCCCTAGACAGGGATCCCAGCTGCCTGGCCTCCCTACCCTCTAATTCCAGGCTACTGGCCCCATTATCCCAGCACTGGAGCAGCCAGGTGACAATGTGCTCGCCTGAAAGTCGGCTGAAATCTTTTCGCATATCCCGCAGCTCACTCAAGGATAGGGATCGAGTAATTATCTCTGGTTCTGCCTCTTCCTCCTGCTCTCGTGATGGCCCTGGTTCATCATCATCTCTTACTAAGCGAACTGATTTCTTTGTGTACTTCTTCTTCTGTATGGGGGCAACTGATACCGGCACGGGTTGGTTCCCTGGTTCAGTGGCAGTGGCTACCACGGGGGTTGCAGTAGCCGCAGTGTCTGCCGCAGGGGTTGCAGTAGCCGCAGTGTCTGCCGCAGGGGCCGCCGCAGGGGCTGCAGCAGCCGCAGGGGCCGCCGGTCTGGTTTCCATCTCTTCCCCTTGAGGGTGCTGCATAATTCTGAGCAGTGCCTGGTAGATACTGGCCAGGGCCCAGCACAGCACGGTGAGTTGTGCCTCTCTAGAATAGCCACAGCATTTTCCCTTCAAATATTCTACCACTTTATCAGGGTCCTGTAATTGTTCAGGGGTGAAGTCCCAGACCATTGGAGGTGAGTAGTTCTCTAGGTACCTGCCCATGCTCTCCCACATGCCATGCCACCCCTGACTATCCAGCCTCGGAGCAGATCTCCGGGTGGTAGTCTTAAATAGTCGCTTAACCCTAAACAAGACCTGGAACGTATTCAGGAGACATAGCACTAGGAACACACTAGTTTGAGTATCCCAAGGATATTCAAGATTCTCAAAAGCTGTCATACCTGACCCGAAGGAGAAAAGGGAGGCAAAAGGGCTGGGGAAACTATTAACAAATTCTGAGAGACGGTGTCCAATGTACGGACAGGACAACAAAACCACATAAACACCCCAAAATAGCCGTCTGAACAGTGATGTTATCATATCATAAACAGATATCGCACAGGACAGCAGAATGATAATCCTCATCCCTCTTCCAGACATGGTAAACAGCATCGCAGGGAGTACATAAGCCATATAGGAATTTATGTAACACAGCCATGAGAACAAACCAAGCAACATGATGACCAGTGACTACTTACCTAATAAAATAAATGCATACAAGAAAAAAAAAAAACAAAACCGTTTTTTCCACGTTCTAGTTGGATTCTGTCGTTATCTCAACCCTTCAAGCCCCACGTTGGGCGCCAAAAAGGACTGTCGTGGTTTAGCCTCAGATAGCAACAAAGAACCACGTGCCGCTCGCACGTGCCTTCCTAATACAGGAAGGATCGTAAGAAAAGGCAAGACTCTTGGGTTGGGACAAAGGCAGTTTAACAGGACAGTAAAGGGAACAGGCAAACAACAACAACAACACCACGGATAGGGGAATATACAAACGCGATTACGGAACCGCCGCTCCCCGCCGCTCGCCGACCGGCCCAGACCTGGGACGCCCCAGCCCGCTTTTAAGCAGCAACTTCCTGCCCCCTCCCCCGGCAGCTCAGGGTGGGCGTGGCTCACATGGCATGGAATACCAGGAAAAGTTAACCCTATCCCCACCGGAACCAGGGCATAAGTCCATGCTGATGGTTTTTAGCACAGCTGCCAAATGGGCCACACAGTCTGAGGCACAAGTGGAGCTGGTACTCCCAAAAGAGGAAGAGCTGGTCAGAGATGTGAAGACCAGTCTCAGCCTTGACTGTAGTGACCATAAAATTGTGGTCTCCCAGATCTCCAGGGAAACAGGGAAGGAGAGCAGCAGAGCACAGACCCTGGACAGTAGGGAAGGAGGCCTACTGAGGGCACTGGCAGGTGGGTTCCCATGGAAACAGTGACAGGGCCCTGAAAACATCCACAGGCCTTCATGGCCCTGACCAGCTTCACCTGGGGCCTCCACCCCCACCTCTGTCCATCAGCCCAGGAGTCCCTTTAAGCCCAGGCCTGAGGTTCAGCCCCAGCTTGATCTATGCTGTAGGTGTAAAGGTCTCCAGACACAGCCTTGCCTGTCCATGGACCTTGTTGGTTTGGTCTTGCAGGCTGACTTCCCAGCTTGATTCTTTACCTGGTGTACCATGAAATAACTGACATTCACTGAACGGCCCTCCGAGTGCCAGACCCCAGCTAATTCACAGAGGCCTAGGGCCTTTCTGCTTGCTTTCTCCATATCACTTGGTCAGGTTTTGGGAGGAGAGGAAGAAAAGCACTTGAGGTTTCTGGGTGCCAATGATTGAAAGTGGGAAGCAGAACCATCCCATGTGAAATGATTTAAAGGCTAGGCTAGTTCAACACTCTTATTTTCAACTCCTTTCTTGGCCCTGAAAACCTCCCCGTGGGGACAGACCGGCTGGTATGAGGTCCTCCAGACCTTCCCTTCTCCAGGCTAAACAAGGCCCTTCCCCTTCAGCCCCTAAGCATCTTGGTGGCCAACCGCTGAACTCGCTCCCAGCTATCAGAAACTTCCTTGCTGTGGTGGGTTGACTCTGGCCAATAGCCAACAGCCCAGCAGCCACACAGTCACTCACACTTTCTTCCCCCTTCCCGAGTGGGACAAGGAAGACATGAAGTGTGAAAAGTTTGTGGTTGACACAATAACAGTTTAATAAGTGAAGAGATTAAGAAAACCTCAACAAGCGAAACACAGGCCATCGCTCACCACCTCCCACAAGTAAACTGATGGCCAGCCAGTCTCCAAGCAGCAGGCTCCTTGAACAACAAAAACTTCACCGTCTTCTTCCTCTGTCTCAAGCCTTTATTCCTGAGCATGAGGTCATATGGTATGGAATATGCCTCTGGTCAGCTTGGATCGGCGGTCCTGGCTGGGTCCCCTTTCAACTTCTTTCTCACCTCCCACCTACTCACTGGAGGGAGCAGAGTGAGAACTAGAGAAGGCCTTGACACCGTGCAAACTCTGTTCAGCAATACCCAAAACACTGGAGTATTATCAACACTGAGTTTTCTCAAGTCCCATGGGCAAAGGAAACAGCCGTCCTCCGGGACTTCTTGTGGTCTGGTCCAGAAGAGAAGCCGTGCTGGGCTGGCCTTTTTCCTGTAGGAGAGTTAGACCTGCAGCCCATGGAGGACCCCGGTGGAGCAGGCTCCTGGCAGGAACTGCTGCCCAAGGAGAGGAGCCCATGCTGGAGCAGGTTTTGCAGCAGGACCTGTGGCCTGTGGGGGACCCACACTGGAGCAGTCCGTGCCTGAAGGACTCTACCCCATGGAAAGGATCCACGCTGGAGCAGTTTGTGGAGAACTGCAGTCAGTGGGAAGGAGCCACATTTGGGGAAGCTCAGAAACAAAGTGTTATGAACTGACTGCAGCTCCCATTCCACAACCCCCCTGTGCCACTCGGGGCAAAGGTAGAAGAGTTAGGAATGAAGTTGAGCCTGGGAAGAAGGGAGGGAGGGGGGAAGGTGTTTTTAGTTGTGTTTTCTTTCTCACTGTCCTATTCTGTTACAATCAATTGGAAATAAATTTAATGAATTTTCCCAAGTTGGGCCTGTTTTGCCTGTGTTGAGAATTGGTAAATTAACTGGTAAACAAACGATCCTCCCAATTTATTGCTATTGACAAACGTGGCGAGAGTTGCCCTCATGCACAAAGGCAGTTACTTCATCGTGAAGTCAATCAGGTTGGCGAGGCATGATTTATCCTTGGTAAGTCCATGCTGATGGGTTTTGGACACGTTCTGTTGGTGGTGCCCAGAAATGTCACCCAAAAGGACTCGAACTGATGGCCCTCTCCTCACCGATGTGAGCCTGTGCAGCCTGGGGTTCCCTGGGGTGCACTTTTGGATTCTTCCAAAGACGGGTGCACCACTTGCTTGTCCTCTCTCACAAGAGACCTCTGCCAATCCCATGACCTCTCAGAAAGGATATTCCAAAGAAATATTGATCTTCCCTGTGACGCCATTACAACTATTCTCCCTGTTACACAGTGCAGTCAGTTTCTCTGATTGTTCATATACTTGTCCTGATACAGTGACCATTTCTAAAGTCACCTTTTCAGATCCAGACTGTCTAGGCAAAGGCCCTTTCCATAATTCTTCAGTTTTCTTCTCCATTTACTCTTTGTTCATTCAGATACCTCTCACCTATGCTGCTGCTTTCACCTTCAGAGACTGAACAGCTTGACTATCGTTCATCAGTCTAATGGTCTCCTTATCCAGATCTTTAATTATGTTTATATCTATCTTTTTTTTGTCTAACTACCTAAAATATTTCTGCTAAGATTATCCCTTGTAGAAAAGCAACCTCATTAGTGGTAGCTTGTACTTAGCGTGTGATTACAGAATACGATTTATTATTTATGAAAACTGATTGTGCTTTACTTTTCTGAAGAATGGGAAAAACTCTCCTGTGCCTGAGTGCAGCCATGTCTCTAAGGAGCTCAGGTGGGAGATGGTGCAATGGAGCTGTAACCTCCAGCTGCAGAGATCAGTGGAGAAGTCTGGTGCAAGGAGCAGTGATGTAAGTCCCAGGTGGCCATTGTCAGAAATGGGGAGGTTGGGGAGGTGAGGAGCAAGGCTGTCCATGCAGCGATGGACGTCAAGGGACTACTTTTCCTTTCTGCCCAGACTTCCTGAGCAAACACTCTGCATCAGTATCAATCAGAGAATGCTTCTATCACCTCTTCTTTAAAGTGAAAAGTAATAAAATATATCCTTCAACATAAAAGATGCATCTTTGAAATCTTCCTACTTAATTACGCTATGAAACCTCTCTAATTAGCTGTACAAGTCTTGAAGACTTGAAGAAAATTACAAAAGGAGAAATACCTTGTTAAGGCTTTCTGTCTTTTAATGAGCCCCATGGTGTATTTGCTGCTGAGTCCATAGACCTCAGGTAAGGAGAGAAGGTTGAACAAAGTGCTCAAGAAATCAGAAGCCAAACTCAAAGTACCTGGAAGCGTTAATGAGCCCCACTGAGGGCCATTCCTGACAAAGCCTCCCCAGGGACTCGTTAGAGCAGATAGCTGGAGGCTGTGATTGCAGGTGGGCAAAGGCAGAGTGCAGGTGGCTGGAAAGCTGAAGAAACCCTTGGTTTGTTTGATGCAGCAGAAAGGCCAAGCCCTCAGCCCCAGGCCCTGGCAAGGCAGATCCTGTCCCTCACTTGTGGCTTAGGGCTCTTCCTGGGACAGAGGGATGTGAGGGGGAGCAATGACAAGTGTAGGAAAATTCTGTGACACCTCCTGGCCTCCCAAAGAACGGGCGAGGATGAAACAGAGTCCTGAGGTTCAAAAGAATCACAGGCGCATGGAATCAATTATGTTGGAAAGGATCTTTAACATCATTGAGTCCAACTGTAAACCTAACACTGCCAGGTCCACCACTAAACCACACCCCTGCATGCCACATCTTGTGGTGCTGTGCTCTCCCCCTTCCCTGCCCCTCTGGCTCCTGCTCAAGCCATAACCATCAGTGGGAGTTGTGATGAGTTGCACTTTGGGGGATGGCTGGTAACAGTCAAAACACTGTCTGGAGTGGGGGCCTAGATATTTTGTTCCCATGCGAATATGACGATAGGTCAATTCTCTTACTCTATAAACAGTGGACAGAGCAAGAGCCCTTTGAGCTCTCCTGCACGGCAGCGGCTGCACGACAGGCTCTCCCCTTCAGCAGGGACGCTCACTTAAGGTTCATCTCCTCGAGATTGAGAGATTCCTTGCCGCAACAGATTCTCGGTAAGTGACTAATAGCATGCTAAACTTTGAAATCTTAGCTAAGTGATGTAAAGGATTGATTGCGCATATATAACCCTTCAGACATAAACCATTAACCAAGTTTGGGACTAGGATTGGATCCAGCCGCAGCCAGACTCCTCTCTGAGAAGGAGTTTAGAAAGCCAGGGGGTCCTTTCTGAACCTCGGGACTCAACGGGAGGGTCTCCCTGAGAGCTTGTCTGACCCCGGCCTCTATGCAGTAAATAATCAGGTGTACCTTGTCATCGAACCTCATAAAACACTGTCGCATTCACTGCTAACTTTGTTGAATCACTGTTTTCTATTAATAAATATTTCACTATTCATGACCAGGCACCTTGGCTCTGTCGGATGCCTTACCAGTGAGCCCAGAAACCTCAACCCAGGGAAGAGAAATGCTGAGACATTTCACTGCTGAGAAAGTAAAAGCTGGCAGAAGCCTTGGGACCATTAGTGTGGACGTCCCACCACCTACAGAAGAGTCCAGAAAGTTTCCAGGAAGAAGAGACCTCCGAGGCACCTAACACAGCCACAAGCCTCATACTGCCCTAAAAAGGTATGCAGAAGGAAATGACTTCACACACACAGATCCCAGTTGTGAGCCTGCTGATGGACAATCATGTGCCCAGGCCGCAGTGATCCCACAAGCAACCTCTAGCTGCTGGCATGTTCCATACGTGCTGGCGTGTTCCATACTGTGTGTTGCATTCATACTCACGCTGCTGGCATGTCCCGTACTTGGGACCTCACAAGAACCAAGGCCGGTCATCACCCCTCTGCTGGCCTAAGGGGTGCTCTGGAACACAGGGCTTCAAACACCTCTGACCTTGCTCATGGTCTCTCAGGTCCTCAGGCAGCAGCACCCTCACAACTGGCATTCAGGCCATACGCCTGCTGCGGGGCTATCAAGGACTCAGGCAGAAGTGACCTCCCAAGCACCGAGCTCATCCATGAGGCTGGTGCTGGCCTATCGGGCACTCAGACAGCAGTGACCTCCAAAGCAGTATCAGAGAGATCTGCCTGTTTCTGGTCTATCAGAGATTCTGGCAGCACTGACCTCATAACCAACATCCACACCATGTGCCTGCTGCTGGCCTGTCAGGTACTCATGGAGAAAGGACCTCGTAGGCACCGAACCCAGCCTTGAGCCTGGGGTTGGCCTGCCACCTGCAGAGACAGGGGTGACCCCAAAATGAGCATCCAAAGCAGATGCCCGCTGTTATAGCAGCAGTGACCTCACAATCAACATGCCAGACCTTGGCCTGCTGCTGGACTGGGGTTCTCAGGCAGAAGGAACCTCACAAGCATCTACTCTAATCATAAAGCCTTTTGCTGGACTGCCATGTCCTCACAGAATCATGTAGATTGAAAGGGATCTTTGGAGATCATCTAGATCAATCCCATCACGTAAGAAGATGTCCAGGCTGGTTTTAAGTATCTCCACGAATGGACACTCCACAGCCTCTCAGGGCAGCCTGTGCCAGGGTCATGCGCCCTTGATGCCGAAACATGTTTTCTTGAGTTCAGTTGGAATTTCTTGGTTTTGAGGATTGGGGCCTAGCACATAAGCCCTGTGTGGGGACGGTGAGGGACATGGGCTTCTTCAACCTGGTGAACCTCCTCCAGTGAGGGTCGTCATCCAAAAGGGATAACCTCACTCGAAGTATGGGGGAGAGGTGGGTGGGACAGGATAGATATAAACACATGGAAGGATTTTGCTGAAGAGATTATTAGCCTGCTGAAAGACCAGGGCATTCTTCCAACTGCCTGAAGCTCAAAGCAGCACCTGGGTAGTTTAGAGGGATGTGACTGAGCGAGGAGTAAGTGACGGGGAAACTGGAGAGCAATGGGGAGGCTGGCCCTGCTGCCCCCTTAATGGTTCGATGGGCCCACCATGCTGGAACCCCATGGGACAGGTGCGCTCGAGGGTGGGGAGACATCCCCCCGGCAAAGTACCCTGGCAGCCCTCAGGGCTCTGTCCCCCTCAGCCTGCCTGTTTTTGTGGCCTCCCCCAGTGCCTGGGCCACAGATGGTCTGTGTCCCCTCAGTGCCAGCCCCTCTCCCCAGGCCAGCACAGGAGTCCTGGTCCAGGCACAGAGCAGCCTGTCCAGAGTGGGGGCCTGCAGGAAGAGGTTTCTCCTTCTCAAGGATTCCTCCCTGCAAGCACAGAAATGCTCCCTTGCTCTTCTCCAGGGACACCCCTTCTCCCCAGAGAGCCTTTCCCCAGGTGAGCGTGTCCAGGCTGGCCTGGCTGGACATTCCTGGTTCCCACTGCGTGCTCCCTACAGGGCCCTGAGCTGGTGTTTCTGCTCTGCAGAGGGAGGGGGCTGTGGTGCCCTGAGGCCATGGGGTGACCCTGCACTGGCCATGCTGGTCGGGGTGAGGAGCAGAACTTGCCAGAAAGGGATTACTGCTGCTAAGCCCCCTTCCATCTTCCCTCATTGCTCAGTAGCCAAGGACAGCGCTTGGCAGGACCAAGGGGTGTCTTCAGTTTCACAAAGGGCAGGGAAGGGCTGCACTAGATCAATCCCGCAGGGTTTCCAGGACAGTGGACTGAACCATTGTTTAGTCTTATGTCCCTTTCGCCTGCTGCCTCCTGGCATTGCAGGGGCCTCGTTAGCCCATGGGCTCTTCAGGTTCACCTTTCCTTCAAGGACACTCCACCTTGGATGGTCAGTCATTTTATGAGGTGCCACTCGTTGCTCACCCAGACTCACATACTTTTCTGGGAGATCCCCTGAGCTCTGCTGGCAACTCCAAGTTCCTCTCTAGGATAGCATTGGCCATCAGCCGCACCACAAGTGGGACAGTACCAGGAAGGACAATCAAAAACCATTTGCACTCTTCTTGGACATGTGCCACCAATATCTTTATCAAAGATCTGAATGAGGGGATTGAGTGCACCCTCAGTAAGTTTGCAGATGACACCAAGCTAGGTGGGAGTGTTGATCTGCTGGAGGGTAGGAAGGCTCTCCAGAGGGACCTGGACAGGCTGGATCGATGGGCCAAGGCCAACTGTATGAGCTTTAATAAGGCCAAGTGCCAGGTCCTGCATTTTGGTCACAACAACCCCAAGCAACGCTACAGGCTTGGGGCAGAGTGGCTGGAAAGCTGCCCAGCAGAAAAGGACCTGGGGGTGCTGGTGGACGGCCAGCTTCACATGAGCCAGCAGTGTGCCCAGGTGGCCAAGAAGGACAACAGCATTCTGGCTTGTATCAGGAACAGTGTGGCCAGCAGGAGTAGGGAAGTGATGGTGCCTCTGTACTCGGCACTGGTGAGGCCTCACCTCGAGTGCTGTGTTCAGTTCTGGGCCCCTCTGTACAAGAGGGACATTGAGGTGCTGGAGCGTGTCCAGAGGAGAGCTACCAGGCTGGTGAGGGGTCTGGAGACCAGGGCATATGAGGAGAGGCTGAGGGAGCTGGGCATGTTTAGCTTGGAGAAGAGGAGGCTGAGGGGAGACCTCATTGCCCTCTACAACTCCCTGAAAGGAGGTTGGAGAGAGGTGGGTGTTGGCCTCTTCTCCCAGGTGAATAATGACAGGACCAGAGGAAATGGTCTGAAGCTGCGGCAGGGGAGGTTTAGATTAGATATCAGGAAGAATGACTTTACTGAAAGAGTGGTCAGGCACTGGAACAGCCTGCCCAGGGAGGTGGTTGAGTCACCATCCCTAGAGGTATTTAAGAAATGTCTACATTTGGCACTTCAGGGCATGCTCTGAAGGGCAGAGATTGTAGGTTGTTTGTTTGCGGGTTGGTTTTTTTTTTGGTGTGTGTATGGTTGGACTCGATGATCTCAAAGGTCCTTTCCAACCATGAAGATTCTATGATTACATGATTCTATGATTCTAGGCCCAGCCCTCGGTCCCTAACAGATTCCCCTGCAACTCTGACCCTGTCCCCCTGAGTCTGTGGAGAGCCCCAGAACACCAAGAGGGCTTTTCATGGAACAGTTCCTTGGGTGCGTTCCTGATACCAGCTTTGGAAGAGCCATCCAACCTCTACCGCTGCCTTGAGGAGTCCCGTTAGTGAGAGTGGTGCCAGTAGGAAGGCCCCCTCTGACACAGTGGTTCACATGGCCTGTTGCTGCCTGCAGCCACAGGGATGCCGCTGTAGAGACATCAGGACGGTCACAAGGTACACGAGACCTTAGGGGGAACACAAAGGCAAGGGCACAGCAGGACAGTGGGGGTGTGAGGAGAAACCAGCACTGGAAATGCCACATCCTGCTGCTGTCCTTGGCCATGGCTCCAGGGAAGCAGCAGCCCCGACTCGCAGACAGCAGAGGCAGAGTGCCCAGCGAGGCAGCCGGGGCAGCCCCAAGGGCCCCCAGGGCAGATCCTCCATGGAGCAGATGGGCATTTTCCTCCCGAACCCCTCCTGCATGCTGGGGCTGCTCGGACAGCTCCAGAGGAGAAGTGAAGAGATGGAAGCAGAAACTAATAATTTTCTGCTGGCTTCTTTATTGAGTTTATCTAACCAGGGAGCCCAGATCCATACATACCTTAGGTATTTGGGTCAAGAGAAAAACATGTAGGAGACCAAGAAGAAAATCACAGGTATAAAGCAAACAAACAAACAAAACAACAACAACAAAACATTAAAAAACCACAACGAAATAAGAAAGACAAATATGAAGAATAGTTAGTCCTGCTTTTTCCTGATGTACAGTTGGAGCCGTAGTGGTATAATGGCCACCTTATTAATCTGAAGTAGACACCATTAAAATAGTTTCAAAACTTCATCCTTGACTTCCTTGTTCCTCATGCTGTAGATGAGGGGGTTCACTGCTGGAGGCACCACTGAGTACAGCACTGTGATCACCAGATCCAGGGATGGGAAGGAGACGGAGGGGGGCTTCAGGTAAGCAAACATGGCAGTGCTGACAAACAGGGAGACCATGGCCAGGTGAGGGAGGCATGTGGAAAAGGCTTTGTGCCGTCCCTGCTCAGAGGGAATCCTCAGCACAGCCCTGAAGATCTGCACATAGGACAGCACAATGAAAACAAAACACACAAAAGCTAAAAAGCAACTTAATATGAGAAGCCCAGCTTCCCTGAGTTAGGCATCTGAGCAGGAGAGCTTGAGGATCTGGGGGATTTCACAGAAGAACTGGCCCACAGCATTGCCCTGGCAGAGGGGTAGGGAAAATGTACTGGCCGTGTGCAGGAGAGCAGTGAGAAACCCACTGCCCCAGGCAGCTGCTGCCATGTGGACACAAGCTCTGCTGCCCAGGAGGGTCCCGTAGTGCAGGGCTTTGCAGATGGCAACGTAGCGGTCATAGGACATGACAGTGAGAAGATAAAACTCTGTTGCAGCACAGAAAACAAAGAAAAAGACCTGTGCAACACATCCCAAGTAGGAAATATCACTGATGTCCCAGAGAGAATTGGCCATGGCTTTGGGGACAGTGGTGGAGATGGAGCCCAGGTCAAGGAGGGCGAGGCTGAGGAGGAAGAAGTACATGGGGGTGTGGAGGCGGTGGTCACAGGCGATGGTGGTGATGATGAGGCCGTTGGCCAGGAGGGCAGCCAGGTAGGTGCCCAGGAAGAGCCCGAAGTGCAAGAGCTGCAGCTCCCTTGTGTCTGCCAATGGCAGGAGGAGGAACTGGGTGATGGAGCTGCCATTGGACATTTGTTCACTCTGGGCATGAGGGACTGTTGAAAGAGGAGAAGACCTTGGCAAGTTAAGGCAGACTTCTTTGGGCCCATCCTATTCCATTTCCCAAAATTTTCCCCAAAATGACTTCTCTTTCCTCAGAATAATTTCATTCATATCTTTTTGCGAGATCAGCTTTGTGCTGCTGAGAGCAGTATCGTTGCAGGGGCAGAGATTCAGTTGTTGATTTCCAATCCTCCCTGGATTATTCACTTCTAAGAGAAACAGATTTGGAATTTCAGTGCCCCCTCCTCAACTGAGAGATGAATTTCTCTGTCCCATCGCCCACCCAGACAACCCGGAGCAGAAGATTGGAAGAACAGGATCCTTCCCTTGCAGGTAGCCCCTGCCGTGCTGTGCTTCTTGAAAAATCTCCAGGGAACGTCCTGCAGTGATCTGCAGCTGTGAGCAGCCCTCACCCACGCAGCACCCTCTCAACAGCAGGACCCTCCCCTGCCAGCGGTTGCTCTTTCTCCAAAGCTTCTCCCCACATGCCCGTGGGGGTCTCCCGGGGCAGGCTGAGAGCTGACCCTGGCAGCCGGCAGAGTCCCTGCCCCGGCACACAGACCCACGGGGTGCAGGGACCCTGCTCAAGGACAGCCCTGGGCACCCCTGCCTGCACACCCTGGCTTCACGGCTATTCACATTTCATAACAAGACCCTTCCTCCCCCTCCGCCTCCTTACAGATCCCATAAGCTGCGGCTGTGCCAGCTTTAGGAGATGCCTCCAGGAACTCCACCTGCAGTGCCCTGCACCCAGAGGCTTACTGTGCCAAGGGCTGCAAGGATTTCTCCTCCAGTGAGCTCTCAGTCGTCCTCCCAATCCTGACACCTTTAAGCTCTCTCTCTGCCTCGCTCATCTCCCTGAGACACCCAGGCACTGCCCTCAGACCTGCTGCGCTTGGCAGAGGAGCTGCTCCTGGGCAGAGCTGTCTCTCTGAGGCGTTGCCCGCTTGCCATGAGCTCCCTCCATCCCAGGAGCCCAGCCCAGCTCAGACGCAGAGAACCAGCCCAAGGAGTTTTAATGACCCCTCTGGTGGGTTTGATGCCCAGTCCATGAACCCCAGACACTGAGAGGAAGCTGAAAAAACCTCTCAAGAAGTCAAAGTCAGGTTCAAACTCCAAAGTTTCTTGGAGTGTTAATAGGTCCCACTGAGGGACACCACTGAGATGTTGTCCCCAGGGTCCGGTTAGAGCAGAAAACTGGAGGCAGTGATGACAGGTTGAGAAAAGCAAGGTGAAGGTGGCTCTGGTGCTGAGTAACCCTGGATGTGTTTCATTAGTGCAAAGGGCAAAGGCCTGACCCCATCACCCAAAGGGCCAAGGCCTGACCCCCAGCCCCCAGGAAGGGAGATCCTGTCCCTCACTCCTTCCTCAGGGCTCTTCCTGGCACAGTGTGGTGTGGAGATGTGCAATGCCACGGCCAGCGCTATGGTACGACACCTCCCAGCCTCTGAAGTATGGACGAGGAGGCAATGAGACCCCAGTGCTGGAAGGATAACTTGACTCCTCGTAGGCATCAGTAGCAGAGACAACAGCCATAGCCCAAGACATGAAGAGGTTGACTCTGTTAGGGGCCTTTCAGCTTTGCCACATCCCTGTGTCATCTCCACCACAGGCTGTCCTACGGTGTCCCATCACCTCTGCCTCTTTCCCTGCAGGCTGCAGTCATCCACCCGGCTGCCCCACCTTGCTGCCACCTTCCTTTGCTGAGATCTCTCCATCCTCCCTGGCTCTTCCCTGAAACACAAAGCCTTGGGCTGATCCAGACTCTTTCTGGGTGGCGTGTTGCACCACAGCACTGCCCTTGGAATGACATTTCTTTCTCCTGGTGTCCAGTCTGCACCTCCCCAGCTGCATGTTGGGGCATTATTTCTTTCTCATGCTGTTTTCCACTACAAAGGAAAGCTCCACCGGCTCCACCAGCAGCCCTCAAGCACACTCAGGCTACTCCTGTACTGTCCTCAGTCTCTGCACCACTGAGCCCAGGGCCCTCAGCCTCTCGAGTCCTGCCGGCCACGTTATTCCTGATACAGGCCAGGATGCTATTGTCCTTCTCAGCCACGCTGGGCATGCTGCTGGCTCACATCCAGCCAGCTGTCAACTGACACCCCCAGGTCCTTTTTTGCCAGGCAGCTCTCCAGACACTCTTCCCCCAGCCTGTATCGCTGCATGGGGTTGTTGTGACCCAGGTGCGGGACCTGGCACTTGGCCTTGAGGAACCTCATACCGTTGGCCTCGGCCCATCGGTACAGCCTGCCCAGATCTGCCTCTGGAGCCATCCTACCCTCAAGCAGGTCGACAATCCCACCCAACCTGCTGTCGTCTGCAAACTTACTGAGGGTGCACTCAATCCCCTCGTCCAAATCATTGATAAAGACATTAAAGAGAACTGGCCCCGATACCGAGCCCTGGGGAACACCACTTGTGACCAGCTGCCAACTGGATTGAATTCCATTCACCACCACTCGTTGGGCCTGGCCATCGCCCTGTTTTTTACCCAGCAAAGCGTACACCTGTCCAAGCCATGGGCAGCCAGTTTCTCCAGGAGAATGCTGTGGGAAACATTGTCAAAGGCTTTACTAGCCTCCAGGTAAACAACATCCACAGCCTTTCCTTCATCCACCAAGCGGGTCACCCTGTCATAGAAGGAGATCAGGTTTGTCAGGCAGGACCTGCCTTTCATGAACCCATGCTGACTGGGCCTGATCACCTGGTTGTCCTTCATGTGCCACATAATGGCACTCAGCATGATCTGTTCCATGACCTTCCCAGGCACTGAGGTCAGACTGACAGGCCCGTACTTCCCCAAATCTTCCTTCCGTCCTTTCTTGTGGATGGGCATCACATTTTCTAACCTCCAGTGAACTGGGACCTCCCCAGTTCACCAGGACTGCTGGTAAATGATGGAAAGTCGCTCGGTGAGTACTTCTGCCAGCTCCTTCAGTACCCTCGCGTGGAGGCCACCTAGCCCCATAGACTTGTGTATGTCTAGCTGTTGGAGCAGGTCCCTCACCATCTCCCTTTGGATTATGGGGGCTTTGTTCTGCTCCCTGCCCCTGTCTACAAGCTCAGGGGTCTGGGTACTCAGGGAACAACCCACTCTACTACTAAAGAAGGAGTCAAAGAAGGCACTAAGTACCTCAGCCTTTTCCTCATCCTTTGTCACTATGTTACTGCCTTCATCGGATAAAGGATGGAGATTCTCCCGAGTCCTCCTTTTGTTACTAGTGTGTTTATAGGAACTTTTCTTCTTGTTCTTAACATCCAAAGCCAGTTTAAGTTCTAGTTGGGCTTTGGCCCTGCTAATTTTCTCCCTACATAGCCTTACAACATCCTTGTAGCCTTCCTGAGTGGCCTTCTTCCAAAGACCATAAACTCTCCTTTTTTCCCTGAGTTGTAACCGTAGCGCTCTGTTCAGCCAGGCTGTCTTTTTTCCCTGATGTCTCATTTTACATCACATGGGGACAGCCTGCTCCTGCACCTTTAAGACTTTCGTCTTGAAAAATGTCCAGCCTTCCTGGACTCCTTTGCCCTTCAGGACTGCCTGCCAAGTGGCTCTGTCAAGCAGCCTCCTGGAAAGACCAAAGTCTGCCCTCTGGAAGTCCATGGTGGCAGTTCTGCTGATCACCCTCCTTGCTCCTCTGAGAATTGAAAATAATTTCATGGTCACTATGCCCAAGATGGCCTCCAGCTGTCACATCCCCCACAAGTCTTTCTCCATTTACAAACAACAGGTCCGGCAGGGCTCTTTCCCTTGTCAGCTCCCTCACCAGCTGTGTCAGGAAGTTCTCCGCAACACACTCCAGGAGCTTCCTAGGCTGTTCCCTCTCAGCCGTATTGTGCTCCCAGCTGGTATCAGGTAGGTTGAAGTCTCCCACCAGGGCAAGGGCCAGCGATCATGAGATTTCTCCCAGCTGCTTGTACGATATTTCATCCACCTCTGCATCCTGGTTGGGCAGTGTATAACAGACTCCCACCATGATATCTGTCTTATTGGCCCTCCCCCTGATTCTCACCCATAAACACTCAACCCTATTGTCACCATCATTAAGCTCTTGACATTCCTAACACTCCCTCACATACAAAGTCACCCCACCTCCTCTCCTTCCTTGCCCGTCCCTTCTGAAGAGTCTGTAGCCATCTAATGCAGCACTGGTTGTGCGACTCATCCCACCACATTTCTGTGATGGCGACTACATCATAGTTTTCCTGCTGCACAATGGCTTCCAGCTCCTCCTGTTTGTTGCCCATGCTGCGTGCATTAGTGTAAACGTGTTATGTTTTCAGAAAACCCATAACAATTTCTTGTCATTTAGACAACTATTCTATCGCCCAGTGACCCCTCCCCACGCAGAAAGGGGAATCACGAAAAGCAAGGAAACATGAGGGTTGAAATATAAGTAGATTTAATAGGACAAGACTAAATAATTAACAACAATATTAAAGCACCAGTATTAATCCCAATACTAATATAAGATGTACAAGAATTATACTCAGCCAATTCTATCAGTAGGAAGCTGTGCACTCCCAGCAGGGGAGAGTAAATGTCGGACACTGCAAGAGCAACGGCTTCAGGAGGGAGGGAAGGGCTCAGGGGTCCGGCACCGGGGCAAGGACTTTCTCTGCACCACAGCCATCAAGGGAGAGAGAAACGACGCAGCAAACTTTCTCATTTGTATCGAATGTGACGTTCATGGTATGAAATAATCCTGTTCGCCAGCCTGGGTCAAATGCCCAGGCCTCGCTCCTCCTCGTACCTGCACCTGCCAAGGCTTGAAAACACCGAGGCCTTGAATCCCACGTAGCCTAGCTGGCTATAAAGCAAATATTTTCACGAATTCAGACACTAGAATCTTCTAAGAATGACGTTTTCCCAGACATTAGAAGATAAATTAGTCCTGTGTTGCTCAACCCAGGACAAGAAGCACTTCAGCTGGGCTACTGGTCCTGCCACCTTTTTGCTGGAAGAAGGCTTGACTTCTACCTGACCATTCCCAGGCGCAGCCATAGTTTCTAAGCCATCAAAGACCCTTGCCTCTCTGCTGCTGGATTCATCCCCTTTCCCCTTCAAATCTAGTTTAAAGCCCATTTGATGAGCCCTGCCAACTCCTGTGCAAGGATCCTTTTCCCCTTTTGAGACAGGCGTACCCCGTCTGTCTCCAGCAGGCCTGGTGTCATGTAAACCATCCTGTGATCAAAAAAAATAAAGTCCTGCCACTGGCACCAGGCTCAGAGCCAAGTATTGATCTTCCAGCTCTTCCTGTTGCTTTCCTCATCTTTCCCTGTGACTGGGAGGACCAAGGAGAACATGACTTGCAGTCCTGACCCTTTAACCAGTCATCCCAAGGCCCAGAAGTCTCTCTTGATCGCACTTGTGTTTCTTGTTAACAGATCATCTCTGCCTGTCTGAAAAATTAGTAGTGGGTAATAATCTGAGGGTCTTACCAGGGAGGGAAGTTTTCTTTTTATATCTTTAACCTGGGCCCCAGGGAGGCAGCAGACTTCCCTGAGAAGTGGGTCTGTTCTGCATATTGGGCCTTCCGTTCCCTTCAGGAGGGAGTCACCTACAACAATGACCGGTCTTTTTTCCTTAACTGAAGATGTTTTGATGGGAGGCGTAGTCTGATTTAACTGTGGTGACACCTCTGTGGACACTGAATTATCCTCCTCGTCATGATTGAGTTCCCCTTGCAGAGCCTCATACTTATTTTTAAGGGTACCTGGGAAGGTGGGGGAGTTAGTGGGGAGACACACCTGCTTCGCTGGGCAGAAACACGTTCCTACAGCCCCCTCTCCTCTAAGTTACCTTGTTCAGCTAGGCAGAGAGAGGACAGGGAATCGTCTGTCCATCATGTGGACTTGTGTACGTTCAGGTTCCTCAGGTGGCGGAATGCTCAGTGTTAATCTGCCTTTGACCCCGATCTGTGCATTCTTGGCTCCAGACCTGGAATCCAGTTCCTGTCCGTCATTGAGTCCAGTCTGGGACTTCCCCAGTGCCTGACAGTGACATCATCCTTGGAGCTTGATACAGTTTTCTAGATATTGTATCTATTTCATTATTTCCTTTTTATTTTATTACGAGTATTTCATTAAAGTAGATTAGTTCCTTCTAAACTCATAAATCTCTTTCTTTCCTTCCTCTCCTCGGAGTGAGAGCTGGGGGAGAGCATCTGTTGTCCGTCATTGGCCAACTCGGCCTAAACCAGGACAATACGGAAACACACTTCAGTGCTGCATATGCATTTGGGCTAAAAACCCCCACTGGGCTAGTTTTTCAGAGACAGTTTCAGAGTGGCAAAGCAGATTCGGCACATAAATGCTTGTTTTTGCTGGGATAGAGTTGATTTTCTTCACAGTAGCTGGTATGGGGCTGTGTTTTGGATTTGTGCTGGAAACAGTGTTGATAAGACAGAGATGTTTCCATTATTGCTGAGCAGCGCTTACACAGCACCATGGCCTTTTCTGCTCCTCACACCACCCCACCAGCAAGTAGGCTGGGAGTGCACGAGAAGTTGGGAGGGGACACAGCTGGGACAGTGGACCCCGACCAAAGGGATATCCCGTACCATGTAGCATCATGCTCAACCATATAAATCTGGGGGAAGAAGAAGGAAGGGAGGGATGCTTGGAGTTACAGCGTTTTGTCTTCCCAAGTAACCATTACGTGGTATGGAGCCCTGCCTTCCTGGAGGTGGCCGAACACCTGCCTGCCGATGGGAAGTAGTGAATTAATTCCTTGTTTTGCTTTGCTTAAGTGTGCGGCTTTTGCTTTACCAATTAAATTGCTTGATCTCAGCCCCGGAGTTTGCTCACTTTTACCCTTCTGATTCTCTCTCCCATCCCACTGGCGGGAAGTGAGTGAGCGACTGTGTAGTGCTTAGTTGCCGGCTGGTGTTAAACCACAACAAACAGAAACTCCACCATTCTCTGGGACCCCATTCCAGTGCTTGACTGTCCTCCTGGTGACCTTTTTATCTTTTATTTTTATGTCAGGTTAGTCAAGAATTACACAACTCAGAGCAAGACATCATAGCAGGGGGAGATGCTTTGAAGCCCTTCATATCTTTGAACACTTTTAAGGCGATTCCATGCAGGGATGCTATAGAAGATAGCCCGTGGGGTCTAGCAAGCGATTTCTCAAATGTGAGGCTGGTCGTCTCTTCACCACTTGTCTCACTTTCTGGGCATCAATGGCTACTGACCATGCTTTGACTATTTCCCTTTAACATTATTTGGTCAGACACAGCTTGAAGTAGCTGTTTGCATTAAACTACTCAGAGGTGCTGAAGATGCTCTAGAGTACAAAGATATCAAGGTGGGACACAACATAGGAGGAATGCCTCAGGACACCTTTCCCCTTCTTGAGGAGGATGAAAGCCAGGCCGGACACATGGTTTTGTTTCAGCAGGTATGAGATGCCTTTCTTCAGGCAACCATGTAGCCCAGTGGGACTTTTTGGGGACTATTTGAGAGGATTTTACGTACTCTGTAGTACCACTTTGTCCGTAGGAGTCTCTTCAAGGCAATTCTCACTTCCTTATTCCTCAGGCTATAGATGACAGGGTTAAACACTGGGGTAAAAATTGTGTAAAACAGGGCAAGGTATTTGTCGGTGTCTACGGAATCCCTTGACCGTTGCTTTAGGTAGACGACTGTGGCCGAGCCATAGAAGTGTCACCACCACAAGCTGTGAGGAACAGGTGGAAAAGGCTTTGTGTCTGCCCAGAACTGAAGGTATTTTCAGAATTGCCCTGATAATTTTAATGTAAGAAATAACTATTAAGGAGAAGGGAAAGATTGCAAATACCAGGATGATGGTGTACAGTGTCACTTGGTTCCAGAACGTGTCTGCACAGGCCAGCTCCAGCAGAGGGGGGACATCACAAAAAAAGTGATGAAGGTCATGGGATGCACAGAGGGCAAAGTGAACACCTGGTAGGTCTGTCCTACTTGCACTGGTACAACAGCCACCCACGACCCCACCACCAGTCTGATGCAGAGACCCCTCCTCATGATGAGGGGGTAGTGCAGGGGGTCACAGATGGCTATGTAGCGGTCATAGGCCATGACAGCCAGAAGAAGGCACTTGATGCTGCCCAGCAACACCAGGAAATACAGCTGGGCAGCATAGCCAAGGAAGGAGGTCCTGCCATCCTCCAGCAGGAAAACCACCAGCATTTTTGGCAGAGTGACTGATGTGTAGCAGATACATGGGGCTGTGGAGGCTTGAGTCCACTACTGTGATGAGTGCAATCAGGCTGTTCCCTGTGAGGACCATGAGGTAGATGACCAGGAATACTGTGAAGCACAAGCCCTGCAGGCTGGACTGGTCAGAAAATCCCAGAAGAATGAATCCAGATCCACCGGTGTGATTCTCCAGGCCTTTTCTTTGGGGCATTTTTCCTGCACAGAGCAATTCAAACAACAGGCTCTCAGAGGATGCTGGTGGCCTGTCCACCATCACAGACACTTCAAGCCTAGAGAAAGACTACAAACATCAGCATACACGCGATTGCAGGATTAGGAGAGCTCGACCAAGATAGGCATGAATGTTTGGAAATCTAACGTGGGTCGCTTGCAGAGGAGAGGTTTGTAAAGAGAGAGAACAGAGTCCTTGAGCCTGAATAACTGGGGGGTTTATTGTCATATGGGTAAAAGAAACTTGACTTTCTCTTTTAGAGGTGATTTTATTAAATAGAATACCTATTGAAAGATGAGAGAAAAGGAAGAAAAGAGACAAATACTAGTGCCTTTAAGGACAGCCTTACTTACGTTCCTTGTCCAGATCTCATCAGAGGTGTATTTAATGTAAGAACATTAAGAAGGAATAGGGTTAAAAGGGGGGAAGGATGAAAAAGGGGAAGACAAAGAAAGGCAAGGCTAGGCAAGGAGAGGCAAACAAGCCAAAGCAAGGCAAGGTATGACTTGATGCTTAGACCTTAGTGAGAGAGATTAATCCCAGCTCTCCTCACATGGGAGAGCTCATCCCCTGACGCTGCGTCCACACACAAAGATCTGGGAGACTATCTTAGATCTGAATCATCAGTTTTTGCCTAGTGAAGGGTGAATCCCGTCAGAAGTAACACAGGCTTCTCTCCGCCAAAGAATCCAGTGACACTGATGCATCCATGGCACATTTAAACAAGACAGAGAAGCAGCAGGTTATGCTTAAATTACCAGTTTTCAGGGTGCTAAAAGACATTTTTGTGCAAGCAAGAAAACTGGTTTATGCAGGTTTCAATCATACGGAGAAGAAAGTGATTAAAAGCGTGTGATATCCCCATGACACCCATTTTTCCCGCACAGGTCAGGCATCTATAACTTTTGAATAAGTCCCAAATCATTCAGCGTTCCCAAACCTGCTGCTCTGTCGCTTGGATTTCTGACAGCTTACAAATGCAGCCGAGGGCCCATTCGCTCTGATCCCAACCCTGCAAGCCCTCACAGAAGCAGAGCAGTGCTCTTGCTGCCTGGGGAGCTCAGCCTTCCCTTCACATTGCCCCCCTTCCCAGAGCAGAAGGGCTTCTTGCTGGGCACACCTGAAGGGTGTCAGCTACAATCTAGCAGCACCACAACAGCAGGTGGCTTCTTATGGAGAAGGGACTCAGCTGAGAGATGTTTAAGAATCTCAGTTTGAGGTGGGGTCAAGTGGTCATTGCATGAGGAATATGCCATCTGCAGCCTGGATATCTAGGTAACTCAGCTCTTGTCAGAGTCAATGGAGAAACAAGGAACACAGTATATGAGAACTGAAAAACAGCTCATCTGACCCAAGGGTCTGACTTGGGTGACACACAGTGGTGCGTCCAGATCATGAGGAAGCGAAAGGCGACTGCTCAGGCCTTGAGACAGCACTGACAAGGTGATACCAGCTTGTCTGTCCATCCCAGTTGTGCTCCCACTATGCTCAAGTTTGTTTCTTTTGTGACAAACTTACCATGGTAATCATTGCCTGATAGGATGATACAGATTTCATTACATACGTGCTGTTGGGTTAAGATAAGTGTTAGGTCAGGGTTAGTTAAGGTTCATGTTCACGCTTAAATTAGAGCTAGAGTTCATGTGGTTTAGGGTTAGATTTCAAATAGGTTGCGGTTTGGTTAGGGTAAGGGTAAGGTTGGGGTGCGGGTTACAGTTAGAGTCAAGGGTTATGACCTGGGGTTGGGGTAGAGCTAGGGTCAGGCAATGATTAGGGTTAGGATTAAGATAAGGTCAGGGTTATGTTCAGAGCAGGGTTAGGTTACGGTTCGGGCAGGGTAGGGTTAGGGTTAGATACCTGCTGGACAGTGTGCGTCTTGCTGTGCTCCTCTTCCAGTGCGTGCCACGGTCATTAAAATCCCCAATAAGACCTGGCAATTCTTTGGGTTTCTTGAATAAGCCTTTCTCCGCTTCCTTATCCTGATTGCAGGTGCTTTGTCTCCCACACTAAGAGGCCTCTCCTCTGATCCTCACCCACAAAGGACTCACCCAACCTCTTGCACATCCCATAGAGGAGCTCCATAAGAAAAGACAGCAGGAAAAGATGAAGAGTTCACCAATCCCAGTTTCAGCATTGAGACAGCCAAAACTCAGGGGAGGTCTTGTAGGAGCAACCTCCTGTAAATCCACCCCCATCATACTCGTCTTCCTCCCCTTTTATGTTTGCCGAATTAGCACAGCCCGCCCCACTCATTATGGGGTAGTTCCATCTCAGATGTCTCCTCCTCCTGGCTGATGTGTAGCATCATTTGGGTGGGAAGAGAACTATAGTCATACATGTTTAGCATGATCTCTATAATCTTCATTATCATATGCAGGGGTGTGCGTGCTTTCATATGTATTTCATGGATAATGAAGCAAAGGTCACTTCTCAGACACAATGGCCTTGAGAACTGAGAACTAGCAAGCTCACCACACGAGTGGCAGAGCTATCTTGTCTTCACAAGACGGTTCTCCCACACTTTCCGGTGCTAGAACTGTGAGCCTTATCAGTTCTTTGAAGGCCAGGCCTGCATTATTTATTTCCTTGCGAGTGTTGGAGGCTTTCCATTGAAGGCTTGGAGGGCCTTCTGCCCCTTGTCAGGGAATTTACAGTCTGTCTCTTACAACTAGCAGCTGGAGCTTTCCCAGCACTCCTCGCCATTTCTTCCACCAGTATCAAAACTCTGTGGTAGTACATGGGACTCCAGCTCCTCCGCTCTGTGCCCCAGGCTGAGGGTGTTGGTGCACTTTTGGTGCACTGCATCACTTTGGCTGGAGCACTGGGGCCACGCTCAGCCTTGTCACTAAGTACCAAGTCCCCAAGACCCAGTATGTGCAATGCTTTGCTTGAGATCAGAGACATGCTGGAGTGGACGGAGGGCAGCAATGTGAAAGCACCAAAAGTGAAAATCCTGTTCACCCAGAGGCCAGAAAAGCAGGGCTGGGCTCTGTAGCCCTGCCAGGAAAAGGCTTTGATGCTCCCAAAGAGCTGTGCTGGAGGGAAAGTTGATCTCCAGGAGGACAAGCTGCTGCTGAAAATGTCCTTGGGTGTGGAGATGCTGTGATCGAGGAGCACTGTGACAATCAGTCGCCTCTTCGTTGGTTATATCACCGAGGGGCTCAGCAAAGGATTGTTGGAAGAAGACTCAGCAGAGTCTGGGAGCAGCCAAATGAGTTGAGCCCTCCGTGTGATGGGCTTCTTGTTCATGACCTGGTCTGCGTCAACTGGGTGGAGATGGGTCAGACTGGGCCTCACTGCAGTGGTGGGTTTCGGTTGCTGATGGACAGAAACCAAACCTGCCTGGGCTGCCACATAGGCTTGCCCAAAGGAACCAAATCTGGCCGCAGTGCTCTCTGGGGTGTCTGTCAAGCATCTGCTCTGATCAGGAATGGCTTTCCCGTAGGTGCTGTGCTGTCCCTGCCAGCAACCTGCAGTTGTTCTGGGGGGCGCTGGCATCTCAGGTGGCACAACAAGCCGAATATGGCCACTGAGGAGCTGTCCTGAATTAGGTTGAGCAATGGGGGAATGTCCACGAGACACCTGCCACTACAGTCAGCAGAGATCTAGGAAATACACCTGGTGGAGAAGAGAAAGAGAGGGACTTAGCTGCATTTGGTCAGATGACCACCTCTGTAGGTGCTGTGGATGTAGGGAATATTGAAGGTTTTATCTGTCCAAAATGTAACATCTACTTTCATTTCCATCTGCCAAAGAAATTCCTCACCAGGCTCCATGATGTTGCCCCCAGATGCTGTCTTGTGTCTCAGCATTGCTGCATTAGGGCTTGCAGTCACCTGCACATATCCTGGGCAAACTCTGGTGTCACCTCAAATGTCACCAGGTGTTCCCACCTGAACAACTCCCTCACTCTCCATTAATTAGCAAGGGAGTGGACACAAACAGCTCACTTGCAGGTGCTCATCTTGTGCACGCCTGAACGGAGGCAAGAAGAATCCCACCTCCTGCGGGTTTGTGGCAGGCACGGGAGAGAGCTGAGTCCCCTTCCGGCCCCAGGGCTACAGAGCCGGGATGAGACGCCTTGATTGACTCGGCTGAATTCCTTCCCTCAGCAGGAGGGATAAAGGCGATTACTCCCTATCCCTGTCTGGGTGTCCTGACAAATGATGGGATGAGAAAATAGGATTCTTGAGACTCACTGTTTTCCTGATACACGAAATGACAGTGCAGGAAGGAAGAGCCTCTCCCCAGCTTAGTGATTGCTTCATCCTGTTTCCTAGCAGGTTCCCTGGAGCCCCAGGGACACCTGGAGGGATCCCCGAGGGGGCAGAGAAAGGGCTGCCTTGGGCTGGTCCTCTGCTGCTGAGCTGGGCTGGGCTCCTGGCATGGAGCGTAGGATGGGCTCTGGGAGCAGGGCTGGGCTCCTGGCATCCAGCGCGTAGGATGGGCTCTGGGAGCAGGGACAGGGAGGAGACGTGGGCACAGAGAAGCAGCTCCTGGCAGGGGCAGCTCCAGGCAGCAGAGAGCCACGCCAGCCGGCTGCATCCCTCTCTGCTCCGCTGCACAGGGAAAGAGAAACCAGATGGGAGAAACCGACTTTGAAACTGGATCCTTCCCCAAACAGTAACAGTAGTCCATTTTCTTCTTCAAGGACATTGTCAGGGGGACCATTGTCCAATGGAGGTGTAAGCACAGGACACTTGGGTGGTGCCCGGCAGGTCACTGGTGTGCAGAGCAGCTCTCCTGACTCTGCACTAGGGCACAGAGAGCCCTTTTGTCCCTCAGGGCTCAGCAGTGTTCAGGCGAAAGGCAATGGGAAAAAGAAGGATTTCTGCCCCTGCAAGGAAAGTGCCCTCAGTAGCACAAACCTGATCTCCAAAAAGGAGCTGAACGAAATTATTACAAAGGAGAAGTCATCGCGGGGAGATTTTTGGGGAAAAAAAGAATGGGATTGGCTCAGTCTGCCTGAATTTGTCAATGTCTTCTCTTTCAACAGTCCCCCACACTGAAGGTGAACAAATGTCCAATGGCAGCTCCATCACCCAGTTCGTCCTCCTGCCATTGGCAGACACACGGGAGCTGCAGCTCTTGCACTTCGGGCTCTTCCTGGGCACCTACCTGGCTGCCCTCCTGGCCAACGGCCTCATCATCACCACCATCGCCTGTGACCACCGCCTCCACACCCCCATGTACTTCTTCCTCCTCAACCTCTCTGTTCTTGACCTGGGCTCCATCTCCACCACTGTCCCCAAATCCATGGCCAATTCCCTTTGGGACACTGGAGCCATCTCCTACACAGGATGTGCTTCACAGGTATTTTTTTTCTTTTTCTGTGCTGTAGCAGAGGTTTATCTTCTCACTGTCATGTCCTATGACCGCTACGTTGCCATCTGCAAAGCCCTGCACTACGGGACCCTCCTGGGCAGCAGAGCTTGTGTCCACATGGCAGCAGCTGCCTGGGGCGGTGGGTTTCTCACTGCCCTGCTGCACACAGCCAATACGTTTTCACTGCCCCTTTGCCAGGGCAATGCTGTGGGCCAGTTCTGTGAAGTCCCCCAAATCCTCAAGCTCTCCTGCTCAGATGCCTACCTCAGGGAATTTGGGCTTATTGTGGTTAGTGCCTTATTCTCTTTTGGTTGTTTTGTTTTCATTGTGCTGTCCTACGTGCAGATCTTCAGGGTCGTGCTGAGGATCCCCTCTGAGCAGGGACGGCACAAAGCCTTTTCCATGTGCCTCCCTCACCTGGCCGTGGTCTCCCTCTTTCTCAGCGCTGCCATGTTTGCCTCCCTGAAGCCTTCCTCCATCTCCTCCCCATCTCTGGAACTGGTGGTGGCAGTGCTGTACTTGGTGGTGCCTCCAGCAGTGAACACCCTCATCTACAGCATGAGGAAGCAGGAGCTCAAGGATGCATTGCAAAAATTGATGACCAGATGATTTTCAAAAGCAATAAAATTTGTCTTCTGCAAATCACTCATAACGTAACTCATTAGAGGCCAAGTCCATCTCCTGTAGGTTTGTTGGGTATGGTTGTGGTTTTGGGGTTTTTTTGCTTTGCTTTACTTCTTATACTGATGGCCACAAAGAAATTTTGTCATTTGTGCTGTTCCTAATGAGGCATCTTTCCAAATTTGTGAGGCCCGCAGACTACGTAAATGAGGCCCTGTGCTCTCTGTCTATTTGAAAGAAATAAAGAACTTTCCAGTGACTTGTTTGCTCAAAATCCTTCCTATGAAGCCCCCTCTGGAGCCGTAGGGCAATGCCTGTGTGCAGAGGCGAAGGGGAAAGAAGAGGAGAGAGGAGAGGGAGGAAGAGGAGGGAGAACCAGCCTTGGTCTTCTCAGAGCTGCTTTCTTTCCGTTTCCACATTTTCCATTCTGATCCTTTGCCTTCTTGGAAGGCCCGATTGCTCTGGCAGCTCTCTCACACTGCTGATGGTGTGGCGGCCCTGTGAGCACAGGCAGGGGCAGGGACTGGTCAATTCTCTGACAGAGCTGGCCTCCCTAACAGCAGGGAATGTCCTCAGGGCAGTGCCTGAAGGTCCTCAGGCAAAAAGACGTTTGGAAGGGCTTCTCCAAGAGTTGCTGTCAAGAATACGCCCAGGGAAGTTCCCCACAAATGACACCACCAGTGTAGAACTTAATTGCGTAAAGTGTGCAGGGTGGGGACAAGCAGCAGCTCCCTTGCTCAGCCAGGGCTCCTGGGCAGGACGTGAAGGACCAGCAGAGCAGGTTCTGGTCAGGTCCTGTGTGTGCTGGACACCCCAGGGAAGCTGCCACAGGGCAATGGCCACACACCTGGCTAATAACAACCACAGGCATGAGCATGATGTGCGTGTGGTGAGATTAACCTGAGTGAGCACAAACACCATCAGCTGTTGCTGGGGCCTCCATGAAGGCCTGTGGGACAGACAGTGGCTGGAGGTCACTTCACTCGGAGAGTAACGTCCCCTGGGAAACCCCCTGAATGCAGCCCTGGGGTGGGCTTCCTTGACCCCAGGTCCCTGTGTCCATTCCTCACGCCGTGGGGCACCTCAGAGAGGTGCCGAGCAGGGAGACACAGCACGGGGCTGAGGTGCTGCCGGCCTCCGGGAGTGGCAACAGGAGGCCATGGAGTCTGCTGCAGGGCCTCTGCCCGTGCCAGGGAAGGACTCGTGTCTCTGAACAGCCCTGCCAGAGCCCTGATAGTGCTGGGTGTGTCTCCAGGAACAGCCTGTGTGCTACCTCACCCTCCCCTCTCTTCATGGCCTGTCCCTTTGACTACACGGTGTGACAGAAGCGCCTCTGTGGGGCATCTCACCTGTGC
This sequence comes from Larus michahellis, assembly GCF_964199755.1. Lineage (NCBI taxonomy): Eukaryota > Metazoa > Chordata > Aves > Charadriiformes > Laridae > Larus > Larus michahellis. The sequence continues at coordinate 62,403 of NW_027436126.1, read as the reverse complement.
AGTCAGAAAGGGTTCTGCAGGCGTGAGTGGCATCGCCCTCTAGAAGATGGCATTTCTCACCTTTCACAAAGCACAGACCATGTCTAGGGAGTAGGAATGTAGCCGGAGGCACACACCCTCCATGTTTCACCTCTCTGAACGTCGATCACAGGTTTTTTTTAAGCACCTAACAGGGAAGCAAATGCCCTAAGTAATAGATGTCCTCAACCTTCAGAAAAAGTCTCTTCCTCCTCTCTTTCTCATGACCTACCCCATGACTGGGGTTGGGAACACCCTCCTCGTCATGTTGATGCTGCTGGAAAACTTGGAAACCTGCTCCAGCTCCAGCATCCTGACTGTCCCCCGACTGGGGACAGCACAATCTCTGCTCACAGCAATGGTTAGTGCTCTTTCCTGCACCTTTGGCGTGTACGCAGTGTTTCCTGCTGGTGGCCACATCCTACGAGGAGTACTGGGCTATATGCCGCCCCCTGCTCTCTGCAAGGCTCGTGAACTGGAAGGGTTGTCTCCAGAAGAAGGCTGCACCTTGGCTAGGGGGATTCTGTCATCTACAGCAATCATTTCCTTCTTGTCCCAGGTACATGTTGTGTTCCCCACGTACTGGACCACTTCTTCTTGTGCGGGTGAAACACTGAAACAGGTCTCCTGGAGAGGTTGTATGTACCCAGTCTCTGGAGACATTCAAGGTCAGCTTGGACAGGGCTCTGAGCAACCTGTCTCATTGGAGATGTCCCTGTTCACTGCAAGGGGGGTTGGACAAGATGACCTTTAAAGGTCCCTTAAAACCCAAGCCTGTTTATGACTCTATGATTCGGTGGGTTTGCACCAATGCTGAAACTCTCCTGACGTGAAACCATGACACTCATGGACTTTGTTTTCATAACCTGCTTTTTAGACCCATTCTTGCCGTTCCTGTTCATGCTGGTATCCTGTGAGTGCATCAGAGCTGCACTTGGGGGCAGCTCTCCTGCCCAGCAGGGGCAGGCAGAAGGCCTTCTCCACCGGTTCCTCTCATCTCCCTGGAGCCACTCCTTTCTGCGGCACCCTCCTCACTGTCAGTGGGATGCCCAGAACAGCCCTCTGGAGAGAGTTTAACAAAGCCCTCTTTCAACACGCACCTCACCCCTGCTCAATCCTCTCATCTCCAGCCTGAGGAGAAGAAAGGATTGGGGGTCGGGAGGAACTGACAAAAACAGCTTAGGAAAGCTGTCAGCTGCAGAGAGATGCCGTTGGAGTTGTGGGCTTGTTGGAAGAAATCCCTTATGGTTCTCTTTTGAAGTGGCCCCAAGGGCCTGGACAGGTTAGAATTGTGTCCTGGGCACTCCTCTGGCAGCGTGTCATAGTGAGAAGGCTGTTGGTGTCAGGGAGATGGAGAAGGCTGGCCAGTGTCATTGTGACACCTCTTTCCAACACCTTGGAAAGGCCAGAGCTGTCAGAGAGGTTCCTGGGGCCTTGGAGAAGGCAGACAGTTTTCAAAAAGGCAGGAAGGAGGATGGGGATGATCACAGACTGGTCAGCCTCACCAGGGAAGGTGATATGACAAGTCCTCCTGCAGCCATCTGCAGGCATTTGAAGGACAAGAAAGGGATCTCAGAAGACATGTGGGAGGGAAAAGAAGGGGATGTTGTGTACCCAGACTTTAGCAAGGCCTTTGACGTGGTCTTCTGTAGTCTCCTTAGAGTCAGCTTGTTGCCAGCCAGGCTGAAGAAGTGGACGATGTGGTGGGTGGGAAGCTGGCTGATTGCTGAGGAGAGATGTCATCTGTGCTACAAAGTCCTCCTGGCGGCCAATTCCTGTGGCATCCTTCAAAGACCAGCCCTTGACAAGAAGTAGGGAACATTTTTATTATCCCTCTGGATGATGGGAGAAAATGCACTTTCCCCTCCTTTGTGGATGATGCCAAGTTGTGGGGAGCCCTTGCAGAATCTCACCTAGTTAGCACTCTTGGTAGCAGGAGAGTTGGGCAAGATGACTGTGGTGGGTTACACATGGCTGGCCATCAGGTGCACACCAAGCCATGGGAGGTTCTCACCGCTCCTCCTCAGCATGACAAAGGGAGAAAAGAAGGTGAAAACACTCATGGGTAAAGATAAAAGTAGCTTGACAGAGGGGGACAGTCTGTGTGTGTGAGGACAAAAAAAAAAAAGAAGCAAGCGAAAAGCAAAGGCCACACACAGAAGGAGAGGAAAACCAGATGCGATTGTTTCCTCTACTTCCTGTCAGGAGACAATATCAGCTACCTCCTGGGAGGCAACGATTCTATACATATAGCAGTCTCTTTGGAAGACAAATGTGTTAATTACGAATATCATCCCCTTCCCCGTCCTTTCTCTCAGCTTTTCTTGCTGAGCATGATGTCATATGGCACGGAATATCCCTTTGGTCAATTCAGGGCCCAGCCCAACCACTTGCCCACCCCGAGTGTACTACCTTCAGAGGGGGTGGGAGAGACAGCCTTCACATGGCGCGAGCACTGCTCAGCGATAGCCAAAACATTGGTGCAGGACCAACACCCTTCTAGGCACGAGTAGGAAGCGCAGCAGTGTAGGGGCTGCTATGGAGAAAGTTAACTCCCTCCCAGCCAGACCCAGGACAACGCTGTTCAGGGGTCTCTTCCAACCTGCGCCGTCCTAGGATTCGAGGAATCTTTTCCTTGGAGAGCTCTTTGAAGACAGAACAGACGGAGGAAGAAGAAGAAACAGGCAGAAGGTGAGATACAAAATGCACCAGTATAAATACAGCAGCTCCTCTGAGGAACGTTTCTCCCCTCAAACCGTTGGCAGGAAATCTGTGAGATAAATTTGATGAGAGAAGCTCCCTTTTATCTGCTCAGGGACTGGGCCACAAGGAGGGTGATGGGTGGGTACGGGGTCATGGGGTCAATTGTGTCTCAGGAACTCATCCAGGAGGAAGGCAATGGCGGTGAAGGGGCTGTGAGGTCACTTCTGCCTCTGGAGGGGACAGGCTACAGCAGGAATGTGGCTGGGAAAGGGACTGTGAGGTCCCTTCTTTCTGAGAGAGCTGACAAGTCAGCCCTTGGCTCATGGCTGGGCTCTGTGCTTTTAAGCTCACATCTGCCAGTGTCTCTGACAGGCCGGCAGAAGGCCCCTGGGTGGCACATTGACTGGGAGATGCCCTCTGCCGAAGGACCCAGGCTCACTCCAGCAAGGGGACTTATATTTTGGGTCTCATGTCTCTTCTACATTAGTACGTGAAGGGACAGCAGCAGGCACGCAGCTTGGTCATGTCTATACAAGAAGCTGAAAGGCTGGCAGCCTTGGGACATCATGGTGAGCTTGCTTCTGTCTGGTCTGGTGAAAGGCCACCAGAAGGCTGATGGGCTGGGATGGCTGCTTGAAGGTTGTTTCCCAGCTGGTGGAGCTTTCCTTGGAGGTTGGGAACTGCAGGAGAGGGAAACACTGCCACACAGTGCAGCTTGGAAGGTGGAGAGTGGCCATGAGGAAGCAGAAATATCACTCCAAGGGTAGGGCTGTGGTACGAGAAGTCATGCAGAAGGAGTCTGAGATGAGTCCATGTCTTTGTGTGTCATGGAACAAAGTGTGAGGGTGGACAGACGTCGGTGAGTGTCTGGAACTGCCAGGGTGAGAGCAAGGTGGGGAAGCGACATGGGTGTCTCCAGCCGGCAGGGAAAAAGAAGCAGCTGTGGGAGAGCGTAGGACACACTGTGGTGGAGATGGCAAAGGGCACTGGCAAGGCTGGAAGTCACCAAGAGAACCCAAGTCTTTGTCCCCTTGGGCACAGCAATGACACCTCTGCCACCAAGGCCTGTGAGGAGACATGTTGTCCTGAGGCACTGAGGGGGCCTCCTGGCCTCCTTGCACACCCCCAGCGCTGCTGGAATGGTGACTTCAGACATGGTCGGTTTAGTTAGGAGATGTGGAAATTCATGAAAGATGAGGGAGATTAAATGCACGGTCTGAGAGGGAGCACTGAAAAAATGCAAATCAAGTTCTGCTGGTTTGGAAGGTCAATAGCTCTCCGCTTGCTATTCATGCACGTCCAGAAATCTCTTTATTTTCATCGCATGGGAAAACACTGATGACGTCCCCCAGGGATGTCATTGGCTGCCTGCAGCTGAGGCTGCAGTTGAAGGATCAGGAAAAGGTAAAGCGGCTGGAGAAGGACAGAAAGGGCATCCATCTGGAAGCTGCCCCCAGCCGGAGACAAGAGGCCACCGGCCCCTGCGGGTGAGGAAGGGTCCCTGCGAGCAGTCCTCAGCAGGCCAGCTGGCCACCACACACCACAGGGTCTGTAGGTGGAACCAAAGGTGCGGCACGGCCGTGCAGTGTGTGTGCGGGTGTGTGAGGCTGTGTGTCTGGGAAGCCTGACCATCGTAAGAGCTGAGAGAGGCAGAGACAGAAGCGTCTGAACTGTAACATTCTCCTGGCGGCACCAAGAGTGGGAACTGCGTTGAGTCCTGGGGCCTGGGGGCCGTGTCACCCCTCTGCTGCGTGCGGGTCCCTCCCCGTGCCTGTGCCCCCACAGCCTTTGCCTCACTGGTCTCGCTTTTTTGCTTGCCTGTGCCTCTCTTCGGGCTGTTCTTGTATCCTGCTCCCTGCCCCTGCTCTAGTTTCCAAGCCCCTCTCTTTCTCTGCCGTTCTTCCTGTCCCTTTTGTGTTTCCCCTTGCTCTCCCTCTGTCCTGCTCCCTGCTCCTCTTTTTCTCTTCCTCTGTCTCTGTCCTGAAGCACATTGCTGGTTTTCCCTCTGGAATCTTGGGGGGGTTCCTCATATCCTGGGGTGAAGAGGTGGAGGGGCAGCTCTACGTGTGGGGCAGGGGCTGCGTTAACCCCCCCACCTCCCGCTGCACGAATGGCCACAGGTAGAAGCAATGTGAAACAAACATCAAACCTTTAATGACTTAAGAAGGAAAGCGAGACGTGGTAGAGGGCTGGGGCTGGAGTGGCTGGGTGCGGGTCGCATGCCACAGGGATTTGTGCTCCCCACCTTCCCTATCAACCCATCAACAGTGGTCGGGGGGGTGTGGGGCACTTTGCTCATCCCCCAGGGTTCAGGATTGCCTGGTGGGCACGTTGTTGTCATGGCATGCCCTCCTCTTGCTGCTGCCCACGTGCTGCCTGCTGCTACCAGCTGCAGCACCGTCCCCCATCAGCTTTCCCTTGCCCAGGGTTTTTGAGTGTTTGAGCACCTGGCACACCACCATCTTCTTTCTCTTCTTGGGTGGGATATTGTCCCGTGAGGAGGTCTCTTCCATTCTTGGGGTGCCCTCTGGCACGGGGCGCTTCGCCTGCTTTCTGCCCGCCTTCCCCGATCTGGGCACTACCCAGTGGGGGACGATGCCCGGCGGCAGCGGCAGGCAGCTCAAAAGCACCCGGGGCTGCCTGTGCAGTGCCTCCTCCACAGCTGGGCCTTGCGGGGCAGATGGTGCTGGGGGGCAGCTGCGGAGTTCAGCAGAGGACTCTCTGGAGGACCCTCTGGACGATCCTTCACGGGACTCTCCATGGGACTGTCCCCACAAGTCTCTACAGGACAAAGTGGCAGCCAGGTGGGGAGGACCGTTCCCACCCCACCCTGTGTCCCCTTGTGGTCCAGCAAGGGGGACGTTGCCCCCCCTAAGAAGGGGTAGGCCTCTCCCAGCATCGCCACCACCACTTGCTCCTCAGGGCAGTCACCCTCTGCCCCGTACTCGGAGAATTGGCAGGGCTGGTTGGGGAAGGCAGTGCTGGTGAGACTGGTGGAGATGTCGAGGGCATCGGGGATGGTGTCCTCGCCCTCCAGGGTGTCGAGCCAGGCGAGCATGTCGGTGATGTCCACGTTGAACTCCTGAAAGTGCTCGTGCTCATCCTGAAAGTGCAGGTTGTCCCCTGCCAGCTCAGGAAAGGCCTTGGCAAAGCTGTGTGGCCCCAGCTCAGGCAGGACCAGGGGCTTCTCCAGGGTGTCCAGGATGGTCACCCCTGCTGACAGAGCAATCAAAACCAGCCAGACCCCGTGGCAATGCAAGATTTCCTGGGCATGGGATGGCCACCCACGGGCTCTGCCATCCCCCCCAAAACTCACCTTTGGACTTTTTTCTGGTGTCGGGGCCGCTGCCCTTGATGACCACCACGTCATTCTCAGAGGCCTCCAGCGCCTTCTTGATGCTGGTGCTCAGGGTGTGGGCCATAGGAAGGCCCTGCCCCCAATGCTGAGCCATGGTGGACAGGGGTTCCTGGTGGGCCACGGCCCATGGCCCCAACCCCATGGGCTGGTGGGGCACCAGGAGCCCTGTCACCACCTGCTGTCCCCAGCTGCAGGCACGAGGACAGGGAGCAGCCACAGGGGGAAGTGGCACCCCGTGGGGGATGTGCCCCAGCTGCCCTAGGACACCCAGGGGCCCTGGCACCCCCTGCCAGATGCTGGCCTGCGCCAGCTGGTGGGTGCTGGGCTGGGCCTGGGCAGGCTCGGAGTGCCCCGGCTGCATGCTGGCAGTGACCGGTGACAGCGTGGCGGGGGCGGTGAGGCTCACGGTGGGCACTTGCGATGCCATCAGCAGCCGCAGAGGCAACCTCTCTGTTGGGGGAAGCCAAGAGGGGTGATGGGGGGATACTGGCAGGCAGAGCCGGCTGGGGGGTTACCCGCAGGGTAGGAGCACCAGGAGGAGCGGGAGCTGCTGCCGTACCTCGATGGCAGGCAGAAACCCGGCAAGATAGGGTGTGGTGCCAGCTGCCAGCTGGCCTTGGGGAGACCACAGGGTCGTCGTGGAAATGCACAATGACATCCTAGAGGCCGTGGGAACCTTGGGGGTGGAATCTGTGCTGTTGCGTCACCGGGCTGCTCTGGAGCTGGGCATGTCCCGCAGGGCTGTCAGGATATTGGCACCTGGAAAGAAGAGGATGTAGAGTGGATAGTGGAGATTGCACCTCTAACTGAAAGAATTTTCTTGAAGGTTTTCCACAGCTGTGTAGAAGTGACTTTTATGAGAGCCTTGCATCTTCCTGTTTCTTCACACCATCATGAAACTGATGCTTTTTCTTTATTTTTACCTTTTTGTTTGTTTGTTTCTTTTTTTCTTTCCTTGCCATACCCTTGACTCACCCAGCATTTGGAAAATTGTCCATTTGTTTCTAAGCAAGTAATTTTTTCTTTTCGATGAAATATTTGGAAGGCTTTGAGAAGTGCAGACGTTAGCTCACAGGAGAATTCTGTTCCTGCTGTTGTCTACCCTGGAGGTGGTGAACCTTCCTAGCTATGAAGTTGTCAACTGAAATAACTCCTATGACCAGCAGTCAAAAGCCACGTCCCATATGCAGTGGTGAGCTGCAGTACGGAGGAGCTCTGGACAGTCATTTCGGGTGGGGTGAGAGGCAACCCCAGCTTCCTCAAGTTCCTGGTGTTCCTGCTGGAACAACGCTAATTCTTCATTCTCTCCACTTCCTAGCTACCAACAGGAATTGTCCTGAGGATGTAAAGTGCCACATGGCAGCATTGATCTGTATTTCTCTCTGAGAGCAGCTGTTTCCCTGGTTTCCCTCTATGTCCTGCCTTTCAGGGGACCATGTATCAAACCTGTAATGAAGAGTTTTGTTTCCAAGGCTTTCAGATGGTTGTGTCTGTCCAGGACACCTCAGCCTGTGAAGACAAAGTGCTGTCAAGTGTCTTTGTGCTGGAGACAAACTCTTGGCTTCTTTGGGATTGTGATCCCATGCAGCTTCTAGTGCTGAGGACTGAGCACCTTTTTCCAGTGTTTCCAGCCTTTTCTATTGCAGCCAAAAGCTGAGGGAGGGTTTCCAGGGCTTAGTTTGGAGTGACAAGACAAATTGTCCTATGCAAGTAAACATCGCTCATGGAGTGTAGGCATGTGCGAGCCATGAAAACTTGTGTGAAGAGCACAGTGTGCTCGGAGAGCATCCCTCTGTCCTCACTGACGGGAGACACCAGAGCAGATCTGTCGGGGGCGGCTAGCAGAAAAGTACAAGTATGCAAGAAATTCGAGGGCATGCTGACCTTGCAGACCTGAGACAAATAACTCTGAGGAGCCAGGGAACAACTGGCCTTGCAGGTCTGAGATAAATAACCTTGAAGAAGTAGGGAGTAGGCAACAAGTTATCACTGTAGCTTTTAGCACATTCCAAAACTGTAGCTTCTAGCATGTAGCGAAACCGCAAGTAGGAGGGATTATTGTAATGAAACATTTAGAGCTAAGCCAATTAGAAATGATAGAATTTGTGTAATTTATGTAACTGTTAAGTAGCTGTATAAAAAGCTTTCCGACGCGTCTAATAAACCGACATCTTGCTTGCATCAAGCAGCGTCCCGTCTCTCAATCGTGGCAAATTGGTGACCCCGACGTGATGGGGTGGTGAACCGCCTAGCTGAGCGGCTTGCTGCGAGTCCCACGGAACTTTGAATGAGCTGCTGAAAGGAAGCAGGAACTGGCCAGGAATCCCTCTGGATTTAAGAGGTGAGCTGTGGGAAACATGGGGAATCAGATGTCCCCCGCAGAGAGAGACATATATGAAGTTATGAAAACGCTCCTCCGGAAACATAAAAAAGATATTTCCGGGCAGGACTTAAAGATTATGCTTAAGTGGGTACAAATGAAGATCCCCACTGTTACGGCCTCCAGTATTTTTACCCGGGAACTTTGGGACGATGTGGGGGTAAAGTTGTGGGACTCAGCGACGTCAGGGAATGCCGAGGCTCAGCGTTTGCTTCCGTGGTGGAGAGATATCTTTGAGGCTATTAAGGCACAGGAAAGGGGCCATAAAGACTCTCCAGATACTAAGGGGGAACCTTCATCAGCTCAGCCTTTGCTTCCCCCTCCGCTACCTCCGCGACGCGCTAAGTCGCCCGGACCCTTAAAGGTCTGTGCCGCAGGCTACCCTCCTGAGGAAGATCCGCTTGACCCGGCGCCCGTTGATCCCGATAAAGAGCCTGACTTTTACCCCCCTGACCCTCATGATACGTGGGCGAATATTAGACGTCAAGCTTTAAAAGAAGGTGACTTGGAAATAGCGCGAACGATAGTCGCCCCTGTTATTTATCAAGGCCGGGGAGTGCAGTGGGAGGCTTTGTCCTTCCCGGTGATTAAAGAGCTGCGCCGTACCGTCACAGAACACGGGCTCTCTTCCGCATATTTTGCGAGCCTGCTGTCTTCTGTCTTTGATACGTATGTTATGACTCCCCATGATTTAAAATCGCTAGCGCAATTGTTATTAACCCCTTCCCAGTATTCCCTCTGGGAGTCGCATTGGAGGGGGGGCCTTCAAACTCTCCTCACCAGCTACGTGGGTCATAATAATGCTGCTCTTGCTGCACTGACCATGGAGCACCTTATGGGTACGGGTCAGCACTCTGATCCAGCGGCACAGGCTCGAGATTGTCCACGAGAGGCCCTGGAAGCGATCCGCGAAGAAGCAAAAAAGGCTTTACTTAAAATACCCAATTCCGGTAAACCTCAAAAGGCATTCACCTCTATTACGCAGGAACCTCGGGAGCCGTACATGCAATTCATTGATAGACTTAAGCAAGCTCTGGAACGCCAAATAGATAATACCGAAGCTCGAGAGATTTTGCTATTAAAATTAGCAGTTGAAAATGCTAACGCCGACTGTAGAAAATTACTTAAATCTCTCCCTAAACCAGCTCCGACTTTGGTTGAAATGGTAGAGGCTTGTAATCGTATCGGTACTGTGGACCATAAATTTGAAGCGATGGCAGCTGCTTTCGCAGCTATGAGAGGCATGTCTGGGGGAGGAAATTGTTACGGTTGTGGTAAACCAGGCCATATCAAACGAAATTGTCTCGCTTCTAATGGGGCAGCTAAAGCTCAAGCCCCTGGGATCTGTCCCCGATGCAGGAAGGGGCGTCATTATGCTAATCAATGTCGTTCTAAGTATAATTTTCAAGGGCAGCCGATACAGGGAAACCGCTTGCGGAGCGCGGGGCAGCGACGCGCACAGACACAAGTGTCATCACCGGTGAATCGAGCCATGCAGATGGGTGTGACCTTGCCACAAGTCTTCGCTCAGCAACAGCCGGTAGCGCCGGATTGGACCTGGCAACCTCACACGCAGTAACGTTGCTTGATTCCTCTGTTCATTTATTAGCAACTAATGTTTCAGGTCCTTTACCCCCGAAAACACAAGGGCTACTATTAGGGAGATCACCAGTTACCTTAGCCGGACTTTTTGCATTGCCTGGAGTAATTGATGCGGATACCGTTGGGGAAATTAAAATCATGGCCTGGACCCCATTTCCCCCTTGCACAGTACCCAAAGGAAGCCGCATTGCACAATTACTACTGATCCCGCAGAACGCAAGCTCTCTTTCGCCTCACCCACCTCCGCAGCAAAGACAAGGAGGTTTTGGATCTACTGGGGATCCACAGATTCTCTGGGTACAGTCCATTTCCCAGAAGCGACCACTTTGTCAATGTACTCTTATTCACGGCACTCAGCAAGTAATCCTGAATGGGATTATTGACACCGGGGCCGATGTTACTGTAATTTCACAGGCGAAGTGGCCTCCACAATGGCCTTTGGCAGCTGTGCCTCAGGTGCTAGCCGGAATCGGAGGAGTTGGTAGAAGCCACCAATCCTCGGAATTGATCCAAATCAAAGGCCCAGAAGGACGAGTGGCTTCCGTCAAGCCTTTTGTGCTGCCTGTTCCTATGGTCTTATGGGGACGTGATGTGCTGTCACAATGGGGAACTTCCATTCAGTCGCATTTTTAGGAGGGGCCATTAAGGTGCGCGACACCCTGAAACTGACTTGGAAAACTCAGACGCCCATTTGGGTAGATCAATGGCCCCTACCACTCGAAAAGCTTCGCGCTCTCCAAGAACTGGTTACGGAACAATTAGCAAAAGGACATATAGTACCTACTACTAGTCCTTGGAATTCACCTGTCTTTGTTATTAAGAAGCAATCTGGCAAGTGGCGCCTGCTCCATGATCTCAGAAAAATCAATGATGCTATGGTAGATATGGGAGCTCTGCAGCCAGGGCTCCCTTCTCCAACTATGATCCCCCGCAATTGGCATCTCACCGTTATTGACCTTAAGGATTGCTTTTTTAACATTCCACTACACCCTGATGACGCTGCCAAATTTGCTTTTTCAGTCCCAAGTGTCAATATGCAAGCCCCTGTGCAACGATATCAGTGGGTTGTACTGCCACAGGGAATGAAAAATAGCCCGACAATTTGTCAATGGTATGTCGCTAAGGTACTTAGCCCTGTCAGGGTTGCGTTGCCTCAAGTTCTGTTATATCATTATATGCATGATATCTTGATGGCTGCGCCTCACCTTGAGCTCATGGAAAAGGCCGTAGCCCTTGTCACGGCCGCTGCCAATTCGGCAGGCCTCTGTATTGCGCCCGAAAAAGTCCAGAAAATGCCCCCTTGGACCTACTTGGGTTGGCGCATCAGGACCCAGACGATAGTTCCCCAACCTGTGCACATACAGGCAGACATTAAAAATTTGCACGATGTTCAAAAATTATTAGGGACCATTACTTGGGTCCGACCCTTGCTAGGAATCTCCAATTCAGACTTAAGCCCTTTGTTTGAACTCCTCAAGGGAGATTCCGATTTACGCTCCCCTCGTCGTCTGGGTCCTGAAGCCGCTGCCTCATTACAAAAAGTAGCGCAAGCCATCGCCTTACGGCAAGCACACCGCTGTGCGCCTGAATTGCCCTTCAATTTAATTATTTTGAACCCTGCACGTCAGCCATATGCTTTGATTTTTCAATGGGACCCTAACAATCCTGATCCCTTATTAATCATTGAGTGGGTCTTTTTACCCAACCAGCCCACTAAAACAATTTGCACGCAACATGAAATGTTTGCTTCCTTGGTAATTAAAGCACGGCAGTGCTTGCTTGCCCTATCAGGGATGGACTTTGCTTCTATCTCTTTACCTGTAACTAATATGTACCTACAATGGTTATTCCAACAGTCTGATGCTTTCGTGTTTGCCTTAACAGATTATACGGGTCAACTAACCTCACATCCTCCGTCCCACAAGCTTCTACATGCTCATTTTAACTTAATATCCATACCAAAGAGATGTCACCAGCCCCTCCAAGGCCTTACTGTGTTCACCGATGGGTCTGGAAAAACACACAAGTCGGTGATTGTCTGGTGGGATGACCGCTCTCAACAATGGGAGTCGGACGTTGAGACAGTCTCCGGGTCCCCTCAAATCGTAGAGCTTGCCGCTGTTGTTTGAGTTTTTCATAAGTGGTCTACACCACTGAATCTTATTACTGATTCTGCTTATGTTGCAGGCGTCGTCGAACGGGCAGAGGCCTCGGTGCTGCGTCATAATTTGCATGCTGATTTGTTTGCTTTGTTGCAGGAACTTGTTTTCCTTTTAACCTCTCGAACACATCCCTATTTTGTTTTACATGTTAGATCGCACACCTCTTTACCTGGGTTTATTGCAGAGGGCAATCGACGGGCCGATATGCTCACTCTGCCAGTACAAGTTTTACCTGACCGTATTGCACAAGCTAAGCTTAGTCATTCCTTTTTCCATCAGAATGCAGGGGGCCTCAAACATCAGTTTGGCCTCACTTCTCAGCAAGCGGCGAACATTATCGCTGTCTGCCCTGATTGTCAAAAACATTCTTTTCCTACGGCGCCAGGTGGGGTTAATCCCAGAGGCTTACAAAGCCTGCAATTATGGCAGACAGATGTCACACACTATCCAGAATTTGGGAGATTAAAATACGTCCATTCCTCTATTGACACCTTTTCAGGCGCTCTATTTGCCTCCTGCCATGTGGGGGAGGCGGCGAAAGATGTTTGCAGGCATCTGCTGCGTGCTTTTGCTACCTTAGGCATCCCTGCACAAATCAAAACAGACAATGGCCCTGCTTATATCTCGGCTGCACTTAAAACCTTTTTTATCTCTTGGGGGATCACTCACATCACTGGGATCCCGCATTCCCCTACGGGCCAGTCCCTGATTGAACACTCTCATCAGTCTTTAAAGCGCTTGTTACAGCAACAGAAAGGGGGAGTAGGGACAGCCACCCCTGAAGAACGTCTACAGAAAGCCTTGTATGTTTTTAACTTTTTAAATTGTTCTTTAATAGATAACAACCCTCCGATCGTTCGCCACTTTAACACAAACACTTCTTTCGAAGCCAGCGTAAAAGCTCCAGTCCTGATCCGCGACCCTGAGACAGGTAAAGTCTTGGGGCCATACCCCCTTGTCACATGGGGCAGAGGCTATGCTTGTGTTTCCACAGAACGAGGCCCCAGGCGGATCCCAGCGAAGAGCGTGCGACCGTTCCGTGAACCCCTACCACAGTCGGATGGCCACAACACCAATCCACAGCTAGATCATTCCCCTGAACAGCATACCGGAGAACATTCGGAGGACTGATGCAGTGCTCTTATGGACAATAGAGCAGAGACTCCAGTAGAACATATTCATTGCGTCACCTGTGGTAATTGTGACCCTTGGGTTTTATGTGACTGCTATCGCTGTGGTAAGAGATGGTAGCGATGGTTAACATTGGCCAATAGATGGTGTGACAGTTGCCTAATATATGAAATATATACAATTAGCATTGTAAGAATTTAGCATTGAAAAAAAAAAAAAAAAAAGACGAAAAAAAATTCCTTCAAACACCATGATCCTGATCCTGTTAACACTTTTTTGTATATGTGCGGCCTGGACACATGCCAATCCTTTGCCAGGGTGCCACCCTCACCTTTTTGACCCCCATCAAAACGTCTGGGTTACTCTGGCCAGGTCGCTCAATACAACTAGCTTTTGTGCCAGTCTTGCTACGCCCAGCTCGCCCTTCATCACCTGCTTAGTAGGGGTACCACTGAATAACTCGACCTTTTTACTGTTTAATAACTCTATGACAACCTTACGGATGCAGTACAGTATTTCCGGAAGGTTTCCTTTTTCATGGCAAAATCTTAAGGACCTTTTTGAAAAATACGATTATTGGGATGATAAATTGCCAATAGGGCCCGAGCCGCAGGAAATTGACTTAGTAGATTCTCTTAATGCTTCTCATTGTTTGTTTATTGGCCTTAGGTCATGGTCGGGGGCCCAAAAAGAGGGGCGCTTAGTAAAGGATTCTCCACCGACCGCCATTTCACCTATTGGTAATGCTACCCTCTGGCAACAACAATGGTGTTTGAGCATTGCTCGAGACACCACTCACTCAGCCCCCGGTACCATGCTCCCTAGGCGGCTCCCCTTGGGGTTCTTTTTTATTTGCGGAAATAGAGCTTGGTCTGGGATCCCTTCTAACCCTAGAGGAGGCCCGTGTACTATTGGACAGCTTAGTCTTGGCACTCCTCACTATCATCCAAGCCCAAAACAGCGGTTACGTTTTACTCATGACACAACACAAGCATTAGAAAATACTTGCGACGATAATGTTAAGCTATGGAATCGCTGGGAGGTTTTTTTCGCCTCGCTATTTACCCCGGGGTGGCAGCAGCGAGAGCCCACAGAGACTTAGATGCAATTGCCTGTTGGGTTGTTAAGCAAGCAAATGCTACCAGCCGCATACTATCTGAGATGGCTGAAGACTTGTCCACGGTACAACACGCAGTCCTGCAAAACAGAGCCGCTATTGACTTCTTGCTACTGGCCCACGGACATGGCTGTGAGGACTTTGACGGAATGTGCTGCGTGGACTTAGAGGACCACTCTTCTTCGCTACATAAGCAAATTACACAACTCCTCGCACATTCACAAAAGGTGCAATCTGATACGGACTTCTTCGGATTGGGTGCTTTGGGTGATTGGTTTGGGCTAAACGGCTGGCTTAGGAGCCTGGTACAATCTGCGGTGCTCATATTAGTTATCATATTGGTAGGCCTTTTGATTCTAAGCTGCGTTCTTTCCTGTGTCAGGTCTATGGTGACTAAAGTTGTTCGACATACATGGTTTATTCAAAACGGTGATATTCCAAAGATTTACGCTAGTGTTAGTTCTGTCCAGCTCACTGAGTATGATGACCTTTAAACCCGTGCCTCAGTTCTGCCTTTAAAGAAACAAAAAAGGGGGAGATGTCGGGGCAGCTAGCGGAAAAGTACAGGTATGCAAGAAACTCGAGGGCATGCCGACCTTGCAGACCTGGGACAAATAACTCTGAGGAGTCAGGGAACAGCTGGCCTTGCAGGTCCGAGATAAATAACCTTGAAGAAGTAGGGAGTAGGCAACAAGTTATAACTGTAGCTTCTAGCACATAGCAAAACCGTAGCTTCTAGCATGTAGCGAAACCGCAAGTAGGAGGGATTATTGTAATGAAATATTTAGAGCTAAGCCAATTAGAAATGATAGAATTTGTGTAATTTGTGTAACTGTTAAGTAGCTGTATAAAAGGCTTTCCGACGCGTCTAATAAACTGACATTTTGCTTGCATCAAGCAGCGTCCCATCTCTCAATCGCGGCAGAGAAGCAGGGTGCAGAGGGCTGTTTGAGGATCTCCTCTTCACGCTCCACAATGGCCCGCCTTGACATTCAGAAAGGAAGGCGTGGATGAGAAAGAAGCTCCTGACAAAACCCAAGCCTGAAGAGGAAGCACAGAGGAGGTGGAAGCTGGCTGCCTGCCAGCCTCAGGGGTTTTGTGTTTCCATACTGGAGACACGCATTTGTGTGTGCGTGTGCTTGTTTATGTTGGGGGGGAACTGAGGGATGAGGAGATCCTGGGGCCGGCTTCTAGATAGAGCATCTACAACCAGCTCCTGGAGGGATCCATTTTCTCTGTGTGTCTATACAGGTCTATATTTTCCACTAACGCAGTCTGACATACAGGCAGCGCACCATACCAGTACCCTCACTGGTATTTTGGTGATGGTTGTCACGGTACTTCCTACTTGAGGCGGCAATTCTATTGAACTAGTACCTCCTTTAATTGTGTATTGTGGCCTGCAACTCCTCATGTTATCTTGTGAGAGACAGCACCACCAGGGTGAGCCATCAGCATAGAAACATGAACAGCTGAGCAAATGGATCTTCATTCCAGGGCAATGGAGCTTCACTTCAGGGGAACCTTGAGAAACTCTGGGATATGGCCAAAAGCAACCTCTAGAAGTTTACAAGTAGAAGCATCCAGTCCTGCACTGAGGGGGAGGAAGGAATAACCAGGTGCATCAGAGCCCGCTGGGACCTAACGTGCTGAGCAGTGATCCTGAGGAGAAGGTGCTGGGAACTGGAGTGGCCCCCCAAAGAAAAGTGTCCCCCTGTGTGCAGCTCCCCATTTTGGAGGAGTGGGGAGGAACTGGAGAGTGCCCAGAGGAGGTCTGCCCAGCTGTGGTTCAGTGTATAGTGCACATGCGCTGCGTGGGGAGGCTGAGGAATGTGGGCTTCTTTGACCCTTTGGCCCCATGGTGGAGGGGCTCTGGGCAGGACAGGGGTTGCTCGAAGGACAGTTTCAGAGATAACGGGGCTTTTCTTCTTCGTGGGAGACCGCATGAGAAAGAAATAATGCCAGAACTTGTAGCTTGGGAGGTTTAAACAGGAAATGGGAGAAAGAAACGTCACTCCAAGGGCAGTGCTGTGGAAAAGGCGGCCAACCAGAAAGAATGTGGATCAGCCCGTGGCTTTGTGTTTATTAAAGACATATCCCCGAAGGATGGCGAGACTTCATAAAGCTTAGTGAGTTGCTCAGGTGAGAGCAAGGTGGAGAAGCAGGGGAGATGTCTGCAGCCTGCAGGGAACATGCCCAGGTGTGGAACACAATAGGACAGCCTGCGGTGGTTTCAACAGTGTGGGGCTGTTGAAATGTGAAAAGCCCCCAAGAGATCCAAGGTCTTAATCTCCGTGTCTGTGACTGTTATCTCTGCCACTGATGCCTATAAGGAGTACAAGAGCCTGATGGCCTCCTTGTCCCCACCTGGGAGCCTGGGAGGTGTCCTGCTGTCATTCTGCACGTGTCATTGCACCTCCCTTCCCACATCATCCGCATGGAAGAGCAACTTGGAAGACATCATCCTGATTATGGAACAGGTCATCCTGAGTGCCATTATGTGGCACATGAAGAACAACCAGGCGATAAGGTGCAGTCAGCATGGGTTCACGAAAGGCAGGTTGTGCTTGACAACCCTGATCTCCTTCTAAAATAAGGTGACCCGCTGAGTGGATGAGGGAAAGGCTGTGGATGTTGTTTATGTGGAGTTTAGTAAAGCTTTTTGACACAGTTTCCCACAGTGTTCTCCTGGAGAAATTGGCTGCCCATGGCTTGGATGGGCGTACACTTCGCTGGGTGAAAAACGTCTGGGACAGCCGGGCCCAATGAGTGATGGTGAATGGAGTTCAATCCAGTTGGTGGCCGGTCACGAGTGGTGTTCCCCAGGGCTCAGTACTGGGGCCGATTCTCTTTAAAATCTTTATCAATGATCTGGACAATGGGATCGAGTGCACCCCAAGTAAGTTCACAGATGACACCAAGTTGGGTGCGTGTGTCAACCTGCTCGAGGGTAGGAGGGTGTTGCAGAGGGACCTGGACAGGCTGGATCGATGGGCCGAGGCCAAGGGCATGAGGTTCAACAAGGCCAAGTGCCAGGTCCTGCACTTGGGTCACAACAACCCCATGCATCGCTACAGGCTTGGGGAGGAGTGACTGGAGAGCTGCCTGGCAGGAAAGGACCTGGGGGTTTTTTGGTTGACAGGCATCTGAATATGACCCAGCAGTGTGCCCAGGTGGCCAACAGCATCCTGGCCTCTATCAGGAACAGTGTGGTGAATTGGACCATGGAAGTAATCGTCCCTAGTCACTAGTTCAGGTTGCTCCAAGCTCCTGACCTTGGACACGTCCAGGCATGGGGCATCCGCAACTGCAAGCCATTGCCCCTTGTTCTGCTATTACAGGCCTTGGTAAAAAGTCTCACTCCATCTTTCTTGGCCTATGACCACTGTGATTTCACCTGCAAACACTGTGGAGAGAGCCCAGAGATCTCCCAAGACAGGGTTTGGAGGCCTCAAGCACTTGACCAGTATCTAGAGGCTGAGAGCCCTGGGCTCAGTGGTGTGGAGACTGAGGACGGTATAGGAGGAGCCTGAGCGTGCTGGAAGGGTGCTTTCAGAGCTGGTGGAGCTTTTCTTCGTAGTGGAAAACAGCATGAAACAGTGGAAAACAGAAAGAAATATTGCCACGATGGGCAAGTAGGGAGGTGCAGGCTGGCCACGAGGAGAAAGAAACATCACTCCAAGGGCAGTGCTGTGGTGCAACGCGCCACCCAGAAGGACTCTGGATCAGCCCAAGGCTTTGTGTTTCAAGGAAGAGTCAGGGAGGATGGAGAGATCTCAGCAAAGGAAGGTGGCAGCAAGGTGGGGCAGCCGGGTGGATGACTGCAGCCTGCAGGGAAAGAGGCAGAGGTGATGGGACGCCGTAGGACAGCCTGTGGTGTAGAAGACACAGGGATGTGGCAAAGCTGAAAGGCCCCTAACAGAGCCAGCCTCTTCGTGTCTTGGGCTATGGCTGTTGTCTCTGCCACTGATGCCTATGAGACAACCAGTCCTTCCAGCACTGCGGTCTTGTTG
The DNA here is from genome assembly GCF_964199755.1 of Larus michahellis. NCBI lineage: Eukaryota > Metazoa > Chordata > Aves > Charadriiformes > Laridae > Larus > Larus michahellis. The sequence continues at coordinate 43,919 of NW_027436126.1, read as the reverse complement.
CCTCCTTGTCCACACTCAGGAGCCTGGGAGGTGTCGTACCCTAGTCCTGCCCTTGGCACTGCATATCTCCACATCCCACTGTGCCAGGAAGAGCCCTGAGGAAGGAGTGAGGGAGAGGATCTCCCTTCCTGGGGGCTGGGGGTCAGGCCTTGGCCCTTTGGGCGATGGAGTCAGGCCTTGGCCCTTTGCACTAATGAAACACATCCAGGTTTACCCAGCATCAGAGTCACCTTCAACTTGCTTTTCCCGACCTGTCGTCACTGCCTCCAGTTTTCTGCTCTAACCAGACCCGGGGGGCAATTCCTCAGTGGTGTCCCTCAGTGGGACCCATCAACAACACAAGAAACTTTGGAGTTTGAACCCGACTTTGACTCCTTGAGAGGTTCCTTCAGCTTCCTCACAGTGTCTGACATTCACGGACTCGGCCTCGAACCCACCGGAGGGGGTCTCTCCAGTTGCTGCCCCCCCAGAGAATCACAGAAGATGCCGAGTTGGAAGGGACCCACAAGGCTCAAGTCCAACTCCCAGCTCCTCACGGAAGCACCTGAAACTGAACCATATGACAAAGACCGATGTCCAGATGCTCCTTGACCTCTGGCAGGCTGGGTGCCGGGACCACTCCCCTGGGGAGCCAGCGACTGACCACCCTCTCAGTGAAGAGCCTTTGTCTCACATCCAGGCGGAATTTCCCCCGATGCAGCTTCGTTCCATTTCTTCGTGTCCTGCTGCTGGTCACCAGAGAGAGCAGATCAGCACCTCCCCCTCCGCTCGTGTCCACACGCGTGTCCATTCACCTCCCCACCTGTCTACACGTGTCCACACACCCCCACAGGCATCTATGCGTCTCTGCACACGTGTCCACACACCTCCACATGCCTCCACTCCCAACCACATGCCTCCACACGTGTCCACTTGCATGTCCGCACACCCCCACAGGCTTCCACGCGGGTCTGCACATGTGTCCACATGCCTCCACATGTGTCCACATGTGTGTCCACATGCCACCACTCCTGTCTCCACACGTGTCCACACACCCACATGGGCTTCCACACGTGTCCACATGTGTCCACACACCTCCACACGTGTCCACTCGTGTCCACACACCTCCACACATGTCCACTCTTGACCACAGGCCTCCACACGTGTCCACACGCGTGTCCACACACCCCCACAGGCTTCCACTCCGTTCTCCACACGTGCCCACACGCATCCACACGTGCCCACACACCTCCAGACGCCTCCACACCCCACCGTGCGTGGCCACACACATGTTCACACACCTCCACATGCCTCAGACCGACCCCCCCACACCATCTTGGTGCCCCCCCCACGTCCCCTCCTGTCCCCCGTGGGGCGGCCCCCTCCCTGACCCACCCGTGTCCCCACTGGGGGGGATCTCCGTGTGTCCCCCCCCGCCTCCTGTCCCCACCCACTAGGGTGTATCCCTGCCCCCCCCCCCACGGGTATCTCAGTGTCCCCCGTGTCCCCAGTGGGGGTCCCCGTATTTGTCCCCCCCTCTCCGTGTCCCCCCCCAAAAGGGTCTCCCCCTGCCCCCCCCCCCCGGGTATCTCAGTGCCCCCCGTGTCCCCAGTGGGGGTCCCCATGTTTGTCCCACCCTCCGCCTGTCCCCCCCAAAAGGGTCTCCCCCTGCCTCCCCCCCCCCGGGTATCTCGGTGCCCACCGTGTTCCCCGCGGGGGGGGGGGGGGTGTCCCTGTGCCCCCCCCGACCCCCCCTGTGTCCCTGCAGGCTGAAGGGGGCTTTTGGGGGGGCCCTGGGGCTGCTGGGGGTCGAGTTTGTCGGGTTCTTCTCAGCAGTCTCCATGTTCCGGCCCAGGCAGAGCCTCCTCTGTATCTTGGGGGGGCCCCAAAACCCGGGGGGGGACACCCTAAAAATGGGGGGGCCCTAAAACTGGCGGGGAGGGGCCTAAAACTGGAGGGGGGGGAGGGGCCTTAAATGGGGCAGGGGGGAGATGCCCTGAAATGGGGGGGGGGGGACCCAATAAGGCGGGGGAGGCCCTGAAACGGGGGGGGACCCCGAAATGGGGGACACACACACACAAAACATAGGGGGTGACCCTGAAACACGGGGGGGGCCTAAAATATGGGGGGGGACGAAACATAAGGGGGGACAGGGCCCAACATGGGAAGGGGGCCAAAAACGGGGGGGGAACCCAAAAGGTGTGTGCGGGGGTCCGAAATGAGGGGGGGATCCCTGAAATGGGGGGCGAGACACCCCAAAACCGGGCGGGCTGCCATCAGGGAGGTTCCTCCCCCCGTCCAAAGGTCACAGGGGGGCCCTGCCAGGCCCGGGGGGAGGCGGGTTTCGCCCAATTCTGCCCTGTGGGGGAGTGCCCGGGGGGGGAGGGGCCGCCCCCCCCCATTTTTGGGGTGATTTTCCCTGACGTGGGGCAGCGCTGGGGGCCCACGTGGCGGCTGCCCTGGGCCTGGCCCTGGCCCTGCTGGAGGACTGGGACGGCGGCTCCTTCTGGCTCCTCTTCGGCCTCTGCAGGTGGGTCGGGGGGGGAGGGGGTCTTTGTTGGGGTGTCCCCCCCCGCTTACACCTGACTGACACCCCCCATTCCCCCCCCCGCCCCGCAGTGTCCCTCCCGCTGTCACCGAGGCGCTGCTGCTGGTCTCCATTCTGGGGTGCAGGAGAAGAGCCCTCTGAGCCCCGGGGAGGGGGTGTGTCGGTGTCCGTACCCCCCCCCCCCCCGAGGGTCCCCAATATGCGCTGACCCCCCGGCGTGCCCCCGAACCCCCCCTTCCCCCCCACCCCCAACTTCCACCGCCGTGTTGAGAAATTAAAGGGTTTAGCGCGGGAAAGCGCCAGCTCGCCACGGCTTTGGCGCAGAAAGACGGGGCGGTCGCCCCGCTCCTCATGCAAATGAGAGCCGCGGGGCAGGCTGGGAGCGCGCGGGAGAGAGGAAGGAGGGGTTTTTTGGGGATCGGGAGGGGGATGAGGGAAGGGGATGGGGGGAGACGGCGGGGGGCGTCAGGGGAGTGCGAGGGGGGCGGAGGGAGGGGGGTAGGGCGGGTCGCCGTTGGGTGGGGGTGGTGGCGGATGCCCGCCCCGGCGGGGGAGGATGAGGTAGTGTTAGCGCGGTGCAGTCTGATTCCTGTTTTGTGGGCGGTATGTGCTGAGTGTGGCGCGATGAGGTGTGATTACACGTCCGTGAGAGGAGCGGGGCTGGGCCAAGCCCAGTAACCAGTCGCGCCCCCGCGGTGTCTGGCTGTGGATGTGGTGGGGGTCAGCGGTGTGTACCGTGAATGGCCGCCTGTGCGCGTAAGGGGGCAGTGCGCCCGGGGCGTGCAGCGTCGGAGGTGCGCAAGAGCTGCGTGTGTGAGGGGGCTGCGGGCACGAGGGGCACTCCTTGTGCCCCATACATCCCCCACCCCATGGACATCTGCTCTGCCCCATAGGTCCCCCCTTGCCCCATACGCCCCTCCTTGTGCCCTCCACTCTCCGCACTGGGACCCCACTCACCTGGTCTCTGGTTTCTCCCGTTTCTCCCAGTTTCCCAGTTGGCAGCTCCCAGCCCCGCAACGCTGGGAGTCCCCCCCCCCCTCCCCGGGGACCCTCCGGTGCCCCCCGGGAATGATCCCCCCACAGCCAACCCCCCTGAAGACGGGAAATCTTGGAATCCTGGAATCATTTGGGTTGGAAAAGATGTTGAAGATCCTCAAAGGAGGATATTTGTGACCGTTCCTCAATAGCTACGGGGCGGGGGGCAGGAGGACGGGGCCCAGTGACAGGACAAGGGGCAATGGGGACAAACCGGAATACGGCAAACAAGGAAAATTTCGCTTGGAGGGAGATGGAGCCTAGGGACACGGTGCCTAGAGAGTGTCCTTCTCCGGAGATATCCCAACCCTGCCTGGAGCGGTCCTGGCCCACCTGCCCCGGGTGACCCTGCTGTGGTGGGGGCTGGATGATGGTCGCCGAAGGAGACGGAGGAGAGGGAAGTGGGGGGGTGAGGGCATGGGAAAGGGCCCATGGGAAGGAGGGGGACGTGGGGTTTTGGGGACCTGGGTTTTGGGGATGTGAGGTTTTGGGGACATAGGGTTTGGGGGACGTGGGTTTTTAGGGACGTGGGTTTTAGGGGCAGATTTTGATGGATATGGGGTTTTGGGGACGTGGGGTTTTGGGCCATAGATTTTGATGGATGTGGGGGTTTGGGGACGTGGGGGTTTGGGGACATGGAATAGTGATGGATTTGGCAGTTTTGGTCCATGGTTGGCCTCGATGATGTGAAAGGTCCCTTCCGACCTGGGCAATTCCGTGGTTCTCTGGGGCGGAAGAAGCTGTTTCTGCAGCGGCCCCCAGCCAGGCAGGAGTGTGTCTCCCCTCCTCGGCGTTGGCGGGGGCTGGATGATGGTCTCCAAAGGAGATGGAGGAGAGGGAAGGGTGTGGGTGAGGGCATGGGAAAGGGTCCACGGGAAGGAGGGGGATGTGGGGTTTGGGGACGTTGGTTTTTGGGGACATGGGCTTTAGGGACATCGATTTGTTATGGATATGGGGTATTGGGGGACATGGGGTTTTGAGGGACGTGGGTCTCTGGGGACTCCTCCAATGGTTGGGGCTCTCTCCGGAACCCAGATGCCATTTGTCCTTCCTCTCGTGGCGTGTCGACACCGAGGCTTTTCCCTGGGGAATGCTGGCTCCAAGGTGCCGTCCCCGAGCCAGAGGTGGCGGATGGGCAGCGCCGGGGACAGGTGCGGGGCCACCACAGCCCAGGGAGAAGAGCTGCCTCGGGGACTAGCGGGAGAGACCCAGCGAACGCCAGCCCTTCCTGGGCCCCCCCCTCCAAAAGGAGGGAATTTCCCCCCAAAATGGTAGGGAATTCCCAGGAGAGGTTGTGAGCTCAGCCTCCAGCATCGCGCGGAGCCGAGGGGTGAGTTCCAGCCCGGCTCCCATGGAGCTCTCTCCCAAGGGGGACCCATGACGAGCCCGCGCCAGCGTTTCCGTCCTGTGCCCCCCATCTCTCCCCGGCCCCCTCCTCTCCCAAGACGGTCTGTCCCAGTTGGCCACTTCCAGCGCCCCCGGGGGCTCCTTGGAGCAGCCTTTTTGGGGCGGTTCCGACCGCAGCCAGCGCCAAACCCCGCTCCCGGACATCGGAGGAGCCCCCCGGCGGGGACAGAGCTGGGTCACAAATCCCTGGGGGATTCTCCGTGTTCCCGAGGCTCCTCCCCAACCCGCGATGCCCCAGAGAAGGGGGTGGGCTGGGGGGGGGGGGCGGTTCGGGAAGGCAGGTGGCCAGGCGTGGGGCTCCGAAATGGCCTGGGAACCCCCCAGAGGGCTGAGTCCGTGGGGCAGGAGCCCAGAGGTCCGGGCCGTCCCTCCACGCTCCTCTCCTGCCCCACACCATGGGGAGAGGGGCCACGGAGCGGGGGCCACGCGCAGGCAGACGCGGAGCGAAGCTTTGCTGAAGGAGTTTATTGATGGCGAGAGGGCAACGGTCCGGGGCTCCCGGGGGTCGGGGGGGGCCATCCAGGGATGATCATCTCCTCGTGCTGCTGCGGGGGGACGGGACGAGGGTGTCACCGCTGGTTCCAGTCCTGGAAGGCAGAGCCCGGTGTGAGACCCTCCCGGCGTGTGCCGGGCCAGGAGAGCGGCCGCGTCCCCCCCGTCTCCCCACAGAGCCCTGGGGACGGAGAAGGGACCCGGAGCCCCCCACGCACCCAGGGCAGGACCTGGCTCTCCTGAGCCCCCCGGGGCACCCCCAGCCCCTCGCCCGGCGTGGCCTTACCCGGGGACGCCCCGAAACCTCCCCGAGCCCCGCCCGGCCCCCGCGGGCATCCTGGGGGGCACCAGAGCCCCCCGCCCGGCCGCAGCGGGGCCCCGGGCAGTCCGTGCAACCCCCCCCGGGCGCGGGGACCGGCAGGGCAGCGGCTGCGTCCCGCTGGCCCGGGACACGCGTCGCCGCCGTCCCCTCGTCGTCCCGCTCCTGCGGCCCCAGCAGTCCCAGCCCCGAGGGCTCGGGGACCCCCTGGGGCCCAGGACCCTCCGTGGGGCTGGAGCGGCCGGGACGTCACTCACCTAGGCCTCGGCCGCCTCAGCCATGCGTCTCTGGCGCGCCAGCTCCAGCAGCTTCTCAGCCCGGGGGGCCTGGGGAGACGGGGGGGTCAGGGAGGCGCTGGGAAAGCCCTGGGGGGGCTGGGGGCGAGTGGGCTCCCAGTGCGGGCACTGAGGGGGAGTGGGCTCCCAGTGCAGGCACTGGGGGGGAGTGGGGCCCCAGTGCAGGTACTGGGGGGGGAGTGGGGTCCCAGTGGAAATACTGGTGGGAGGGGGTGGCTTCCCAGCACAGATACTGGGGGGGTGAGTGAGGTCCCAGCGCAGATACTGGTGGGAGGGTGTGGGGTCCCAGTGCGGATAGTGGGGGGCGAGTGGGGTCTCAGTGCAGGTACTGGGGGGCAAGTGGGGTCCCAGTGGAGATACTGGTGGGAGGGGGTGGGGTCCCTGTGCAGGTACTGGGGGGGCGAGTGGGGTCCCAGTGCAGATACTGGGAGGGAGTGGGGTCCCAGTGCAGACACTGGAGAGTCGAGTGGGGTCCCAGTGCAGGTACTGGGGTGCACTGGGATGCTCTGGAGCGCGGTGCCCGTGGGAGGGAGGGTCTGGGGGCAGCAGAGCTGGCTGTACCTACCGCAGCCCTCTTCACTCGCCCGAAGATTCCCCCCTGTGGAGAGACCGTGGGGTCGCCCGGGTCACTGGGATGTCCCCAGCCCCGGCGAGCAACGGGGGGACCGAGCGGCCCCCCCAGTTCCGCAGACTGGGCGCCCTCCCAGCCCAGCCGCCGCTTACCCCAATGCAGTAACCTCCGCTTGCTTCGAAGGCCTGGGGAGAAAGAGCGCAGCAGGGGCTGGAGGGGACCATGGTGGGGCCGGGGGGGACAACACAGGCTCCCCTCGGCCCCAAGGCTTCCCAGGAAAAGGCCTTCTGCTGCCCCCCAGCACCATCTCCCCCCCAGGTTTCACCTCACACGAGGACCAGGGGTGAGGACGGAGATGAAGGAACCACGGGGAGTTCAGGAGCCCCAGAGAGGACGGGGGCGGGGGGTGGTGGGGATGCAGCGATGGGGCGCGGGGGCAGTCGGCGGGACCCCCGAGGGCCGGGGCCGGGGGCTCTGGAAGGCCGGGGGGGCGTGGGACGGACAGGAGAGGGAAGGAGCCCAAGCGGAGGGGCCGTGGGGGCTCCGAGGCGGTGGCTGGTGGAGGCAGAGGGGGGAGGAGAGCGGAGGAGCACAACGAGGGGACGGCGCAGGGAGACGGTGGGGTCGGGCAGGGGCTGCAGGGACACCGCTGGCGGGGAAAGGGGGGAAGGCGAAGGGCTGAGGGGGATGAGGGGAAGAAAGACCTCGGCAGCGACGGAGAGGTGGGACACGGAGCGTGTCGCCGGGGGGAGATGGCAGCGGGGCCCAAAAGGACAGGACTCGGGGGTGCCGGGGGGGGATGGGACGGATGTGGGGGCGCCGAGACGAGAGGCCAAGCCAAGGGCTTTCGTGCCCCCCGCTGCGGCGGAGCCGGCGTCCCCCAGCCCGGCCCCGGCCCGCGGCCCTGGGGACCCACCTGGGCATCCTCCAGGGTGCAGAGCAGGACGGCGAAGAGCAGGGCCAGGCTGAGCACCGCCACCTTCATCTTCCTCTGCCGTGCGGAGAGTCCCGGCTGCAGCTGGGGAAGGTGAAGGGGCAGATTTATCCCCCCCGGGACTCCTGCTCCTCCCTCCCCGCCCCGAGAGCCCCTGGGGCAAAGCTGGCCTTGGCAGAGACACCGGCCCTGGCCACCAGCCCAGCCCCGGCACAGAGTCATCTCCGTCCCGGCACCGGTCCAGCGTGGGCATGGGGCAGCTGGGCAGGGAAGGGCCCCGGCACCGGGGGGCGGCTGGAGGGGGCGGCCGGAGCCTCCCGACAGCCGGACGCCCGACAGCCGTGACCCACTGCTCCATCATGAGACCGGCCTCCAACAGCCCCTAAAGCCAGAACCCCCCAGCTCCCCGTGTCCGTCACCCCCAGACCCCCATCTCCCCACGTCCCTCACCCCCAGACCCCCATCTCCCCACATCCCTCACCCCCAGCTCCCCGTGTCCCTCACCCCCAGAGCCCCATCTCCCCACATCTCTCACCCCCAGACCCCCATCTCCCCACGTCCCTCACCCCCAGACCCACATCTCCCCACATCTCTCACCTCCAGACCCCCATCTCCCCACGTCCCTCACCCCCAGACCCCCATCTCCCCGTACCCCTCACCCCCAGACCAGCCTTTCCCTCCAGGGCCCCCCAGGGGTGACAGCACCCTCCAACCAGGGCTCTCAGGGCAGAAATACCTCTGCCTCGTCCCCAGCCCCTCGGGTAAAGGGGGGGCTGGAACCGGCCCCTCTTCTTCTGCACCGGGGACCCCGGGAGGAGGGAACGTGGGAGGGGGGAGGACGGCTGGGGGCAGGGGCCACGGGGCCGGCAGGAGACTGGGGCCTTCAGGCACTGGGGGACACTGGTGGGTGCTGGGCGTGGAGAGGGGAAGGCTCGGCGTGGGGGACGTGCTGGGGGGCGGCCGTGCCCGGCTCCAGCCCCCACTGTTCCCCAGGCTCCGCGGGACCCAAACCGGTGCCGTTCCCAGCCACGGCCCCCCCTGGCAGAGGGGGCTGGCCCCTGCCCTGGCCCTCGCCCCGCCGCCGCCTGGGGACACCCCGTCCCCCCACATCCCTGGGGTCCCCCGGGCAGAGCCGGCCCCGAGAGCGGGTCCCAGCGCCCCGGCCCCGGTGCAGCGCTGGCTCCGGTTCCCACTGGGGCTCGGCCACCGCTCGCCAAAGCCCTCGTCCCCTCCGGTGTCCTCGGCCTCTGCTGGCCCCGGACGCGGCCGTTCAGAGGGACGCGACGAAGCCTCGGCTCATCCCCGGGCAGCCCCTCGGCGCTGATGGCGGGCACGGAGCCCCCCCGGTGAGAGGAGGGACGTCTGTCCCGCGGCACCTCTGACACCTGCCTGCGCCCCGCGGCACACAGGGCCCTCCAGCCCCCCCGGGGCTTCCCCAGAGCCCGCTCGGGGGCAGAACGGTGGGGGCGATGGCAGCCGGGGCGCCCTCCAGCCCCGCCAGCGGGCAGAGCCCCCTCAGGAGGGCGGTGCTGGGGGGAGCGGGGAGCAGCGGGTCCTGGGGCGCCCCAGCGCCGTGGTCCCTCCTTCCCCGGGGACAGGCCGGCGCCCAGAGGCGGGGGATCTCCCTTTCCCCCTTCCTTCCCCCCGGCTCCTGCCCCAGCCACAGCCATCGGTGGGAGGTGTCCTGAGGCGCACCCCGGCCTTGGGGGGGGGCTGCCCGCACCCGAGCGCTGTCTGGGGCGGGGACTGAGGGGTTTTGTCCCCTTGCGAATATGGCCGTGGGTCACTTCTCCTACCCCGTGAAGAGCGCACAGCCCAGGAGCCCTCGGGGCTCTCCTGCGCGGTGGCGCCTGCGCCCCAGGATCTCTCCTGGAGCGGGGACGCTCGCTTGAGGTTCTGCTCCTCGGGGCCGGCAGATTCCTCACCGCAAGAGGCTCTCGGCGGCGTGCTGACCCCTGAAGTCTTGGCTAAGTGACGTAAGGGTTGATGGCGTGGCTATAATCCCTTAGACGTGAACCCTTGGCCAAGCCTGGGGCTCGGATTGGATCCAGCTGCACCTTGACTCCTCTCGGAGAAGGAGTTCGGAAAGCTGGGGGGTCCTTACCGAGCCCCGGGACCCAACGGGAGGGTCTCCCTCGCGGATCGCCTGGCCCTGGCCCCCCTGCGGTAAATAACCGGGTGCCCCTTGCCATCGAATCCCGTAAAACACTGTCGCCTTCACTGCCGGCTTTGGTAAATGGTGTTTGCTGTTCATCACTATTTCACTGCTGCTCTCTTAGGAGTGAAGCTAATCCCTACGCCGGCGACGGGGCGGTGCTGGGGGAGCAGCCGGACAGCCGGGGGGGCTGCTCTCCTTGGGGGAGCCCAGGGGTCCAAGCAGCCAGGGTGATGGAGCTGCCTCCCCAGGGGCGCCGTGTCCTTTTCCCTCTCCTCCCCCTGCCCCGCGCTGGCCCTGGCTCTCCAGCTTGGTTTCCTTCACCCCCAGCCCGACCACCGCCACCCTGGGGGCCCTGGGCAGCCCCCTCGGGGCGCTGTGGGGCAGGGACGGCATGGGGCTGGTAGTAAGCGGTGCAGGGCTCCACTCCCAGCAGGGAGAGCCGCCGGGGGAAGCCGCACAAGCCGAGCCAGACCTTTTCCAGCAAGCCGGCGCCAACGGAGCTGCTCTCTGCAGTCGTGACGCTCCCGCAATCGGCCCCGGCTGCTCTCTTCAAGGGCGCAAGTGCCCCGAAGGGCAGAGGGAACGGCCGGGACCTCTCCCAACAGGGACAGCTTCAGGGCGGACATGGGCATTTTTGGCTCGAGGAGCTCAGGCACCCCGGGTTTTCCCCCCTGCAGACGCACACAGCTCTCAGGGGAGACAAAGAGCAGCACAGAGAGCAACTGATTGGCTTCTGCATAACGAGGAGACCAGCCCTTCGATGGCATGAGCCACCACTGGGAGGACATGGGACCGGCAAGGTCTCCATCGGGAGGCGCAGCACGGATCGACGGGTCTCTCTGGGTGGCAGAAGGAACCACCCGTAACGACCAGCAAATCCACTGGCCGCGCCGAGCAATGGCGGCATCGAACGCCTTGGACTCGCCGCCTGCGCTGAGTTCCCGGGATGGCGGCGTTATCCCAGCAATCCCGCGGGTGCTCTGTAAGGCCGGTGCGTTCCTCTGTAAGCTCGTCCTCTGTTCCCTGCCACAGGAATTCCAGCCACCGCGCTGCGCTGCCCAAGGGCTGTTCACCCCCTAACCCAACCAGTGGCCCACAGCCCAGAGCTGAAAGTAAAACAGCGCTCAATTGGAGTCCGTGGCCCCTGGGGTTGGGGGGGTGGTTTGTGTTTGTAGGAGACGTGGGGTGGGAGTCAAAGGCCGGTGGGAAAAATCTGGACAGGGCTTTGCAAGTCGGCTGGGAGGTTTGCCCGAGTTTCAGCGACACTGAGGTGTCGCTGGTCGTGTCCCCGTGACGGGACAGGCTCCTGTCCTGGCTCAGAAGAAACCCTGTCTGGGGTCATCTGCCCGAGAAGAGGGAAACGAGGGTGCGCTGAGAAGTCAGACACGAGAACCGTCAACGGCTCAGGGCCCTCGTTGACATTAGATGGCATTTCCGAGGGTTAGGGATAAGGTCGTGTTTTCACGAGGCACTAACTCTAAATAAGGGATCTCTTGTGGCTCGGTCGTGAAAAGATTGAAGGCGCCTGACTGGAATATTTGCTTTGGAAATGCCCAAAGAGCAGGCAGCCACCTGGCAGATGTTCATTTTGACGGCTTCTGCTTTCTGCGTTATCTGTTGGACAGACAAGTCACCCAGCGCGGAATCATGCACCGCATTTAAACACGCTGTGGTGTTTTTTGCGTTCCGGGCCTGTTTTGAAAAGAATCGACGAATCGTAGGCGCTGACACCATTGAGGAATATGGGATTAGGAGCGGCTGATGAGAGAAACGCAGACCAGCGGGCGGCACTGGATGCCCCTTGACATTCATGGTGGTGTTCGGGGAGGTTCCCTCTGCTGGCTCAGTGGTGGCGACGACGACGCGCTCGGGTGGTTGTGATCGTGAGCCACACATTGAAAAAGGTAAATGTCAGCAGTTGGCCGGTTTGACCAAGGGCTGGACAAGAGCCTCCTCAGGGTTGCTCTGAAGGGTGGCTGATCCTACCCGTGCTGTCCCCCCGCCACCTCCTCAGGGGGAGCGCAAGGCCTGTGGCTTTGACAGTTCGTGTCCCAGACAAAACCCCACCGACGCTTCCGAGCACCCCGAAGTGCCAACAGAAACCAGCTTTTAACAAGCCCAACAAAAAGGGGCGCAGGGCACAGATCTGGAGGTGACTCCCGTTGAGCGCGAAGGAGAAGTGTCCTGTCAAGGAAAGGTCTTGCCAATCCCCAAATGAGTGGACCACCGTTGAGGGCAGCACCCAGAGGGAACCTCCCATGGGGCCAAGAGCACGTCTGTACCTTTCTCTCTTTTTCCTACAGTCCCTTCTGGGAGGCAGTTGGAGTTTTACCACATTTTATTTTCCAAATAAATTTTTATCAGGGTTGTTCTCCTCAGGCTCTGACCCGCAGTGAGGCGTCCCGCCGTTTTACAGAGGGAAAGGGGAGGGAAAATGCATGTACCGCTTCTTCTTTGGTGGGAACACTTGGTTCAGTGCTCATCGTGCACACTCGGATGGCGCTGGAGCCTGAGCCACGACCCCAGCTCTGCCCTCGGCTGGTTGGAGATGGATCTTCCCCAGGGATGGAGGCGGGAGCGAGTCTGTCTGGGGTCAACGCCTGGCACATCAACCCCATGGGAGTGTGAAGCTCTGGTGGACTCTGGTGCAATGTTTGCCTTTTTCCAGTCACCGGGGACTTCACCTGACTGCCATGGCTTTTCAAATATCATGGAGAGTGGCTTGGCAACTCCACCATCCAGTTCCCTCAGGACTCTGGGAGGCATCTTGTCAGCCCCCATAGACTCCTGCATGCTCAGGTTCCTCAGGTGGTCACAAACCTCATCTTTTGCCACAGTGGGGGGGACTTGGCCCCTCAAGTCCCTACCTTGAGGTCCACCCACTCAAGAGGTGTGGGAAGAGAGGTTGGCAGGGAAGACTGAGGCAAAACTGTTGTTGAGTACCTCAGCCTTCTCCTCGTCCATTGTTACCAGTTTGCCAGTCTTGCTCATCAGGAGGGGTACGCTTTCTTTGACCTTCCTTTTCTGGCTGACATATCTATAGAAGCCCTTCTTATTATCCTTTGCCTCCCTTGGCAAGTTCATCTCCAGCTGCGCCTTGGCCTTCCTGACCCCATCCCTACACACCTGGGCAACATCCCCATGCTCTTCCCAGGGTACCTCTCCCTGCTTCCACTGCCTGTGCATTTCCTTCTTGCCTTTTAGTTTGACCAGCAGGTCTCTACTCAGCCATGCACATTGCTCAAGGCTTTATCCATGGGGATTATCTCCACCCCAGCCATCCCCAATGCACTGAATCTCCCCTTCCATGTTATTCCTGGTCGCTTCTCTGTCTCATTCCCTGTCCATTGCAGACCAACCATCTGCAATATAAATGTGGGCACCAGATGAACTCCTCCTGGGGCCTTTGACAAGCACTTAGACCTCAAAGAGCAGAGAGGTGCCTCTAGGAGGTCCTCCTCTTCCCGAGATATGCTTCCTCTACTGGTGTCTTTAGGATGCATGAGTGGTAAATGGAGAAACATGGTCAGCCCCCGAGAGCTTGTTAACGTTTCAGTTAGTGGTGAGGCAGTGATTGGTAGTGGGTAGGGATGCCAGAGAGGGCAGAGGAAACTCAGTGACAAACAATTCTTATGAGGAGTGGCTGAGGGAACTGGGATTGTTTAGTCTGGAGAAAAGGAGGCTGAGGGAGACCTTATCGCTCTCTACAGCCACCTGAAAGGAGATTGTAGAGGGGTGGGGGTCGGTCTCTTCTCCCAAGTAACAGGCAATAAGAGAAGGGGAAGCGGCCTCAAGTTGCGCCAGGGGAGGTTTAGACTGGATATTAGGAAAAACATTGTACTCTGAAAGGCTTATTAAGCATTGGACGAGGCTGCCCAGGGAAGTGCAGCCATCCCTGGAGGTATTCAAAAGACGGGTAGACACAGTGCTTAGAGATATGCTTTAGTGATGGTTTTTGTCAGAGTTAGGTTGGTGGTTGGACTCGATGATCTGAAAGGTCTCTTCCAACTTAGGCAATGCTATGATTCTATGCACCCCAGAATGCAGGTTGCCCTCTTGGCTGCCAGGGCACACTCCTGACTCGTATTAGCCCAGCTGCCAACCAGCGTCCCCAGATCCCTTTCTGCAGGGCTGCTTTCTAGCCACTCCTCTTCCAGCCTATACTTGTGGCCACCATTATTTCATCCCAGGTGTAGATTGCAGCGTTTGTTCTTGTTAAACATGCTGAGAGTTGCCTTCTCTGGGTCACGGACACAGGTGCTAAACTGAACAGGGCCCAGGAGCCAGCATCCCTGTGCTGCCCCACAATGCCCCAGCATGTCCCAGTACGTACCCTCCGTAAGTCCATGCTGACTGCATTTGAAGACAAATTTCTCTTTTTGGTGCCCAGAAATGTCACCCAAGAGGAGACTAACTGGTGGCACACTGCTCACCAATGTGAGCTTGTACAGCCAGTGAGTTGTTCCCTGAGTTGCATTTTTGGCCTCGTTCAGAGCTGGGTGCAACACTTGCTTGTCCTCTCTCACAAGAGACCTCTGCTAACCCAATGACTTTTCAAAAGGGATATTCCAAAGAAATGTCAATCTTGTTCTGTAACTTCACTACCACTATTTTGCCTGTTATATGATGGATTTCATTTCTCTAATCTTTCATATGTTTTCACCTGTCCTGATACAATGACCATGTCTAAAGTCATCTTTCCAGGTGCAGACTGTCTAGACAAGGGCCTTTTCTATTATACTCCCGTTTTCTCCTTCCCTTACTCTTTCTTCATTCAGGTTCCTGTCACCCATCCAGCTGCTGCTTTGAGCTTCACATGGTTAAAAGTTTCCCTGTCTTTCAGTAGTCTAATTGTCTCCTGTAGCCAACTCTTTAACTATGTTTATATCTACCTTTCTGTACCTATCCATCCAAAGCATTTCTCATAAGATTACCCCTTGCAGAAAAGCAACCTCATTAGAGGCAGCATGTACTTAGCATATGGCCGCAGAGGGTGTTTTATTGTTTACCAAACATGATCCGACATGATCAGGCTTTACTTTTCTTTGCTTGCAAAGAGGAGAAACCCTTCTGTGCCCGGGCGCAGCCAGGTCTCTAAGGAGCTCAGGTGGGAGCTGGTGCAATGGAGCTGTAACATCCAGCTGCAGAGACCAGTGGAGAAGTCTGATGGAAGGACACTGATGTAAATCCCAACTGGGCAATGACAGACATGGTGGGGTTGGGGTGGGGGCGGTGAGGAGCAGCATTGTCCATACAGTGTCAGACCTCAAGGGACTGCATTTCCTAGCCATCCAGACCTCCTGAGGAGACCCTCTGGACCAATATCAGTTGCAGAAGACTTCTATCACCTCTTCTCTAGACTGAAAAGTAAAGTAAAACAAACCCTTTAAAAAAAAAACTTATTGGGTTTTCTTTGAAACCTTCCTTCTTAACTACAGTATGAAAGAGCTCCAATTCACTGTAGAAGCCTTGAAGACTTGAAGGAAATTAAAGGAAGAGAAACAGCTTGTTAGGGCTTTCTGTACTTTAATGAGCCCCATGGCGTATTTAGCTCTGAGTCCACGAACCTCAGATACTGAGAGAAGATTGAAAAAACTGTTCCAGAAGTCAGAAGCAAAACTCAAAGTACCTTGAAGCATTAATGGGCCCCACTGAGGGCCACTGCTGACAAAGTCTCCCCATGGACTCGTTAGAGGAGGTAGCTGGAGGCTGGGATTGCAGGTAGGCAAAGGCACTGTGCAGGTGGCTGTAATGTGGAGAAAACTGTTGCTTTGTTTGATGAAGCAGAAAGGCCAAACCTGACCCTTAGGCCCTGGGAAGGCAGATCCTGCCCCTCAGGTGTGGCTCAGGGCTCTTCCTGGGGGTAGTGGGGTGTGAGGGTGAGCAAGGCCAAGGGTAGGGGGGCTGTGCAACACCTCCTGGCTTCCTCATGCAAGAGTGAAGCAGAAACCAAGCCCAGAGCTTCAAAATAAAGTTTTTTCTAGTAGGCGTTGGTGGCAGAGGCAACTGCCATAGCCAAGGGGACAATGAGCTTGGTGCTGTTGGGCTTTTTAACCTTGTCAGAGCCCTAGGCCACCTCTACTGCAGGCTGTCCATCACTGTCCCATGCCTGCACCTCTTTCCTTGCAGGCTGCAGACACCCATGATGCTTTCCCACATCGCTCTCACCCCAGCATTTCCATATATTTTCTGATGTCTCTCCACTCTCACCGGCTGTTCCTTGAAACACAAAGCCATGGGCTAATACAGACTCCCTCTGGGTGACCTCTTGCACCACAGTGCAACCCTTTGAGTGAGATTTCTTTTTCCTCACATGCAGTCCGACCCTTCCAAGCTGCGCTTTGTTGAGGTTTCCTTCTCTTCCCACTACCAAGAAAATCTCCATGATCTCTGAAGCCACCCTTCAAGCAGGTGCAGGCTACTGCTAGAGAGCCCTGGGCCTCCACTTCAATAGGTACAGAAGCCCAGCTCCCTCAGCTTCTCCACACAGGCCCCAAGCCCCATCCTGGCCAGTGTCCTTTGGAGCTTCTCCAGTTCCTCCTCCTTCCTTCAGAACAGAGAGCCCCACACACAGACACACTAGACCAGATGTGGCCACACCAGTGCTGCGTCAAGGGGGATGATAATCACAGGATCTTCGTGGTTGGAAGGGACCTTTCAGATCATTGAGTCCAACCATACACACATGAAAAAAAGCCCTACAATCTCCACACTAGAGCATGCCCTGAAGTGCCACATCTAGACATTTCTTAAACACCTCTAGGGATGGGCACTCAACCACCTCCCTGGGCAGGCTGTTCCAGTGCCTGACCACTCTTTCAGTAAAGTCATTCTTCCTAATATCTAACCTAAACCTCCCCTGCCGCAACTTCGCACCATTTCCTCTGGTCCTGTCATTATTCACCCGGGAGAAGAGGCCAACCCCCAGCTCTCTACACCCTCCTTTCAGGGAGTTGTAGAGGGCAATGAGGTCTCCCCTCAGTCTCCTCTTCTCCAAGCTAAACATGCGCAGCTCCCTCAGCCTCTCCTCATATGCCCTGGTCTCCAGACCCCTCACCAGCCTGGTAGCTCTCCTCTGGACACGCTCCAGCACCTCAATGTCCCTCTTGTACAGAGGGGCCCAGAACTGAACACAGTGCTCGAGGTGAGGCCTCACCAGTGCCGAGTACAGAGGCACCATCACTTCCCTGCTCCTGCTGGCCACGCTGTTCCTGATAGAAGCCAGAATGCTGTTGGCCCTCTTGGCCACCTGGGCACACTGCTGGCTCATGTGAAGCTGGCCGTCCACCAGCACCCCCAGGTCCTTTTCTGCTGGGCAGCTTTCCAGCCACTCTGCCCCAAGCCTGTAGCGTTGCTTGGGGTTGTTGTGACCGAAATGCAGGACCCGGCACTTGGCCTTATTAAACCTCATACAGTTGGCCTTGGCCCATCGATCCAGCCTGTCCAGGGCCCTCTGGAGAGCCTTGCTACCCTCCAGCAGATCAACACTCCCACCTAGCTTGGTGTCATCTGCAAACTTACTGAGGGTGCACTCAATCCCCTCATCCAGATCATCGATAAAGATATTAAACAAAACCGGCCCCAAAACTGAGCCCTGAGGGACACCACTGATGACCGGCTGCCAAGAGGATTTCACCCCATTAATCACAACTCTCTGGGCACGGCCATCCAGACAGTTTTTAATCCAGCAAAGAGTACACTTGTCTATGCCAGGATTTGCCAGCTTCTCCAGGAGAATGCTGTGGGGGACGGTGTCAAAGGCCTTGCCAAAGTCCAGATAGACAACGTCCACAGCCTTCCCCGCATCCAGAAGGCGGGTGACATGGTCATAGAAAGAGATCAGGTTGGTTAAGCAGCACCTCCCTTTCCTAAAGCCATGCTGGCTGGCCCTGATCCCTTGGCTGCCCTGCGCTTGCCGTGAGAGCTCACTCAAGATGATCCTCTCCATGATCTTTCCTGGTACCGAGGTCAGGCTGACAGGCCTGTAGTTCCCCGGATCCTCCTTCCGACCCTTCTTGTAGATGAGCGTCACATTAGCCACCCTCCAGTCATCTGGTACCTCCCCTGTTGACCAGGATTGTTGATAAATGATGGAGAAAGGCTTGGTGAGCTCTCCCGCCAGCTCCCTGAGTACTCTTGGGTGAATCCCATCCAGCCCCATAGACTTATGTGCGTCTGGGTGCAGAAGCAGATCATTGACTACTTCCTCCTGGATTATGGGTGGGTTGTTCTGCTCTCCACCCTTACCTTCCAGCTCAGGAGGCTGAACACCCTGGGGATAGCTGGTCTGACTATTGAAGACGGAGGCAAAGAAGGCATTAAGTATCTCAGCCTTCTCCTCGTCATTGGTTGCAACTTTCCCCCCCGCATCCAGTAAGGGATGGAGATTCTCCCTGGCTCTCTTTTTGTTGATGTATTTATAAAAGCTTTTTCTGTTGTCCTTAATGTTAGTGGCCACGTTGAGCTCCAGCTGGGCTTTTGCCTTCCTAATCTTCTCTCTGTATAACCTAAAAGATCTCTGTACTCCTGAGTTGCCTGTCCCTTCTTCCAAAGGTGGTAAACCCTCCTTTTATTCCTACGTCCCATCCGAAGTTCCTTATTATAGAATCATAGAATCATTTAGGTTGGAAAAGACCCTTGCGATCATCGAGTCCAACCATCATCTCCACTCTACAAAGTTCTCCCTTACACCATATCCCTTAACACCACATCTAAAGGAGTCTTAAACACATCCAGGGATGGTGACTCCACCACCTCCCTGGGCAGCCTATTCTAGTGTCTGACCACTCTTTCTGTGAAGAATTTTTTCCTTATGTCCAGCCTAAACCTACCCTGTTGCAGCTTGAAGCCATTCCCTCTTCTTCTATCGCTAATTACCTGTGAGAAGAGACCAGCACCAACCTCTCTACAATGGCCTTTCAAGTAGTTGTAGAGAGCGATGAGGTCTCCCCTCAGCCTCCTCTTCCTCAAACTAAACAGTCCCAGCTCCTTCAATCGCTCCTCATAAGATTTATTCTCCAGGCCCTTCACCAGCTTCGTTGCCCTCCTCTGCCCTCGCTCCAGCACCTCGATATCTCTCTCGGATTGAGGTGCCCAGAACTGGACACAATACTCCAGGTGTGGCCTCACCAGTGCTGAGTACAGGGGGACAATCACCTCCCTCCTTCTGCTGGTCACACTAGTTCTAATACAAGCCAGGATGGCATTGGCCCTCTTGGCCACCTGGGCACACTGCTGGCTCATGTTCAGCCCCTTGTCAATTAGAACCCCCAGGTCCTTTTCTGCCAGGCAGCTCTCCAGCCACACTGCCCCAAGCCTGTAGCGATGCATGGGGTTGTTGTGGCCCAAGTGCAGGACCTGGCACTTGGCCTTGTTGAAGCTCATACCGTTAGCATTGGCCCATCGGTCCAATCTGTCCAAGTCTCTCTGTAGAGCCTCCCTATCCTCATGTAGATCAACACTCCCGCCTAGCTTCGTGTCATCTGCAAACTTGCCGATGATACACTCTATGTCCTTATCAAGGTCGTCAATAAAGATGTTAAACAGAAATGGTCCCAACGCTGAGCCCTGAGGGACACCACTTGTGACCGGCCGCTGGCTGGATTTAACTCCATTGACCACCACTCTTTGGGACCGCCCGTCCAGCCAGTGCTTGATCCAGCAGATCGTATGCTCATCCAGGCCGTGAGCTGCCAGTTTTTCCATGAGAATTCTATGGGGGACAGTGTCAAATGCTTTTCGAAAGTCTAGGTAGACAATGTCCACAGCCTTTCCCTCATCCAATAATCGGGTCATCTTGTCATAGAAGGAGATCAGGTTCGTCAGGCAGGACCTGCCTTTCATAAACCCATGCTGACTAGGCCTGATCCCCTGCCTGTCCATTATATGACTTGTAATGGCACTCAAGATGATTTGCTCCATGACCTTCCCTGCTACCGAGGTCAGACTGACAGGCCTATAGTTTCCTGGATCCTCCTTTCTGCCTTTCTTATACACGGGTGCTACATTTGCTACCCTCCAGCCCATTGGGACCTCCCCAGTTAGCCATGACTTCAGGTAGACCGTGGAGAGTGGCTTGGCGAGCATGTCTGCCAACTCTTTCAGCACTCTTGGATGTAACCCATCCGGTCCCATAGACTTGTGCGCATCCAAGCTGTGTAGCAGGTCACTGATCACTTCCTCTTTCATTGCGATGACCTCGTCCAGCTTCCCCTCCCTGTCTCCTAGCTCATGAGGCTGGGTGCCCAGGGAACAGTTAGTTCCACTGCTAAAGACTGAGGCAAAGTAGGCATTGAGCACCTCAGCCTTTTCCTCATCCTTTGGGACTATGTTTCCCTCTGCATCCAGTAAGGGAGGGAGATTTTCCCCAATCCTCCCTTTGTTGTTAATGAATTTATAGAAACATTTTTTTGTTATCCTTAACAGCTGTAGCTAGGTTGAGCTCGAGCTGCGCTTTGGCTCTCCTAATTTTCTCCCTGCATAGCTTCGCTATATCCTTATAGTCTTCATGAGAGACCTGCCCCCTCTTCCAGAGGTCATAGACTCTCCTTTTGTTCTTGAGGTCCAGCCAAAGGTCCCCATTTAGCCAGGCCGGTCTCCTTCCCCGCCTACTTGTTTTTCGGCACACAGGGACAGCCTCCTCCTGTGCCTTTAAGACTTCTCTCTTGAAGTATGTCCAGCCTTCCTGGGCTCCTGTATCCTTCACGGCAGCCTCCCAAGGGACTTTGTCCAGCAGTCTTCTGAACAGGTCAAAATTTGCCCTCCGGAAGTCTAAGGTGGCAGTTTTACTAACCCTTCTCCTTGTTTCCCCAAGAATTAGAAATTCAATCATCTCATGATCACTGTGCCCTAGACGGCCACCAACCTTTACTTCTCCTACAAGTTCTTCCCTGTTCACAAGAAGCAGGTCCAGGAGGGCACCTTCCCTGGTCGGATCACTTACCAGCTGTGTGAGGAAGTTATCTTCCACACATTCCAGGAGCCTCCTGGATTGTTCCCTCTCAGCTGTGTTGTATTCCCAGCAGATATCCGGGAGGTTAAAGTCCCCAGCTGTGTTGTATTCCCAGCAGATATCCGGGAGGTTAAAGTCCCCCACAAGAACAACGGCAAGGATTGACGGCTGGAGCGGGCCAATGGAGCGGCACTGCCCAAGGAGGAGGGGGTGGGTGGTGGGGCGGCAGCGGCCAATGGGCGCCCGCCGTGGGCGAGCTGGCCTGGGGGAAATGGCAGGCGGCTGGAAATGGGAGTGCGGTGGTCCTGGCGGAAAGCGGGGCCCGGCGGGCGGGTGGTGGGTCGGGCCGGGCCCATGGGGCCGCTGCAAGCACATGGTGAGGCAGCTGGACTGCGCAGAGGGGAGTGGGCGGCCCCGAGGGATGATGGGGGGTGCAGGAGGGCCCTGAGTGGGGCTGGGGGAATGGGAGGGTTGAGGGGGGGCATTGACGGGTGGGAGGGGGGTGGCTGGTCACAGCTCCCCGCGGGGTCCCTTGATCCTGGGGGGTTTGGGGTGCGGTGCTGGAGATGCCGGAGGAATGAAGCCCGTCAGGGTGGTAAGAAAGCGGTGCCCGGGCCGTGCTGGTGCCGCCCCAGAGGGACGCGGGGCCGGGCCCTCCACTGTTCGCCAGCGCTCCCCGCAAAGTGTCGGTGGGGCCCTGGGGGTGTCGGGCTGTGGGGTGGCTGCGGTCCCTCAACGTCGCCCAGGGGGGCTGCAGAGGGGTGAAGGAAGCAGAGAGGGGGAGCCGGTTTGTGGCCCGACCCTGAGAGCGGGACTCC
Organism: Larus michahellis; assembly: GCF_964199755.1. Lineage (NCBI taxonomy): Eukaryota > Metazoa > Chordata > Aves > Charadriiformes > Laridae > Larus > Larus michahellis. The sequence continues at coordinate 22,411 of NW_027436126.1, read as the reverse complement.
TGCTGCCAGGGCTGGCAAAGGGGCTGTCATGGCTGGTTTTGGGGCTGAGAAAGAGAGGGAGTTGTGTGACTTTGGGCTGAGGAAGAGGGCTCGAGATGAAATCCGCGCCAGGCCCCCTCTTTCTGCATGGAGGGTCCGTGCCGGCCCTGCTCCCGAGGGGGCAGAGGTGGGGTGGGGGTCCCCCGGCTCACCGCCCTTGGCTGGGTGTGACAACCAGGCTCATTTCTCTGCTCGTCTTTTCTCAGGGTCATCTTCTGCGGCACGGCAAGAAAATCCTGCACGGCTGATTCCGCTCGCTGGTCAGGTAGTCGCACGCCTGGGGCGAGACACCTTTGTGAGTTCAGGGATGCTACAGATCCTCCCCATCAAAGCCGCAGAAAAGGCAAATTTACTGCCAGTGGAGAAAAGCTGGCGAGGAGTTTTGCGCTTGTTTTTGTGTGGATATTTAGTCGTTTGAGGGCCGGAGCCCTCCAAGAGAAGCGTTATAAAAAAAGGTGTTTTTATTAATACTAAAGTGAGAAGTGTAGAGGAACGCAAGGAATGAAGTCCGTGCTTTTTATTAGTGCCGACAGCTCTAGATTCTCCAATAACAGCACTTCAAAAGTGCTTACATCCAGAGCGCTCTGAAAACCATTAATTGATTAATCCAGCGCCAAAGGTTGAGAAATCATTTCAGGAGCTCAAGTCTTGGGATGTTTAATAATGTGAGATGGAGCCTTTCGCTTGGCTTCTGGGCCGGGCTCGTGCCCGGGTCAGCGATAATCCAAAGGGGAACCGCTCGCTCCATCGGAAATAACTGGTGTGAGTGGAAATAATGAGCGTCTCGTCAGCCGTGGGAGGGAAAAGGGAGATCAAGAGTCCGCCTAAACAAACCTCGCGCCGTTAAGAGATCATTCTCTGGGGAGTCACTGCCAAGATTATGTTTCGGGGAAGATCGTCTTACCGAGCAATGTGCTGCATCCGGTTTGGAGACTAAATATCTCCAAAGTTTGGGGTTGATTAAGTGCTTCTTGGTTATTAGTTGGATATCTTGGTGGTTTTTTTTTCCCTATTTACCACCTTTGACTGCTAAACGAACTGCAGAGATTTCCCAAGTAGGCACGAAACAGCGGATCAAACGCTGAGTGTGGTCACCGTGAGCCTGGGAGAGAGGCCGGAGCGGTGCTTTCCTGAGCTGTCCCCCACGGTGCACCCTTGCCCCGGTGCTCCTCCCCAGGCAGAGGGCCTTTCTCTGTGGCTTCTGGAAGAAGGTGTCCACATGACTCTTCTTCCCTCTGTCCGCAGAGTTCCTGATTTTTGGAGGAGACATCTTGAAGTTTGCTGGTAGGTTCGTGGGACGACGATGACCTTGGGCACTGAGCTGCAGCATTTAACTCCTGTGGCGGCCATTTGCTGTGCTCTCCTTCTCAAGAGGCTCTGCGCAGTGCCTTGAGCCAGCTCTTTGGCCACACACGCACCCCTCTGGCAGTGCCCTCTCTGCAGTGCTGCAGCTGCAGAGGAGCGCTCGGGGCAGGGGGTGCCACCGCTGCTGGCCGGCTGCTGCTGTGGCTTGCCCAGGAGAGGAGAGGTGTCCCGGTGCCCAGGACATGGTCCTCCAGGATGATGGCCTCCCACAAGCCCATCTTCCTCCGCACGGCGGCTGGTTTCTGCTGTCCCTGCTGCTGAGCGTAGGTCGGGGAGAGTCAGGTCTCGACTGAGCCTTTACCTTCCCTCCCTTTCCCCAGGAGACGCTGTGCTGGTGCTGTGGAGAACACCAGCCCAGGAGGTGGCCAGGACCATCAGCCTGGTGCTGCACTGTAGCCGACAGATCCAGAAGAAGTACGGAAGGCGTGACACGGATGTAGGGCAGAAGGTCCAGCTGAAGATAGGTACGGGCGCTGTGCCAGACGCAGATGCGTGGCACTCTTCCGTGTCACAGGGTGCTTCTGGTTTGCTGGGCTTCTGGGGCAGGCAGCTGGGGATGACGCCCAGCATTCTCAACACATTCTCAATGTCGACTTGGTTTGTCTATTTCTAGACGCCCATTTCAGGGACTCATGTCAGCATCTCCCCGAGGAGGAGGGAGGATGCTCTGCCCCTCCGTAATGCCCGTCTCCCCGCTGGGCTTCAGATGAGCTTCTGAGCAGCCGAGATGCTGGGGGCTGTAGAGTTCCAAATGTTCCCTGTGTCAGTTCTGCTTCTCCCTCTCCCCAGGGATCTCTGCAGGGCCCATGAGCCTCCTGATTTTCTGGCAACACTTCTGCATTTTTGGCCCGTGCCTGGCTGAAGTTCGTGACGCCGAACAGGTTGCGGGTGCAGGTGAAGTTGTCCTCTCGGCAGCCTGCTGGGAGCTCTGTGAGAAGCACCGGCTGAGGACCAAGCGTCTTGCAGGCGCAAGACCTGTGCAGGCAGGTGGATGGGATGGCCTCGAGAGCCATTCTGAGGGCCTGGGCCTGGCCATGAAGGAGGGAGGTGTCGGAAGGCTGAGGGGATGAATGTGGAGAGAGTTGTAGGTGGGAAAGCGGGCAGGCAGCCGAAGCTCTTGTCCTCCCATCTCAGGGGTGACCATGGTCTGGGCTTGCTTGCTTTGAGGGGTCGGGAGGCACTGGGAGGGTTTGAGCCCCAGCAGCAATGTCCTCTGTGGGCCATGGAGCTGTGGTTGCTTGGAGATGGGCATGCTTGGAGAACGGCTGCCCAGCTCCGGTGCTTCTGAGGAAGCACTGCTGTCCCATCCAGCCAGGTGGGCTCCTTCTCCCCTTCTCTGGGCAGTGATGGTGGAGGGCAGGCTCTTTCCCCTGGGACTCCTGGGGAGGCCAGTGGCAGTGCTTTCATTCTGTGTGTCTTCAGGTGACGGGCATGGATCCGATGCCTTGGTCCAAATGCCAAGACGCCTTTACACAAGCTTGTACAAGACCCAGTGAGCCACCGCTCAAAAAGGGAAGGTGAGTGCCCACTTCCCCTTGCTCTGTGATTGTCCCGAAAGGTGGGGCTTTGCTGCTTCAGGGGCCAGAGAGGAACCACCTCCTCCCTCTTCCCTCTGTCCGTTAGCACTCATGCTGTTGGGCCTCCCAGGGCGGTGGCTGCTGCCGCCTCCTCCTTCCAGGGGAGAGCTCTGCCCTCAGCATCTGGAGGTGGCAACGTGAGCAAGCGCAGAAGACTCTTTCTCCTTCGATTCCAGGGCCAGGCCCTGCTTTGCAACAGCTCGTAGTCCCGTCTGCCCAGTGACCACCTGCATTTTCTCTCCTCAGGTGCCATGAGACCTGCTCTTCCCTTGCCCAGTGACCTGAATGCCGAGGATGTGCTTAGGAAGTACATACCAGTCGCTGCTCTCGGGAAGGTACAGCAAGGCCACCGCTGTGGGGACTGCATTTTTGGAGGGCAGAAGAAGTGGTGCCCTGCAGAGATGGAGTTCTCACGGGAACAGACCAATCAAAGAAACTGCACCCTGAGACAACAACGTTGGGGGGGGGAACTGAGCCCAGGGGCACTGGTGCTGCACCATTGTCTGCGTTGTCCTCAGAGAGACATGGGTGGCGGGAGGACGACTCCTGTCTCTCTGTCTTTTGCGTGGCTATGGTTCTGGATGTGCTGTGCACACGACGGTGGGATAAAGGGGAGATTCCCCTGAAGTCCCTGGAGCATCCCTGAGGGTCTCCCCTCATGTCCGTACGGGTCCCCAGATGGCGTGTTAATGGAGCAGCCTTCTCTCCTTTGTCATTTGTGTTCTGACTCGGCATCTGGCTGCTGCAGGCTGGGCGGCCTGCCCGCCCTTTGCACTGAGAAGAGGATTTGTCCCTTTCTCTGCTAGTGCCCGCTATCGCCAGCACGCCTGCTCTCCCTCGGTACCGGTGTGGGCAGTAAGAGCCCGGGAGAGCAGGCTGGTGAAGCCGTCATGCTCTTGTCTTCCAGCTCGATGCAGGACTGCCCATGGACCTCCTCTCTGAGCTACGGCCAGTCACCTGCATCTTTGTCCAGCTGCATCTCAGCACCATCCTCAAGGAGGCCAGCGGGGTGATGCTAGAAATCCTCTCTCCTCACGAGGGTCACATCAACAAAGTCCTCCTGTGTGATAAAGTGAGCGAGGGGGAACGGTCACCTCCCCCAGCACCAGAGGGTGGGCAGTGAGCGCGATGGAGAGACTCCCTCTTAGGCGCTGTAGCAACGCGTTCCACATCTGTCCTGGGCAGGGCTGCATGTTCCTCTGCGTGCTGGGACTCCCTGCAAACAAGCTGCCCTGCGAGAGCCTTCACGCCTTGCAGAGCGCTCTGGAGATCTTCAACTCGTGCTTCACCATGCTCGAGGAAATAGAGTGAGTGTGCGGTGGGGGTTGGCGGGGTGCGTGCTGCCTGGGACGGCGCAAGGGGGCTTCCCAGAAAGAGATGTGCCTTCTAGTTTGCCCTCCCGTGTCCCTGGCAGGAAGGAGGCAGTGCCCTGAGAAGGTGGCAGGCAACCCCTGGGCTCAGCCCACGGCAGCCAGATGGAGTCCCTCCAAGCACGCTCTGCTGGCCACTGCGCTGGGAAGAGCCCTCGTGAGGGCCAGAGGCCCCTGTGGCTAGAGGCAGGCCCTTCTGGACCACTGGCCCATGAATGGGGATGGGGCCCAGCCACCTGATCCCAAGTGGCTGTCATCTCCAGGCGGTGACATGGCGGGCGCCTTCTTCTCTCTCTCTTTGTTCACGAGAGGGCTGTGGCCCTGCACGTGCTCTGCCTCTGCCCCTTGTCCCTTGCAACCTGCAGATGTTGCACCCCTGAGCTCTCCACGTCCCCGAGACCCACGCTGGCAGGGCAGGACAGCTGGTGGCCCAGGCTGGCACCGAGGGGAGGTGAGGGAAGGGATGAAGCCAGGCGGGCAGGACTGCACCTGGGGCGCTGCTCAAGCCCTGCTGTTTCTCTGTGTGCCAGGACAATGTCTGTGGCAGTTACCAGAGGGACGATGTTCTGCGGAGTCACTGGCCACCCGCTGAGACACGAATACACAGGTATTGGCCTGGAAGGGTGCCGCGGGGCTGGTGGCGCAGGCCACACCAATGCGTGCTCTCTCTCTGTAACGCGTGCCCTCTCTCTTTGGCGGTCCTTGGCCAGAAGGTGAACTTGGCTGCCCGGATGATGGTGCACTACCCTGGGCTGGTGTCCTGTGATGCAGTGACCTACGCCGCCTCCCGGCTGCCCACTTCCTACTTCAAGGAGCTGCTGGAGAGAGAGATGAAAGTCCTCAGCCAGCCTGGCCCTGTCTATCAATACGTGGGGGTCACCGAGGAGAGGTGAGTGTCCTCTGAGACAGTGGGAAGCCCTGGCGCGGCAGGCTTTTTGCCCCTCTCCGCTGCTGTCTCCAGCTGCTGAGAGAGCAGGAGTGAAACCACAGGGATGGGGAAGGTTTGTCTGTCTTGGTAGACACAACCTGGCCTTGTGGGCTCGGTCTAAAGGGCTTTGGGCTGTGCTTTCCGTGCGGGGCTTGCTCCACCACGTGCCCTGGGAATGCTGACGCAAGGAGATTTTTGTCCCAGCTGCTCTGAGCAGGAAGCTTTGGGCATGTCTGGTCCCCATGGGGAAACGTGGACCATCGGGACACTCTTCCTCAGGTCTTCCTGCAGAAATCTCAGCTCTTCTTCTGGGACAGGATTTGACCTTCCCTTCAGAGGGTGGTTTGAAGGTTATCATTGCTGTCTCTTTGAAACTGTGGGAAGACTTGAGCCAAAGGTGCCAGTTGCTTGGCATCCCAACCCCTTCAGGGACCAAGTCCTCCTTTCAAAGACACTTCGTGTTCCTGGCCAACGTGGTAAAGCTGTCTTTTAGCCAACAGCACGCCCTGGCTTCTTTCACTTGTCTTCTCCAATTTCTCTGGGTTTGGCCTCTGGGGATGGACTCTTGATATCTTCTTCTGTCCCACTGTCGCCGTAAAGAAACGCTTGAAGCTGTGGTAGTGTGTTAGCTTGAACTTTGGCTGGGAAAGCGTGCAGGGGATAACAGCCTGCTCCAAAGAAAAGCCTGTAGGAATGTGTTTGAGAGAAAATGATCACGTGAGCCAGCCTCCCTACTATGAGAGATTAGATTAAGAGCAAAACAGGTGGTAGAAGATGGAATTAGTACATGGGAAAAACGGGGACTGAGAAGGTAGAAAACATGTTGTGCTAATGACTAAGCAATTTACTATGTGAATTCTTGTAACCAACCTGATCTGTGAATGAACTGCATGGACAGCGCGTGAACAGAGACTGTAAGCCAATCATATAGCTGCCGCTAGCGCGTGCTCTTATTGCCTGTCTATATATACTCTGTGAAAACTTGAATAAAGGGAGAACGATCATACTCATATTGAGATTCCATCGTTACTCCAGGTCCGTCTCCCACTCCGACATCCTCCGACATCTGGTAGCAGAGGATGGTTCAGCGCGACTGAGTTCTCCGAGACTGCGGTAAGCAGCTAGAGGAGGGGAGTGGGAAACTTCGGCTGGGAGACGTGCTGCTTGGGCGCATCAGCGGGAGCAGACAACGGCGTGAGGTCGCTCCTCACCTCCCAGGCACAGCTATGGAAACAGAAGCTGCGGCCACGCTACTCGCTGGGATCCTCTCTAAGAGAGGGATTGAAACACCAGCGAAACTGTTGCTCAAACTGATTAAGCTGGGGCAGGAGATGGGACAACAAGTAACAAAAGAAGAAGGGGCTATATTAAGACTTCTCCTGCATATCCTCTCTAAGAGAGGGGTGAAATACGATGAGCGTATGCTCCGAAGGTTGTTAACCTGGTGCAGAGAGAACAGATTCGCACCAGAGCCCCAGAGAACTTTTAAACCAGAAATATGGGAGGCTGTTGGAAAAAAACTGTGGGAAGTGATAAGTAAAGGAGACAAAGAGGCATCACCGTTAGCGACGACATGGTGGTTGGTGTTATCGACCTTACAAGATATGAAGGCGGAGCGAGCCACGGCAGCCGGGGCTTTTGCAGCGTTACAACCCACGGGAGGGGGATCGAACAGGCCAGGTCCGAAGGTCTGGGACAATCCCCTGCTGATCCCCTCTGCTCCACCTGAGGCCGATGGAGGAGGCAGAATGTCAGCAGAGAAGGACAGAGCCGGAGCTGTTTGCTCCTGACATTGCCCGCCTCACCCCCTCCCCTCCCCAGTCGTCTCCCTGAGATAAAAGTGCTGGTTTTGTATGTCTGCTGTGTAAGTGTGTGTGGGCGCCGGCTTATACCTGCTGATCAGCATGTGTGCTACTGTTTGCTTTTGTTGTGTGCAGTGTCGTTAGGTGACTCCACTTGAGCAGGCGTTCTGCCCAGTGTGGTACTGTTCTCGTATGCATCTAGGGCTGACACTCCGTAAAGTGAAGAAGTTTGTATATACATAGTGTTTAAACGTAAGGCGAGCGCGCCCCAGGTAGATATACCAGGATGGGCTGTAGAACTGATGGAAGTCCTGAAATATTGGGGGAGTTTTCATGAGCCGACACGTTTACACTCTCGGGAACGGCTCGCCCGTGCAGGGCGTATCACTGGTTCTTTGTTGTTTGTCTATAAGGTCATGGTTGATTGGGAAAAGGAGTTGAGCCAAAATCTATAGGATGCTCTGTATGAAAATGAGAAACTTAAGGAAAAATGAGAAACTGAGCTCTTGTTGCAAAGGCAGACTTTTATGTCAGTCGTAAGTGATGAAAAAAAAGAAAAAAAGAAAAAAAAAGAAAAAAGAGAAAAGAAAAAAAAAGAAAAAAGAAAAATAATAAAAAAAAGAGGAAAAAAAAAGAAAAAAAAAGAGGAAAAAAAAAAAAAAAGAAACCAAACAGGAACAATTAGATGGGAAATGTGCCACGTTAGCACAAAAGTATGCCATAAGCATTACGAGAAAGCATCAGAAAAAGAGAAATAGGACACCTGATTCAAAGTAGTACCACAGAGATATGTTTTTGGTTTTTTCCTATATGTGTCTATGTTATTGCATGCCTTAGTAGATTGCTCTGTGTTATACCCTGCGAGACTAAAATGAACCCAGCAGAAGCGGTCTCTTGAGCAAGGGGGTGGAATATGGGAAAGCAACGGAAAATCGGCGAGGAGGACTGTAAATACATGCAAGGGACTCACACCTGGGTGCTGGAAAACACAGATATCACACCAATTGTTATTCAGTCTCGGGTGCTTGCAAGAAAAACATTTGGATGACATAAGCCTGTAAAGGACTCACAGACACCTTATCTAGCTGCTTGAGAATCTTGGCCTGTTGTGGAAGAAGATCAAAGCACAGTACCAGCAAGAACAGGGAGTCCGCATGCGCTCTTGCTAACAAGGACTCTTTTGCTGCCAAGGATTCGTGATAACAAGGACTCTCTTGCTGCCAAGGATAAGTTTAACAATGCTACTAGTACCGCTATTTCTGAGTTATTGCTAGATGTAGATAGTATTCGATATGCGATGTTGCAAAACAGAACAGCTACTGATTTTTTGCTTTCAGCTCACAGACATGGTTGTCAAGATTTTAAAGGACTGTATTGTATGAATCTAAGTGACCACTCCAAATCCATCCATGTCCAGTTGCAGGAACTGCACCGACCGAACCAGCAACTTGTGGAGACCACTTTTGAAAATCTTTTTGCTGGATGGACTTGGGGGTGGGGTTGGTTGAAGCAAATTATACTCATCGCCTGTGTGGAAGGAATTTGTCTATTATGTTTAGTATGCTGTTTGCCGTGTTTAATAAGCATTATATGATCAGCTGTAAATGCTGCTTTGCATCGTACCCTTGTACGAGTTGTAGAATATGTTGCTGTAAAAACTATGTGTGTATCCATGAGAACCTGACCTTCACAGAAGAAGATAACAAGAAGGGATTACAACAATGTAGTCACGTATCAGACAGCCGCTGTCAGCAAAGCTGGATCATGAGTTTGGTGAGACTCGCTGCATACGCTGGCCACGCGTGCAGCGACTCTGGCCTGTACTTTTCTACTCGATCCAGCGCAGGAGAGTCTGGTGGGACTCGCTGCGTGCACTGGCCATGCATGCAGCGACTCTAGCCTGGACTTCTCCAGTCAATCCAGTGCAGGATAGAAGGAGGCTGTCTCAGGTCAGAGAGGGGGAGAGAGACATGAGCGCACTTTGAAGGTACAGGGGATGCCCTGAAGTACTGTGTCTGCCCCCGCCCCCCCCCCCCCCCAAGTTCTATGTTCATTAACCCCAACAGCTCTGAAGGCATTACAGTATGTTGCAAGATAAGATATAGTCTACTACTGCTGCAAGACGCACTGAACACCTTCCTACAAGAATTTCAACTTTATGCCCTGATAGGACAGTGGGATGATGCACTCGCAAAGAGCCTGACTGCGTTAGAGTGGGTATTTTTGCCACATACCTTTTCAAAACCAGTAACTATGATGATCGAAATGTTACCACGATTGTTTTTCCAGGGTCGCTTGTGCTGTCAGCAACCGCAATGTATTTGAAATATTACAAAAGGATTTCTCGTGGGTAAATCCAAAGAAATTGGCTTTCTGGGCTAAATTTAGGAATCTGGGTATTTATTGCCTTAGCAGGGTTCTTTTTGATTCTGTTTTTAATTGTGTTTAGTATATAACCTGCTAAGAGCGTCACAACAAGGATAACATGTCCAAATTAAAAGTGGTCAAAAATGGTTTCGATGATTGGTCAAACTCATGAGGTATAACGGGATGGTTATCAGACTTACTAAAACAAGGGCTCATGCTACTGTTGGTTATATTATTATTGATTATGGTAGCCTTGTGTGTTCTCCGCAAAGTGACTGACATGATAGAAAATGCCATGCATAAGGTCTGGCTGGCTCAAGAAGAAAAAGGGGGTATTGTAGGAATGTGTCTGAGAGAAAATGATCACATGAGCCAGCCTCCCTACTATGAGAGATTAGATTAAGAGCAAAACAGGTGGTAGAAGATGGAATTAGTACATGGGAAAAACGGGGACTGAGAAGGTAGAAAACATGTTGTGCTAATGACTAAGCAATTTACTATGTGAATTCTTGTAACCAACCTGATCTGTGAATGAACTGCATGGACAGCGCGTGAACAGAGACTGTAAGCCAATCATATAGCTGCCGCTAGCGCGTGCTCTTATTGCCTGTCTATATATACTCTGTGAAAACTTGAATAAAGGGAGAACGATCATACTCATATTGAGACTCCATCGTTACTCCGGGTCCGTCTCCCACTCCGACATCCTCCGACAAAAGCCAGTACCCGAGGAGCACCTCCTTCCCTGCCACGCCAGGCTGCTCCTCTAGGTCCCCTGGCTTCTCACCAGATCATTGACTTGTCTTGTCGTTTCCCCTGCTTCTAGCATCTTTGGCGTGGGTCTTACCAAGAAGAGGTGGGAGTACGTCCCCTTGCTGGGTAGGTGGAGAATGCCTCGCTTTTTTGAAGCCCAGGTTCTTCCCCTTGGTGACTTTTAGTGCCTTGCTGGGAAGGGAGAGGCTTTTACCAGGGATGGTGTTGCCTGCAGCAGCCCTAAGGAAGCGTCACCTGTCTTGGCCTCTGCTTGCTTGATATTTTTGGGGTGGAAAGCGAGGTGGGGCGCCTGCTGCTCCCTGTCGTCTTCCAGACCTGGTAGGAAGGTTCCTTTCAACTGTGGAGCTGCTCATAGCCTGGGGGCTAAACTGATCCCTGTCTTTGGGGTCAGGAAAGAGATTTCCTTCTGCCAAACCGATGGAGAGTTTTGGCGGTGGGTTCTCCTCCTTGTACTGCTCAGAGTTCCTTTCTTGGCAGCATCTGGGCGAAGACATGGGAATGTCAGGATGCAGGGGATGCCTGTATTCACTCGGTGTCTTGCCGAATGTTTTGGGCCCTGTTGTGGGTTAACCCTGCTTGGCAGCTCAGCCCCACAGAGCCGCTTGCTCCCCACAGTGGTATGGCGAAGAGAATCGGAAGGGTTAAAGTGAGAACACTGTTGTGATGAGATACAGACAGCTTAATAGGGAAAGCAAAAGCTGTGCACGCACGCAAAGCAAAACAGGCATTCATTCACTGCTTCCCATGGGCGGGCAGGCGTCTCGCCATTTCCAGGAAAGCAAGGCTTCATCACGTGTGACAGTGACTTGGGAATACAAATGCCATCACTCCGAACGTCCCCCCCTTCCTCCTTTCCCCCGGATTTTCTTGCTGAGCACGGCGTCATATGGTCTGGAATAGGCCTTTGGGCAGTTGGGGTCAGCTGTGGCGGCTGTGCCCCCTCCCAGCTTCTTGTGCACCCCCAGACTGCTTGCCAGCGGGGCGGCGTGAGCCACGGAAAAGGCCTCGACGCTGCGCAGGCGCTCTTCAACCATAACTAAAGCATCGTTGTGTTATCAACAGCAATGTTTTGTCACAAATCCAAAACATAGACCTGTACGAGCTATTGCCGAAGAAAATTAACTCCAGCCCAGCCCAAACCAGTACGGTCCAGATGACACTGCCTTAGCTACTGGGAGGTGCTGTGGGGCGCACGGCACAGCGAGGAGATGCTTTGAGTCTGTTTGGTACGCAGCTGCCTGAACTGGCTGCAGTCCTCCCTTCCAGCCTTGTGCTGGATCTCTGCGGGGAGTCGCGTGGGGCCGGCGGAATCCCTGTGCCTGTGGGAGAGGGCAGAGGGCGAGGGGGCTGCGCTGTGGGGCAGGGGGCCAGGTGGCCCTGTGAGCGCTCTGAGGAAGGCAGAGGTGCCCAAGCATGGACGAGCGGGTGGGAAGGAGGCCTGGGTGCCGGCAGGCTGGCCAATGTGGTGGCGGGGAGGGAAGCTGCGGTGGAGGGTGCCCACAAAAGGGATGGCTCTTTGCTTTTCAGCACGCTCCCAGCAGCTCGTTTTCTGGTTTGTCTTCGCAGGTCGGAAGCAGGAGACTGACCTCTTTGTCAGCTGCTCGAGTGCCTACAGGGATTCAGGCCAAAGGAACATCCTGGCGTTTGAGGACACGATGGGCTGTGGAAAGAGCCACTTACTTGCTGATCGGGCCTCTTTAGGCCAGGATGCTGGCCACAGATACAGGTTTTCCACCTGTAGCTTTGGGACGCTGCCCCTGCCCATCCCCTGACAGCCGTGGAACGCTCCAGCCCCTCTGCCAGGGCACCTGGCCCTTGGACTGCAGCCTCCCGACAGAGCCTCCTGGAGACACTGCCTGGGAGCACCTGCGTGCTGCGCTCCCGCCTCTGCCTCTTTGGGGAGTTGGAGGTGGCTTCTGGAGCCACGGCCTTTCCTCCTTCACCCCTGGGTCAGGCGCGGATAGAATGAAAGAGCCCAAGCTCAGTGCTTTTCATCCCACTCCAGACCCAAGAGACAGCAGGGCTGCCTGTCTCGGAAGTCCTGCTCGCCCTCGGCCTGTTTCCCAGAAGGAGCACGGGGGCCTGTGCTCTGGCAGGCGGACCGATACGGTCTGGAGCCCAAAGGCAAAGCTTCCAAGCAGGAAAGTGGCTGGGGAGAGACTTCATAGCATTCCCTCAAGAGACGGAGGCTAAATCTCGTCCCCTGGAAGACAGTTGAGAATCCACTGGATTCCCCTCAGAGCAACCTGCTTTTTTTTCAGACCCTTACAGGAGATTTTGGCATATTTGTCATCGACAATGCCCATTTCATCGACCCTGACTCCTGGTTCATCACGTTACCCGTGCTCCAAAAAGTCTCCCTCTTCACAGTCATGAGCTTAGCCCCGGGCTACGAGATAACAGAGAGCTTTCGCAAAGCCGCAGCAGACAACGCCATGTCCTAGAAAATCACTTATTTTTATCTGGACAAGCTGAAAGCTTCAGCTGTTATGCAGAAGGTCTGCAAGGACCTCGGAGTGGTCAGCATCCCCAGGGATCTGGTGAGGTAAGTTGGAGGCAGGGGAGCTCTTCCTGAGGGCCTGAACCTCTGCCGACGGTGGTAGGGAATCAGCCCCCCAGGCAAGGGAGCGCAGGGCCGCTAGAAGCATCCCGGGCTCTAGCGAGTGCCAGGCGTGGGCGGCTTGTTATGCCTCACCCTGGTGGGTGTGCGCTGAGAGCGGGCAACTCCCGAGACACCCAGCCTGGGAGGTGTCAGCCTTGGCTGCCGCACAGGGAGGAAGGGAGGAAGAGTCCTGAGCCCAGCCGTGTCTGCGTGTGAACAGAAAAGGCCTTGGTCTGGGTGGCTGGGCTGTGGGGGAGATTCCCCGGGGCAGAGGTCCATCCTCTCCAGGCTCCTGAGGAGAAGAAAGGCAGGGATCACTGCTCTGTGCTTTGGGCATTGTCCACAGTTCTTTTCCCATGGACTTCAGCAAAGGCTGGAGGTTCAGGGGGCACAAAAGCCCAAGGCAGCGGGAGGACGATCCCTTTCCAAAGTGAGGTGTAGCTGTGATGAAGGTGCTGGCTACCCTGGTATGCCTGAGTGACTGGCCGCCCACCTGAACCGTGTTTCACCTTACTTTCCTTGTGCTGGTCCCCAACAGGTCTGCTCCTGTGCAGGTTCCTGATCCGAACCAGCTCAGGGATCCCATATTACTGTGAGGAGCTGCTGCGCTGCCTTCGTGCCAACAGCGTGCTCCAGTTCTGCACCCGGAGGCAGTCTGGAAAAGCAAAGGACAACTGGGAGAGCCTGATCAGTAAGCACCTTGGCTGCGACTAGTGAGTTGCTGTGGCGCGTTCTCCACAGCAGAGTCTTGCCCCGTTGTTCTCCCATGGCTCTGGGCAGGGTCAGATCTTGGTCTGGCGGAGGTGTGGGCTCCTGCGTGCCTTGCTGTTGGGGCAGCCAAAGCAGGGGCAGTGAGTTCTGGTGGCTCGGAGGGACCTACATTCTTGGGGCGGGGGTTGCGGGGTTAAAACATGGGGGAAATCATTCTGGAGCGCATGTGTTTGTGGTGTTTCTTAGGCATTCCAATGGGCATGTAGTTTAACTTGGCCAAAGGCTAGCTCACTTGAGAACAAACCCCAGCTTGAGGTGAGGGATGAGCTCGGGAAACTTGAATCCCAAACCGTAAATCCCTACAAGGGTGCCGGTAGTGGAAGAAGACGGTGGTGATGCCATCCGAGAGAGCAATGCCAGCCAGAGTGCCACGGCCTGGGGAAGAGCCAGGACTGAGGCCACATCTTGCGTTAGCACCAGCAGTTTCCCTGGCTGTGGAGGCGGCGCTGTCAGAGGCAGCAATGCTGCTGCTTTCTGCCCCGGGGCATTCCGTCGTCCCCTGGGGAGTCGGGAAGCTTTGACGGAAGGACTGTGTGGGAAAGCTGGCGTGAAGGCAGAACATCTTTGGGAGGGCTATGCCAAGAAATGCTTGCGGTGGGAACTGTTTTGCTCTGCTTCATGACCACCACATTCAGGGCAGGCACTGGACCATGTCAGAGGGGACTTGTCCCATCCCAAGTGAATCGTGAAGTGCCCGCGAGCTGTGAGTCGCTTTGCAAACTGCCTTATCGGTGCTCTCTTGCTCCGCCCAGCATCAGCAGTCGAGGCTTCATCCCTCGCAGCAACTTGGAGCCCCGAGGCGGGGAATGACGGCAGGGTCTGCCTCCTCAGGCCAGGCGTGACCCTGGAGAACACCGCGCTGCCCGTCCCCTTGAAAGGTGAGGGGCCGAGCGCCGCTCTGCCGGCTGGCGGCTGTGCTGGGGCCCCTTCCCGGGGCAGGGGCTGGAGGGAGGCCGGGCATCTGTGTGCTGCAGAGTCACCCTCTGTGGAATAATTACTAAATTGACTAAAAATACAAAATACAGCATTGTTCACACATTAAGGAAAAATATAAAATCAAGAGGCTTCTGAGGTAGAAAATAGCTGCAGCTGACATGAAGAATACAACATCTGTGGTTCCCTGATAAGGATGCTTGTGAAGCTACATGAGGTACGGGGTGGGATGCCATTATTCTGCAGCTTTGCCTTATGATGTATGGCAGATATGGGAATGGGATGATAGCGTGAAAGAGATAAGCTGCTGTTGGAGGAGTTTTAGTACAAAGGGGTCATCCTGTGAACACTCCAAGCACCAAAGAACTATGTAGGCTTTGTAAGTTTGAAGGTTATGTGAAAACATTGTAGGGATGTTAGAAATGCTGAGACCAACAAGACATGAGAAAGTGTGCTGAACTCAGCGTGCAAAATGCAGAACTTCACCCAGGATATCGGAGGGGTGATTGTCCGCGTGGACAGATGCTTTAAGCCAATTATAATGTGTTGCTTACCGCATGCACAGCTCGTGCAGCCAATCGGCAAAGTGTCGGCGCGTGATGCGGAACCGGAACGTCTGTAATAACTGAGCTATCTGTGCAATAAAGTGGCATTAACCTGATCACGTTGGTCGTTGTGTTATTGTCCGAGCCTTCCGCGTCAACAGGATTTTTTTGGGTTGGATTTGGGGATTTTTGGGCAGAGTCTTTGCCTGTCATCGCCCACTGCTGCCTGGAAGGACACAAGGAGAGAGGTCACCTGAGGACGTGATGGGTCTGGGGGTCTCATCCTGCTTCCCCTCCATGAGCCACGTGTCTCTTGGCGCAGCCGCCGGCAGCTCAGGTGAGGAAACCCCCTGAGCTGGGACCCTCGGCTGATACACGACTTGTCCCCATGTCCCCAGCCCACGCTGGGACTCTCCTGAAGGTCTGGAGAAGATCCATCACAGTGAAATTGGGGGTCCCATCAGGCCCCCCCCACCACCCCACCCCTCTGGGCGCTGCCCCCGCCACTGTTGGGTGGTGACGAACGATGAGCATTCGGGGCTGGGGAAGGGGCTCTTGCTGGGTGGGAAAACCATAGAGGCGCAGAATGGTTTGGGATGGAAGAGGCCTTTAAAGGTCCATCAAGTCCAGGGAGATCTTCAACCAGACCAGGATGAAGAGAGCAACCAAGCCCCATCCAACCTGACCTTGAACCCTTCCCATCACAGACTCGTGGAATGGTTTGAGATTGGAAGGGACCTTTGAAGGTCCATCTGGTCCAACCCTCCCCCTTCAATGAGCAGGGAGATCTTCAACCCGATGAGGTTCCTCAGAGCCCCGTCCAACCTGGCCTTGAATATCTCCAGGGATGGGGCATCTCCCACCTCTCTGGGCAAAACGTCCCTGTGGGGACACCGGGATGGAGCCTTCAGCCTCACCTTGACACAGACCTTTTCCTCTTCTTCTTCTTATTCTTCTTGTTGTTCTTCTCCTTCTCTGCGGCTTCATTTGGAGTCGCGTTTGGATTCCCAGGAAAACCCCCTGGAACTGGAAAGGAGGGACCTCGTTGGAAGAGCATCGTCGTCACGCTGCCGCCCCCGGCGACGCGTGGAGGGGTTGGGGGTGGGGTGGGGGGGTTGCGCTCAGGCCTCGTCCCAAAATGGCCGAAAGGGGGACGTTCCGCTCCCCTTGCAGCCGTCCTCCCCGGCACCCGCTTCCCCGTTTCCAACGTGGTTTTCCAACAGCGTACCCAGCTCCGGGGTTGGGAAGGGAGGAGCCGGCGGGGCGGGGGACGGACAGGGGAGGAGAAGACCTGGGGTCACCACCCTCCCACCGTACCCTTGGGCACAACCTACCCCGGGGCTCCGTTTTGGGTGAAGCCGCCACCGAGTCGTTAGGACCAAAGGCCGTGAGGAGTTGGCCCGAAGCCTGGAGCCTTTTGACGCTCGACGCCGGGCCACGTCCCTGCCAGATGGCGGAAGTTGGTCGCCCCGCCCCGCCGGGAAAGGAACCAGGAGCTGCTTTACCGTCTGGCCCGAGAGGTGGAGAACCC
This sequence comes from Larus michahellis, assembly GCF_964199755.1. NCBI lineage: Eukaryota > Metazoa > Chordata > Aves > Charadriiformes > Laridae > Larus > Larus michahellis. Next base: position 5,807 of record NW_027436126.1, on the reverse strand, counting down.
TCTTTGGTCAGATGCTCCCCTTGTTTAGGGCTCTTGGGAAGAAGCCCAGGAGGAGATTTGGCCACGCGCTCCATTATGAACCTGGAAAAGAGGAGGAGACACCCGCCGTGACCCATGGCGGCGCCGCCTCCACCGTTCACCGCCATCAGGTAGAGTTTGGCCTTGATGTAAAAGCTGTTGTTGTCCCAACTCCACCCTGACCCGTCCCCGAGGACAGTCCTGGGAAACGGAGTCACCTGGCAAAGATGTCCAGGCCACCATGGGAAGAAACATTGCCTAAATTCCTCCCCCTTTTCCCATCAGACCCGCCTTACGGGAGCCACCAGGGCTCGGGGACATCAACAAGGGGCGCCGCCTGGTTATCCCCATGGGAGGACACCCGTGGTGGCAGGAGGAGCAGATGTCACCGTGGGAATCGGCATCAAACGGCGGCTACAGCCACCAACGTACTCACTCAGGAAAGAGGATGACGCGGCCGGAGAAAGTCAGTGAGGCGACGGGTACGATGGGGGACACCATCACATCCAGCAGCCTGGGGACCTGCAGTGGAGGAGCCCAAAGATGGTAGAACCTCCTCAACGTGGTTGAAACACTCAAGGTTGGAGGACCCCGAAGATGGCAGGACGTCCTCAACGTGGTTGAAACAGTCAAGGTTGGAGGAGCCCAAAGATGGTAGAACCTCCTCTGCATGGAGGAGCTCAACGTCGGAGGAGCTCAAGAGTTGGTAGGACCATACCAAGTGGCCGGCCACGTCCTGATGGACCCCACACCAGCGGTGCCGGGCTGCCGCCGTGGGATCGCCCGCGTCCCTGAGCAACCGGCTCTCTCACCTTAAAAATAACCTTTTCCAAGTTCTCTTTGCCGGATAATTTCTCCAAGAAGTGGTGGTAGAACTTCATTCGGACCTTGGTGCCCTCGATGAGGAGCAGCCCCACGTCCTTCAGCGTGAGGGCCACGTTCTCCCCCTTCCCCAGGCAGTGGGAGAGGAGGGACGTGGTCCCTTGAATACAATCCTCCGCTTTCCGACGGGGGACGGAAGTGACGGCGGCCACTTTGGAATACCCGAGAGGTTCCAGCTCCTTGTTACCTGGGGAAAAAAAAACCCACAGGAGAGGAGAAGGACGAAGGCGTTCACCCAAACGTCACCTGTCACCGTCCTCCCCATCGTGTCCCCGTCCCCCCCCCGCCCCACCCAAAAAAACAAAAAACCCAACCCATTTTTGGATCCCGTTCTTCATCTCGGCCCCACGGAAGGGACGACCGAGCGAGACGACCATCTTACTGGGCAGGAAGGTTTTGTCGTCCGTCAGGTTGTGGATGAGGGCGAGGTTCCTGGCCAAGTGAAAAACCGGTTTCCGGAGGGTCACGATTTCGTCTCCCACCAGGATTTGTTGGGAAACGGCGTCGAAGGAACCGAGGGTGGGAATTCGAAGCCCCTGCGAGTGGAAGAGAAGAGTTCGGAGGGTGAGGAACGGGGGCGGAGGGAAGCGCTGGAGGCGGCTGCACCATCCAGGGGGTTGGGGCTTTGTCTGAGGAGGATTTTTTGTGGAGGTTGCATTTTTTGGGGGTGGATTTTTTGGGGTCAGATTTTGAGGTTGGATTTTTTGGGGTCGGATTTTTTGGGGGTCGGATTTTTTGGAGATTGGATTTTGAGGTTGGATTTTTTGGGGTCGGATATTTTGGGGTTGGATTTTGAGGGGGGGGGCGGGGTGTGTTGGGTCGAATTTCGCGTTGGATTTTTTGGGGGGATTGGATTTTTTTGGGGGGTTGGCTTTTAGGGCTGGGGTGTCCCCCAGGGCCCTCCATCCTCCCGCCCTCTTCCGCTGCGGCCGCCTGAAGCCACCCAAATCCCGTTCCATTTGGCTGAAAATAAAAGTAATTTTTTTAATCACTATTAATTATAATAATAATTATTATTATTATCGTCACCTTTATCTCAATTAGTATCATTAGTATCAATATTGTAATTGTTGTTGTTATTGCTATTGGGTTTATATGCTATTTTTTAATTTTATTTTATTATATTTTATTTCATTATATTTTATTTTATTTTATTTTATTTTATTTTATTTTATTTTATTTTATTTTATTTTATTATTTTATTTTATTTTATTTTATATTATTTTATTTCACTTTCTTTTACTTTCGGGCTTTTATCCCAACCCCCCTCCCCCCAAAGGCCCCCTCAAAGGAGCCCCCCCCACCAAATCCCATCCCCCCTCCCAAAAGAGCCCCCCCCCAGCCCCTAAATCCCATCCCCCACCCCATGACTCCTCCCCCCGCCCCAAAGGAGCCCCCCCATCCCAGCGCCCCCCCCAAATCGCATTCCAAACTCCCCCAAAGACGAGCCCCCACCCCCGTGGGAAAAGCCACTTTATTGCACACACACCATCACCCCCCAAGTTTTTTTTTGCGGGGGGGGGGGGGCGTGGCAGGGAGGGGGCGGGGCCACGCTTCACCCCGCCCCACTGGAAGCGCTGCAATTGATTGGGGGGAGGATGAGGGGCAAGGGGGCGGGGTTTGTGCTTCAGAGGCTCCGCCCCCTCCCCGGGATTGGGGGTGGAGAAGGGGCGGGATTATTGCTATCGATTACCATTGGCTCCTTCCCCCGGCTGGCTCCGCCCCCTCCTCAGTCAACCAATGGGCAGAGGCGGGGCAAGGCAGAGACCACGCCCCCCCCTCCCCCTCCCACGCTCTGCACACGGCCCTGTCGGTGGGGGGGTGGTGGGCGGGGGCGAGGGGGCGTGGCCTGGGGAGGGGAGGGGGCAGGGCTCGTGCAGGAGTCAGCCAATGGGAGGGGAGGGGCGGGGCTTAGGGCGGCACCGCCTCCCCCAGCAGCGTTTCGAGCTCCTGCAGCGTCGCGGGGCCGAGCTGGGGCAGCACCTGGTGCGGGGGGGGGGACACGGAATTGGGGGGGGACCCTGGTGTTTGGGGGGGACCCAGGGTTTGGGGGGGGCCCTGGGGTTCGGGGGGGGCCCAAGGATTTGGGGGGGGGGGGGGCAGGAGTTCGGGGGGGGCTCTGGAGTTCGGGGGGGGCCGAAGGATTTGGGGGGGGGGGGCAGGAGTTCGGGGGGGGGCTCTGGAGTTTGGGGTGGACCCAGGAGTTGGGGGTACGACCCTGGAGTTCAGGGGGGACCCAGCGTTTGGGGGGAACCCAAGGGATTGGGGGGGGGGGGGCAGGAGTTCGGGGCGGACCCTGGTGTTTCGGGGGGACCCTGGAGTGGGGGGGGAGGACACCCAAGGGATCGGGGGGATCGGAGCCATCTCCAGACATATGGAAATTTTGGAGGCCGGGGCGGCGCCAAGTGGGAAAGGGTGGTTTTGAGGCTGAAGGCGGGGCGGGGAGGGGGATGGGGGGCACAGGGGTCAGGATGGGGGGGGACAAGGATGGGGGGGTCAGGGATGGGGGGTCAGGGATGTGTATGGGGGGGGTCAGGGATGGGGGGCACTGGGGGGGCAGGATGGGGGTGTCAGAGATGTGGATGGGGGGGCAGAATGGGGGGGACAAGGATGGGGGGGTCAGGGTTCAGGATGTGGGGGACGGGGATAGGGGGCACTGGGGGGGGCAGGATCGGGGGGGGAAATGAAGCTGGGGGGGTCAGGGGTGTGGGGGGGTCAGGGATGTGGATGGGGGGACAGGGATGGGGGGAACGCGGGGGACGGGATGGGGGGTGGGTCAGGGACCGGGATGGGGGCCACAGGGGTCAGGATGGGGGGTGCAAGGATGGGTGGGTCAGGGATGTGGATGGGGGGGGGTCAGGGATGGGGGGCACTGGGGGGCCAGGATGGGGGGGGATGAGGATGGGGGGGGTCAGGGATGTGCATGGGGGGGATGGGGATGGGGGCACAGGGGTCAGGATGGGGGGGGTCAAGGATGGGGGGGTCAGGGATGGGGGGGTCAGGCATGTGGATGGGGGGGGTCAGGGGTGGGGGGCACTTGGGGGGGCAAGGATGGGGGGGCAAGGCTGGAACGATGGGGAGCAGGGGAACAAGGGGACAACGTGGGCTCGTCCTCACCTCCCAGGGGGGAGCCGCTTTGGCCGCCATGTTAGTTGTGGGGTGCCAGGCTTTGCTGGCCGTGCAGGCCCAGGCCCCAGCGCCACAATGGCAGCCGAGAATCTTGAACGGCCGGGCCTTGCGCCCTGGTGAAGGAGCCGGGGGGGACAAGCCAGGCTCGTCCTCACTCCCCAGGGGGGAGCCGCTTCGGCCGCCATGTTAGTCGCGGGGGCGCCAGGCTTTGCTGGCCACGCAGGCCCCAGGCCCCAGCACCAAAATGGCGGCCGAGAATCCCAACCGGCCGGGCCTGGCCTCCCCGGGGTTTGCGAACAGGCCCAGGTGTGGAATAATTACTGAACGGGCTCAAAATACGCAAGCACGGCGTCGTTCGCCCGTTATGGTGAAGCGTAAAATCAGGAGGCTCCTGAGGGAGAAAACAGCCGCGGCCGGCGTGAAAAATGCCCCGTCGTCGATCCCCCGAGGAGGAGGACGCTCGCGAGGCTACGTGAGGTGCGGGGCGGGATGCGGTTATCCTGCGGCTTTACCTGACGATTGTGGCGGATACGGGAACGGGGCGACACCGTGAAACGGGGCGGCTGCCAGTTTAGCCGCCCGCTCGTTACTGGGAGCCGGCGTTTCGCCCAATTTTGAGGCAATGCCGCCCTTCGGGCGCACTTCGCTCCTCCTCGAGCCTGCGCCCCGAATTCCTCGTATAAAAATAGCCCGAGAGACGGGGGGAGGTTGGATCCCCAGGGAAGACACCGCGGTGAAGAATCCCGTCGCCGATTATCGGGATAGCGCTGGCCGCTCTCGGCGGAACCAAACCATCCGTAGTTTAATACGTACGAAACGCGACGGGTCTGAGCCCGGCGGCGGAATTGGGGGATGTGTCCGGACAGAGATGGGTGATGAGTGGTGACGCTGGGGGGTCCCTACTGGGACCAGCACTGTTCGATATCTTCCCCAGGGACGTGGACAGTGGGACCGAGGGCTCCCCCGGCAAGTTTCGACGATGCCACCGAGATGAGTGGCCTTGGGTGGAAGCTCAGGTGGCCTCCACTGCCGCAGGTAAGACCCCTCTGGGCCTCTCATCCTCTCCTTCCTCCTCCAGGGACGCCCAGATCTTCCCTACGTGGCTCCGAGCCACCCCGTTGCCCACTCTTGCCCCCAAAATCAGGTTCTTCTACTTAGCGGCCACGGAAAAGGTCCCTCAGGCGGCCCCCGGCTTCCAGGCCCAGCCACGGCCAACTCTCCAACCCTTCTTCCCCGTTCCAATTGTGACCGATTATAAAAGTCCACGCTCTTCTGCAACATCCTCCCGCTACGTTTTTATTCAACTCTTTCCTAACGACTCTATCTGAGGTCTCCCCGGCCTCCCGGGGAGTGCTGGTTGGGTGCCGGGGTGGTGTTGAGCTGGTCCCCTCGGCCCTTGGTTGTCCGTCGAGGGGCTCCATGTCTATAATCCGCTCTCCTGAGGTTATTCCAGCGCCGGCTGGGATTTCTCAGGATTCCGCCTCATTTGTTTTTCTTTTTCCGTCTCGGCAGTGGCTGTCTGAGCGCCTCGGTGGCTTCCTCGTCCGGGCTGGCCTCGGAGCTCGCTGACGATAATACGGCCACTACGGGTGTTACGAAGGTCAAGGCACCTCTTCCCGGCTTGGCCTTCGCCGCTGCCTTCATCTCTGCACGTTCCGCAAGGATTTTCTCCACTATTTCCTCTGCTTTTCTCCTCCTCCTCCTCCTTTTCCTCCTCCGCCTCCAGCTCCTTCTCCTTTTCCTCCTCCTTCTCCTCCTTCTCCACCTCCGTGGCTCTC